>NW_012148308.1:2176485-2230635 GCF_000956105.1 Propithecus coquereli
TTTATGGAAAGAAATCAGGAAGGAAGAAACTCTAAGAGAATTTTAATTAATCTTTTAGAGATAAGTGAATTATTGTGTTACCAACAGATTATGAATTAAAAGAATGCCATGCTGGTACCAAACATTATCCATATCCTGGATCTTAAAGATTTGCCCTATTTCAAGATCAATTGATATTCACCTTTTGTAAATCAATTTAGTCTAATTAGTAATTAATATGTTTAAAATTTTAATAGGATGAAAATGGTCAAAGAGAGTGGAAATAGTCACATTTACCATCATGGTTTTCCATATCTGTTTATGAATTTATAACCTGCAAAGGCCAAGGAAAGAAGTAGCTTGCTAAAGCATACTTTTTCAATGGGAAATTATAAAGTGCTCTTTGGGTCACCACAGGATATACTTATTGGTGCATTAAGACCTGAGTTTGAAATCTGAACCCACTAATTAAATAACTCTCTGAACTTCAATTTCCTTATCTATAGAAATGAGGTTGGGGGATCCAATGGGGAAATACATTGAAAAGTATTTGACTTGTAGTCTGCACTTAATGTAGAAGAATCAACTGAATTTGTTACTACTATTGATTATTGGAAGGAATTGCTATGGCTGTCTTCTTGACTAAGATAGTTATTTCATCCAAAACTCCTACACAAGTTTCTTTAGAAGTTTTTTTTAAAAAAATGGAAGGGATATCCAGAAAGACAAGAGAAAGCAGAAACAAAGAAAATCAAAGCATAAAATGAAAAATTGACAAAGACAATAACAAACTGGGTGAAAATAAATCAATGAAGGAAAAAATGCACAGCAGTAGTTTCTGTCTGGCTGTATTGGTGCAGCTATTTATTTGTTATATAGTTTTCTAGCACTTTTAAAATTAGCAGCTAAAATAGTTTCCCTAACAACAGAGCTGGTAGCATTGAACATTGAGGCAAATTTATTAACTACGGGCTGTGTATCTTCAGGCAAGGCACTTGATCACTCTGGGTTACTTTGTTCATCTGAAGGTCTTAAAACAAATATAGGGTTAGCATCTTTCCAGCTTGAAGATTTCTATACCTATGATTCTTCGAATTCTGGTGCCCCAGTTTAATGTACTGACTTCAGTTTTATCTGAGTCATGGTTAAACAGTACAAATTTGTACTCTTTAAACCACTTTTTCCTCCCCAATTCTGTAACACTTGCACCATATCCCCTTTTTTCCTGTTCTTAAAGGAAAGAGCCTTGGTTACTTTGTGGGGAAAAAAACAAGTGTATACTTAGAAAACATCTTCGAAATAAAATAGCTGTTTAGTCATGACATTCTTCTATTAACAACGTTATCAACTTGGATAAACGATGTTGTAATTAGCTATACTTCGTAATCACTAGGGAGATAAATATCATAACTAATGCTGGAGAAAGTCCATGAAATAATAATCTATATAGTATCTTAACTGCTTCTCCTCCCTTTGTTCTTTAGAAAAAAAATAGTGTCTGGTGTCTGTGAATTCCTCTTTTTTTTCTTTTTCTTTTTTTTTTTTGAGACAGAGTCTCACTGTGTTGCCCGGGCTAGAGTGCCGTGGCGTCAGCCTAGCTCACAGCAACCTCAAACTCCTGGGCTCAAGCAATCCTTCTGCCTCAGCCTCCCAAGTAGTTGGGACTACAGGCACGCGCCACCATGCCCGGCTAATTTTTTCTATATATTTTTAATTGTCCAATTAATTTCTTTCTATTTTTAGTAGAGACGGGGTCTCGCTCTTGCTCAGGCTGGTTTCGAACTCCTGAGCTCAAACAATCCTCCCACCTCAGCCTCCCAGAGTGCTAGGATTACAGGCATGAGCCACTGCGCCCGGCCTGAATTCCTGAATTCTTATAAGAAAAGACAAAAAAGACAATCAAACTATATTTCGCAGATTAATTTAGGGTTTTGAGGTAGGTTAAATAGTGAAAATCACATAAGGAAGCTAGAGATTCCTAAAACTGTCCTTCCCAAACTATCCCGTGCAGACAGCTCACTGGAGGGACTATTAAAATAATGCAGATTCTGATTCAGTAAGTCTTGGGTGGGACTTAAGATCCCGAATTTCTAAGAAGGTCTCAGATAATGCTATTGCTGCTGATCTAAGGACCAGGCTTAGAGTGGAGAAGAGACAGATTGAGCCCCTCCTGCACTCTCCTTAAATGCAGTGTAAGGTGAAGGAGTCACAGCTGCTCTGCCATCTTGCTTGAGATGCACGCATAGGACAGTTCTTTTTTGTTTCAGTTTCCTTCTCTGAAAGAGAAAGGGAATTTTACCTGTGTTGGCAAACAAGTGAGTTATTCAATAGAATATAGCCAAAGGAAAAAATGACACAAAATATTCTGTTACTAGAAGTTAGTGGATTCCCCTGATGCCAAGGATGTATTCTACTAAAAGGTAGACAAATCTGAGAGTCTATCCTGGAACTGCTATGGACAGGTAAAAAGAAATATGAAAGATTAGTTCAAAAACTCCTTGGCAATACTTTAAAAGGCTTTGGGGGTGTATATTTGTCATGGATTTAGCTAACCAACGTAAGAATTGAGGCTAATGAAATACCATCAATAATCAATTACATGAAATATGTGAGCAAACCCTTGATTAATTTTATTAGAATTTTAAATGACCATGTTGTCTTCATCTTTCCCATTAAGAAGAAGGAAAAAAATCAAGTCGGTGGAAGAAATGTAGAAAAAAGTTAATTACTTAGGCTTGTTATCTGATAGTCAGTCCTGGCCTGAAATCCTGGTTCTATACCTTACCAGTCATTTTACATGGCACCTCTGAAATTTTATTTTCTCCCCTATGGAATGGGAAGTGGTGGTAATTAATAGCTCTGATCTTATATGGCCATTGTGAGGATTAAATGAGATCATTCATATACAAGGTTTTGCACTGTTTTGTCATATCAGAAATGCTTTTTGAAAATTTAAACAGCAAAACTCACATATTCACACACCCAAACAAAAACCAAAAAGTTAAAAACTAAGCCTTTTAAAAAGAAAGCTACCTTAATTATTACTTACCAAGATCTTAATTTAGGGAAAACATATTTCTAGTGTTCTTGAGGCTGCCACTGTTTGTTACATGTTGATAAATTTTCCCTTTCCCTAGAAATCTCAAATTTCAATTCATGCTGCTGACCATGCTGGCCACAGAGATGCACTGTGCTACTTTTAAAATCTCTTTGAAAGCACTATCAATTTGGCTGATGGCACATTTAACCTGGAACTTAAACTGAGGAAAAAGAACAACCCAAGAAAACAGTAGATTTTTAGTTAGAAATACCTAGAACTTAAAGACAGAGAGACTTAAATGAAAATCCTAGCTCTAGTAAGTCTCAAAACTTCAACAAGTCTCATCTGTTAAAGGGAGGTGACAATCAAGTTATGAATTTGAAAGAGGCAGCAGATATAAAAACACAAAGGAGGTACATAAATGTGTCCTGGAAGAAAATGATTTTGGAAAGTTCTTCAATTTTTGTAGTGTACTGTATGATGAGAATTTCACTTTTACTGGTCCTCATTCCTCAGAGAAATTCTGAATTTGAATTTCAGTTGAATTCTGTGACCTAGAATTCCACTGCAAAATCAGACAAAATATTGCTACAGTAAATAGATTTTCTGTTCACTTTCAGTTAACCAAAAAAACCCAACAATGTTCACCACCATTCAAATTAATGAAAATTTTATAATGCGATTTATTCAAAACTGTGATTCACAATTTTGAATTTTTCTTTAGCCTGAAGCGGGGAAAACAGGCACATCCTTTTGTCTTACTCCTAAACTGGTGTTGGGCTACTGCACCTAGGGCTTGACATCCTATAACCTGTTCCAAGGTCCTTTCTAAAGGCTGAGTTTTTCAGTATTGGTTTCTCAGCCTGGTAGATTGAACAGGAGTAAGGCACAGGACTTTTCAGCATAAAAGAGTAAACCCTGAGATTTCAGAAATAGTCAAGTCCTTAGAACATTTTCTTAGCCTTGGAAAGAAAAAGATTTACGGGAGCACAAGACTAGTCAATATTCAGAGATTCAATAAAAATACAGGATGATCAAGACATATGATGTGGCACATTTTGTCCTCAAATATGGGAAACAGTTTTGACATTTCCCTTTTTGCTATAATATAATACACTTTCAATGTAGTAGCGGAATCCTCTTGGAATGAAGTCGTTTATCAGAGGGCTAAATGTATGAGCTGTTTTGCTTCACTCTGATCCTCAGACTGAATTTTTGGGGATACTAAAATGTATAATTATAGTTGAGATTTGTCTCTAACATTCTGATGGTAGCCCCTTTCTCCAATTCTGACTCAAGGTTACCAACATAAATTCCATGAATTTCTGTCCTAAAACAAGGACATTTTTGTGGTTTGAATGGTAGATTTTTGCCATATTTTTTCCCCAGAATATTACAGGGGTAAAAACATTTTGGTTACATAAATTGCTTTTGTACCATTTGAGTCAAAGTTAAAAGTGTGTCCATCCCCCAAATAGTGTGCATTGTACCCATTAGGTGTGAATTTACCTATCCCCTCCTACCCCCTCCCATCTGCTTGATTTCCAATGAATGCTATTTCCATATGTGCACATAAGTGTTGATTGATTAGTTCCAATTTAACGGCGAGTACATGTGGTGTTTGTTTTTCCATTCTAAAATATAAAGTATAAGATCACATGGCTGTTAATTTAAAAATCTAAGTTTGTGCCTATTAGCAATAAAAATAATAACAACTATGATTTTTGAGTGTCTACGTGTGAGACATTCTATCAAATGCTTCATTAATGATTTTATTTAATTTTCACTAGAATTCTGCCAGGTAGATGTTTTTATCCTCATTCTACAGGTGACAAAACCAAGAAATTGTAATCATTATTCAAACCCAGGACTGTCTGGTACAAAAGTAAATTATTATTTCTGAATTTTCTATAGTCTAATATAATTGGAAAAATTAGAAATGTAATTTGTGGCTGAAATATTAAAGAAAGAGAGAGAATTTTCACTTCCATAAAAATAGAGTAGATATATTTTTCCCTATTTGTCTTGGTAAGAACAAATAAAAAATTTTGGACATTATACATAAAACAAACATAAGACTCTGAAAGTTGGGGAGAAGAATGCATGCTTACTAGGAACCTCAGAACCCAAGGAATGGCATAGTGGTGAGTACTAGGTTTTCTTTTTGTTTCATATACCCCATATTGAAGCTGAAGAAGCCAGCAATCCAGAAATGCCAACAGGCACTCTTAGCCATATGACCTCCCCTCTTTAGCCATATGACCCAGTAATCCTACTGCTAGTTATTTATCTCCCCAAAAAGGAAATCAGTGTATTGAAAAGATGTCTGCACCCCATGTTTAGTGGAGCACTATTCACAATAGCCAAGATTTGGAATCAACTTACATGTCCATCAATGGATGAATGGATAAAGAAATGTGGTACATATACACAATGGAATAGTATTCAGCTATCAAAAAAATGAAATCCTGTCATTTGCAACAACATGGATGAAACTGGAAGACATTATATTAAGTGAAATAAGCCAGGCACATAAAGACACATATTGTATGTTCTTATTCCTATGTGGGAGTTAAAAACAATTGAACTCTTTTTTTTTTTAATTTCAACATATTATGGGGGTACAGATGTTTAGGTTACATATGTTGCCCTTGCCCCCCCCACCAAGTCCGAGTTACAATTGAACTCTTTTTGAGAGAGAGTAGAATGATAGTTACCAGAGGGTAGAAGGGCATTAGGGAGTAGGGTATAAAGTGGGCATGGTTAATGAGTACAAAATATAGTTAGATAAAATTAGTAAAATCTAAGAATTGATAGCACTATGGGGTGACTGTAGTCAGCAATAAGTTATTGTATAGTTTTAAGTAACTAAAAGAGTAGAATTGAATGTTCCCAGCACACACACAAAAAAAATGATAAATGGTTGAAGTGGTGGATATGCCAATTACCCTGATTTGATTATTGCACATTGTATGCCTGTATCAAAACATCACATGTACCCCATAAATATATACAACTATTATGTACCTATAATAATTAAAAATAAAAACTTTTAAAAAACAAGAGAAAATCTTTGAGATATAGAGCTAGGCTGATTCTAAGACTGGATACAAAAAGCACAATCCATAAGAGGGAAAACTGGTAAATAGGACTCCATAAAACTTCAAACTTTTACTCTGTAAAAGACTCTGTTAAACAGATGAAAAGAAAAGCACAGCATGGGAGAAAATTTTTGTAAACCACGTATCCAACAATAGAAACTAGAAAACACAAAAACCTCACAAAATTCAAAAGTACAAAAACAACCCAATTAGAAAATGGGCAAAATCATGAAGGGACAGGTCACCTGAGAAGATATATAGTGGCAAATAAACACGTGGAAAATTTCAAACATGAAAGTCATTAAGGAAATGCAAGTTAACATAATAATAAGACACTTCTATGTAGTATACCTATCAAAATGGCTAAAATAAAAAATACTGATAACACTAAATGCTTGGGAGGATGTAGAGAAACTGGATCACTAATACGCTACTAGTGAGACTACAAAATGGCATAGTCAGTCTGAAAAAGCTTGGCAGTTTCTTAAAAACTAATCGTAAAACTTATGAAAACTTATGTTCGCACAAAACCTATACATTAATGTATAGAAGCTTTAGTTACACTAACCCAAAACTGAAAACAACTCAGATATTCTTCAATGTATGAATAAACTGTGGTGCATCTCTGCTACAAAATAGTATCCAGTAATAACATGGAATAAACTATAGATACATGCACATAACCCGGATGAATCTCCCATGAATAATTCTGAGTAGGGAAAAAAAAGCCAATCCCAAAAGGTTACTTACTGTAAGATTCTTGAAATGACAAAATTATAGAAATGGAGAACAAATTAGGGGTTGTCAGTAGTAAGGAGTGGGTTAGAGTGGGACAGAAGTGATTGTGGCTATAAAAGGATGAAGGATCCTTGTGCTGATGTAATGTTCTATGTCTTGATTGCACCAATGTCAATATCCTGGTCGTGATATTGTTCTATAGATTTGCAAGATATTCCCATTGGGTGAAACTAGGTAAATATTGTTTGTTACAACTGTACATTAGTCTACAATTACCTCAAAATAAACATTTAAAAAAAAATAAAAAAGCTAAGGTGCTTAGAAGAAAGTATGGATTTTAGTAACTCATCACTTATCAATATTTGTTAATTAAAGTATGTCCAAATTGATGTGAGATGTTAAGAATAGGGGAGACCATAGGTAGGATGTATGGGAACTTTCTAATACTCTAGCAACTTTCCTGTAGATATAAAACTTTTGTAAAATAAAAACATCATTAAATATTTAAATATAGACATAAATTAGAAAATATGAAAATTTTGTGCCATTTAAAAATTTTAATTTCATCATTGTTTATTACAGTAAAAAATTTAAAAATCTATGAAATAAATCATGTTATATCTGTACACTGGAAACTATATATGTATGTTATATATGTGCACATATATTCAGAATAAAGAGATACAATCTATATTTACTGAAATTGAAACAAAATAGGGAAAGATATTGGTAACGAAAAAATGTGATATGGCAATGTGTAAAACATGATATCACTTGATATTTTTAGTATACAAAGAGAGGTATATATGACAATACAGATGTATATATGGCTATGCTTTTAAAGGATTGTATGCAAAGTTCGTGCTGATCAGGCCTTCTAGTACCTCTCAAAACTCAGATATAATTGTGAAACTCAGTCTTGGGATCACTAAATATACAAACATACCTGACTCAAAGAAGACCTATAAGTAGTGTTTATTCAACCAAAATCTGACTTGCCCAGGATATCACAATTATTAGGTGGAGGAGGAAAGGGATCCACTCTCATGTCCCCATTCTGAAAGCAGAGCTCATTCTACCACACTTTAATTCCTGGTATGGCTAAAAGCGAAAGAGCTTTCTTCTGTCTTTCCTTTATCTTTTTCCCCCCATTATCTTTTGTACCTGTCTCATACATAGTAGGTGCTCATTAAATATGAGTTAAAGAGAAGAAGATGATTTCTCCCTGTAGGGCACCTTTCTTCCCTTTCATGGTCTCACCACTTCATAGTTGAGACTGTAAAACTTGGCAATTTCCATTCACAGCTTTGAATGATTTAGAATTCTGTTTTGCATTTCATTTCAGTTTTGTCTGAACCCATATGGTAAAGTCAAAACTCCAAACAAATCTGATAAATCCCATCTTGTGCTAGCCATTCCCTGTGGCTTGGTAAAGCACTGCGAGCTTTCACACTACTTAATTCCTCCTTGTTCCATGACCATCTGTATTTGCATCTTCAGACTTGGATAGCCTCACGATTGTCTCTGAAGCATAGTATAAAAGAACTGCAGTATGTTCATTTGTTACGAGTGAGTTTCTAAGAGACTAAGAGAGTAAATAAACAACCAAACTGAAAACATAGAGTTTGCAGTACTGGAGTAGCATCGTACCTCAGCACAAGTATGCTCACCAGTAAAAGACAACTCTTGGAGTTAGAGCGCTTGGGTTTAGTGTTCATAAGTTGTCATTTACTAGCATAAATGCTTATCTAGTAATCAATATTTATCAAGTCCTAAGGACAAAACATACATTGTCTTATTAAATTCTCCAAGCAACCCTTTGAACTAAACACTAATTTTATCCCCACTTAATTTTTTAGTTTGGTTTCATTCATTATCTATCAAAGTGCTGGGCACTCAAAATTTAATTATTTTCCACAGACAATGCAAGTTACATCTATGAAGATGTCACCAAAAACATGTTGGTAGTCTTCAGAATGGATTTTACATTTGAGCTGTATCTTGAAGAAAGTGGGATTTGAACAGGCAGAGAATGATGGAAAAAAAAATATTGTGCTATAAAAGACCATTCTGTACAAGAAATCCAAAAGAACTGTAATTGAATGAGGTATTCAGACAACAGTGTGGCGAAATGTGTGGCTGGAGAGCAGTATGAGGTATCTGATGAATAGGAAGGTGACTTTAGTTCTAATTATGGACAGCCTTGATTGCTAGACAAAACATTCTGGACTTCATTCACTTGGTGATGGTGAACTGAAACGTGGAATGCTGTGACCCTCTAGCAGCAGCATGAATGATGTGTAGAAGAGGAATCAGAGAGGGACACCAGATAGGTCTTCTCAGATTAATTGGTTGAGGGTGAACATGAGCCTTGAGCTCATTAATATGCTTTGCTCTCTGTTAGATTTTATGTCCCGTGGCTCATTAATTCCCTGTTGATATAGCCTCAGGCTTGTGTTTCTTCCTCATTGAATTCATGTGGTAAAGATTTTCCTTTCTCTCTTAAAACTGTATCAATATCCGGCCTTGCTGAGCTGTGCAGCATTTGCCAAATCCTTTTCGAGCACTTCTGACCCAAAAGAGAGTTTGGTTTCAAACATTAACTAAAAAGCTAGGGGGTAAATAATTAGCTATGATCAGATCTTGCTTAGGTATTCACAACATCTATTTCTGAGACTTTCCACAACCGAGACATGGTTTCTTTGTTATGTCATTGGTCTTATTTCCCCAAAGGATGGAAAGCATGATAATTTGGGTTTTTTTTTTTTTTATTATTATTCAGTATGTTTGTTTGATGGGAAGAGATGGAATAGTCCAAGGTAAAGGCTTAGGTAATTTTTCTTTTTTTTAATAAATTGAAAATATTTATATAATTTTTAAGTCTCTTGCTACATATATACACATAAAATAAAAAAATATATAAAATAAGTGGGTAAATAAATTAGAACAAATGGAAGAATGAGATTTAGAATGAGATGATAAAAGTAGAAATGACACTAGTCACATAATGGTTGTCCTGAAAACCTGTACCCTTTTAAGTGATGGGCCATAAATTGAGTCCAAAGTTTCCTTTAATCAACCCAGGGCCTTTCCAATGCCCATCGAAGAAAGAAAGGGAAAACTAAACAAAAAACAGAGACATGTATTCAGAATCACACCATTTGATTTCTCCAATATCCAGTGGTACCCACAGTGATGTTGTAGGTTGTTATGAAAACAGCTTTTCAAAAATATCCTTGTAGTATCGTTGCCACTTCAAAGAATCTTCCTCAATTTCACCCATTATACTAATCTAAACACAAGGCATTGCTTGGAAAAGAAGACAAGAAGATGAAAGAAGATACAATCCCTAAGCATCCCTGTTGCCTAAATTTGGGAGCTGGGGAAATGGTTGGTGGGTGTCAGGGGGAGGATAAAATACATTAAAGACAAACTTCTGCTTCATAGCCTTGCAAATGGCTCTTCCAACTTACAAAACATATAAGTTGGATCCCATCCCACGGTAGGTTAAAAAGGAGAGAAAGTTTTATTTCTTGCTTTCTCTTTTGAGCATTTTCAACATCTTTGCTGCAAAACTCGCGAAGTTATTTACCACAGATGTGTTGGTAATTATGATATATTATAAACATTTTCATTGCATAATGGTCCTCAACATCTTCCACCTGTGACCTGGTACCTGCATAGCAAGCAGTCATGCAAAGCAAGTAGATATAGGCTGCCAACTTCTGATAAAATGATTTTTTTTCTCAGATGTGCCATTCTCTTAGGGTATTAATGTTTATCTGGGGATTTTCTTTTTTCAGTTTTTAAAATGCTTTCACTTAAATGTATCTTTTTATCCTTAAAATATTAACAGTTTTAAACAGAAACCTTTCTAAATGACATGCATGCTTCACTGTCGTCTTAAACCAAGTTAAGATAAATTTACATTTATTTTCTAAATGATCCAGATCTTATTGTATCAATAATTAGGCCATGATGAAATGAGCCCCATCAGGGAATATTAATGATGCAAAAGTAAGAAATAAAACTCTCTCTCCTTTTTAACCTATCATGGGATGGGATTGCTTGTGCTAAGTGGTCGCATATGTCCTTGTCATATGAGCACTTGACTTTGTTTTAAAATAATAAATAATTGTCTTCTACAGTACATGTCCAACTGCTGCCAACTTTAATAGGGGCAGCACTGGTGACCACTCACCCACAGCACTTACCTGGTACCTAATGTACCTCAGGAACTGTATTAGAAACCTTACTTCGAGGGCTTCATGTTCTTTCATAATTGCTTAGGAGGTAGCTTTTATTGATTCTGGTGAGGATAAGAATCCAAAAATTTCAAGAGAGATTATAATGTGATTTTTGCATAGTGACACACACACACACACACACACACACACACACAACTAAAGCAAACACAACAAAATACTCTTGGAAGGAAATCTGTGAGAGCATCTGTCATACAAGTAAATGAATTAAATGAATATTTCTAGACAAAAGAACTCAAATCCCACACCGAAAATTCTCTAGACTTAAGAAATTTGTATCTAAGGCAAAATAATTGAAATATTTGGATTTTATTTTATTTTTTATTTTTTGGAGTATATTTCTTAACTTTAACTGTGTTCTGTTTATGCTAACTGCTACTGAAATTCAACCATAGGGATAGAAGAGGGCCATGCATGTGGTGAGCAAGAAAGATGAAGGAGACAAAAGTGATGATGAGAATACTGTCCTAGGTGCCGAATATGCTATTTAAAGGCTTCAGAGATGAAGAAAAGAAGTTAGTTTGGGGACAAATACGGTTAGCTATTGGCATGTTGATTTGGAGGTGCCACAAGTGCATCTAGAAGGCACCCTGCAGTAGACAGTTGTTTATATTGTTCTTAGGATCCTAAGAAGTTTATAGTTCTTCTTGACCACTCTTTGACAACAGGCATTGAAGCTATTTGTGTTGCGCCAAAATCATGCAGTATTTAACCTAAATATTTATTCTTTACTCTTTCTGTACTTTTTCATTTTTTGTAATCGCCTTTAGCGGCCTCTGTCTAAATTTCCACTTTGACTTCTTTCCACAATATTTCTGGTTTATTCCTCACCTTGACCAGGCTGTTTCACCAGCCTCATCTAAGAATCTCTCCCTGTTAAAACTGTCCTCTTCACCTATCTATCGTGTGTCATACTCATGGACAGGTTTCTACAGGGCACAGGCAAAGACTGGATATCAAAGAGGTTGTTAACTGTATCAGGAGTGCATGCAAGCAACTGGAAAACTCCAAATAATTATTTTGTTATTCAAGCTTTTAAGCATCAGAGCCTAAAGGAAATATCTTTCGTTGTTTTAAGTTTTTATGTATAAATTAAGTTATTCTCCCATTTCACAGTTGGTAACACGTAAGAAAACTTGTTATTGAAAATCATACCCTTACTTTGTTCTGTACCAAAAACTAAAATATTTGGGGGAAAGAGGACACAGATAGCTTTTGGAAAGGGAAATATTTGTGTTAACAAAAATATATAACATGACCCCAATGGAAATCCCCCTCTTCTTACTTTCCCTCCTCCTTCCTAGCTGACTTCTTGGTTTGTTTTGTTGTTATTTTATAAGCTGTCACAGCAGTAGATGCAGATTGAAGCTCTAGGCAATTGCAATTAAATCAGGAAAAAGATATGCATTCACCAAGGTTAATACAAGCTGCAGCTTAATCAGGGTGAAAAAAACAAACACATCTAAAGACCTCAAAATAAATTCAGCCATTTCGATCACATTCTTTTATTCCCCCCAATCCCCACAATAACCTGGAAGACATGTACAATCAAAAGCTAAATAAATAAGTTTCCAAATCAATATATATGCCATGAAAATTTTCAAGCTATCAATGTAACATGCCTTTTCAGTTTATGGGCTATTGATCTCAAAACAAGTCATGATAACATTAAAGGCAATTTTTGATACAAAAGAAACATCCTGTATATAAACCATAGACACATGTATAAACTTAATATAGATTTAATTAACAGATAAATATCTATAATGAGCTCACTTGCTTTAATCTGTGTTTGAATACATGTCTCCTTTTAAATTTGGTTTGAGGATATAAATTCTAATAAATACTATTTGATATTTTCTCTATAGGCTTATCAGTATTACATCTAAATACATGTGCATATTACGAATACATCGAGGATGGTCATCCAAGTATAGTAGGCCACATAAATGTTATATTAATTTTTTTTGACATGGCATTATATTCCTCATCATCTCTTGCCATTATTATTTAAATAGCCTCCTATTTAATTTGAATGCTTTCATTCTCTATAGGGAACTCTTCATATTACTGCCAGAGTTATTACTCTTAAAAATGATTTATATTTTTTTTCTAAAAAATGTTCCATGGCTCCCTATCTCCTATAAACCTAAATTCTAAACTCATTAGCCCAGTTTTTAAAATCACCCATTTTTTGCCCCATGCCCTTGTTTTTCCTGATTATATCATTTTATAACAATATACTTCCACAAAGCCCAGACTAAACAGCCCTGATTATGTCATCCTTGACCAAGTTTCTGAGTCTTTGTTGGTGCTGCCCCTACAGCTTGGAATGTTATTTTTAGTGCCCCCATAATTATGAACCTCCTATTCTTTCTTCAAGACTGAAGTCATGTCCATTCTCTCTGTGATGCCTTTTCTGATGCTCCCAATTAAATTCCCTCCTTCCTTTGCTGCACCACCAGCAGTACTTTGCTTATACTTTTTGAAATAGCATATGTTTTATTCTTCTGCCTTAGTTTTAGTCATTAACATATTTATTTCTCGATATAATTTTTTAGCATCTTAAGGTAAGAGGCCATATCCCATCTGTTTCTGTATTCTACCTCCACACCATCTAGACTACTACTGGTACATAGTAAATTTACATCTATTAATTCATATTGTAGTCCATGAATCTATCCACCCATTCATTCAATAATTTATTCATCATCTTTCACATAAATGTTGAGCTCTTTATGTGATAATAGTCAGTGATAATAAAGATACAGTGAATGAACAGGTGGTAGTACCTGCTTCATTGACATCTTAGCCCAAAAAACAAGTTAACAAGTACTTGCAATGAAGTGTGCAATCAATGTTAGGTATACTTAGAACATTAGGAAAAGAATGACATAGTCTAGGAGTCATAAAAGTTCTCCTGAGAAAGTAATCTGTAATTTGAAGTTTTATCGATTAGGAAATGTTTGCCAGTCTAAGAAGTGGAAAAAGGCAGAATGGGTTGTTTAAATAAGCTATTCACTCTAAAGAAGGAAGAGAATGTGGAAATCTGGAAAAATGAAAGAAATCCTTTATGGTTATTTTCTGAAAGAGAAAGTGGGAGAAAAGCATGAAAGGGAAAAACAGAAAGAGACTATAAGAAAAGTTTTATGGAATGAAACCTCATAAGGAGGTAGGAAAGCTATTTAAATTCATAGTCTCGAGTAATATCAAAATAAGTAAGAAGATTTTGAAAATAGTTTATTATATTCTGACTCCTGCAAAAGAGAATTTAAAGAGGTTACAAAACAAACCCACGTTGTAAGTAAATAGAGAAAGTAGGAAGTAGTGCTTTCTAAAACACGTACGTTAAAAGACCAAATATATTTGTCAGGGGGTACTACCAAACAACAGTATGGTTGTGTTCTTAACTGGCTACCTTTACTTAACTCTGAACATCTATCCATAGCTAATACTCCATTTCCATTACAAGACCCAAAACCTAGTTGGTGTCTAATACGTAATTTTTGAGTGATAGTAAACATGTAAAATTTTACATATCTTCCCAAATGTGTAGAAATTGCCATATTGCCCACATGTTATAGAGCCATATGACAGCTTCCACTTTTATTTATCACATCTCTCAGTTGTACATTTTTGTTTTATTATCTTCAAGCTCATATTAATACCATAAAATCAACCCTGTGGACACAATTTAGGCTACAAGAATCTCCCCACTTCAAATGTTATATGTTCCCACTCCTAAACCGTTACTTCTCATTGTCTGTTATTTTTGGAATTTTCTGAAATCAACCAGTGGTCATTTTGTTCTGTTTAAGCAAGTTATGCAACAGCTGGTTCCCAACCTCCCAATAATTTGGTATGGGATTAATTGTCAAAATAGTATTTATTTTAATGACCTCACGTTGGTCTCTTTGTAATCTTTGTGAAAATTTTTCTCCACTCTGCTTTCTGAAAACATAAAAAATAAAATAAAAGGACTCCCTTTCCTGCATCACAGAATTCTAGTATTTTAAGACAATCCTTATACCATAATTTTCCCCCCTAAACACAATGTGGTCCACAAGGCAGGTCGATTTCCTGATCCATTGAGATTTATATATGCTTATGTCAAACCCTATCCTTTGTTCCATGGAAGTCTAAATCAACCACCAATATTTCTGGGATTTTATGAGTCACCTGCATTCTCAGGGGCTACCTATGTTTTGGGGCTTGCGCTTCTGTCTGCAGTCATTCTTAACCAAACCTCATTAGTCAAGATAGGGAATTTAGCACTTTCCTCAATTTCTTGATTGTATTTAACCCAATTTGATTTGCTGAAGACTGGGGATTCTTGGAATACAGTGGCATATAGGAGTGGTTTATTTCCCAACGATGTGTACCCTTGAAATTAAACACGTACATTTCTATTCTTATATTGCCTTTTAACTATTAATACTCCAAAGTCTTTTTCACTGATTAACTTTATTCCATATTCTTCCCAGTCTCTTTGTCTTCTCACTGGCTCGTCTTCTCATTCCATTATCTTTTCTACCCAATGTGATTGTGGGTAGATTCTTTCCCTCTCTCTGTCTCTCTCTTCCTCTCTTCTTCTCCTTCTTCTTCCTATTCTTTCTCTTCCATTCTCTCCATGCTCCCCACTGTCTCTCCCTTATCTTACTATTAATTCTAGGTTTCAAATGCAGGAAATGAGGCTCAGAGAAATTAAGTGACCTATGCAAGGTCACCTGGCTAGCAAATAGTGGAACCAGGATTCATACTCTGGTATGTCAGCCTGTTTTAGAATAGGCATTACATTATCTTCAACAGTTTATCAAATGTCATGATTCAAGATAACAAGATAACTAGGTCCTTCTCCACAGAATACCTGCATCCTATTTTCTTGAAGCACTGCATAGTAATAGCAAGCCCTCATGCAACACTTTTATATGCTAGGTATTTTTCTAATCTTTACTAAAATATTTCATTCCCACAAAACTCTAAAAAGAGTATATTTTTCATTATTCCAATTTTATTAATGAGGAAACAGACATAAAGATTAAATAACTTGCTCTAGGTCCCCTAACTAGTAGGCAGTAGAGGTAGAATTCAATTTCAGGTACTTTTGACTACCAACTCCGTGCTCCTAAGCACTATGCTGTGCTGCCAGACTGAGCCAAACATTCCGAGTGTCTTTGGACTAGCTCGTTTAGAACACACATGCTAGTATACTTCTTAAGATGGCATTAGCTTTTTGGCATGTATCCTAGAGACCATGATAGACAACCAATGAAAACTATGTCCTTTATTTGTCCTCAAGCTTACAACCCAATAAAGAAAGTGTATGCAAACAAGTACATTCACTAAAGTTTAATATGTGGACATATCTCATTAGATATTTTGAGGGCTCATTTTTATGAAGATTTTGTGGACACCCAGGGAAAAGAATAATTAATGTTAACTTGTAGAATTTCATGAAATACCTTGGAAAAAAAAACATTGACTCCAAACTTGAAAGATGACATGTTTTATCCAGGGCAACTAGAAGTGGATAAGTACACTGTCCAGTACATTCTAGAAACCTAAGTTGCATCACACAAGGTCTAAAGAATGAACCAAATAGAGGGCAACCCTTTCAAGCCACTTTGACCTGAATTAAAAAAAAAAACAACAAAAAAAACACCTATGATGTGTTTTCTATAGGTTATCAGTAATTTTAACCTGTATATGTACATCTATTTTTGCTTAGTTTGACCCTCCTAAAATTAATTTGGTTCAATCTGACCTATGCAGCTTCCCTGTTAGATAGTAAAAGATTGATGGATTATATGTTTTACGCTATTTGGAAATGTAATCTATGTGTCACAGATACCCTTAGTAATGAATTGAATAAAAGGCACATCTTTAACTCTGAAGTGAACAAAGACAAGCTGCAAACCATGAGATATATCAGTAGAGCCATTTTTATCGAATTAAAGCTTTACTAATATTTGACATATAGATTGACAATAGAACATATTTGTTTTTTAAATTGTTTATCTAATTTACCTTTGAATAACAAAATCTGGAAAGAAAACATTGTACCTATCATTGTTCTACTGTCTTTCATTTTGAAACTGACTAATGTATTGTTCTAGAAATAAAAGCATATTAACCCATACATGTTTATGCATAGCATAGGGCTATGGCCAAGCATTATATACCACATTTTAAATGCACAGACATTTTTATATGTTGTCAGATATTTTGTTTGTACTTTTTTATTTTGATATAACTTCAAGCCCACAGGAAAACTGTAAACCTTGTACCCAGATTCACCAAGAGCTTTTATTGCTTTGTGTACATGAATGTGTATATAAACTGTATGTTACAGATATAAAACTAGGCTGCATGATCTAATTTTATACACACGCATTTTTTGAAATATTTGAGATGTCGTAGATATCATGTCCCTTTTCTTCTAAATACTTTAATAATAAGGTATTTAGAATTAGAAAATTAGAAAATTAAATAATTAATTCCTAAATATAAAGATATTCTCTTACATATGCACAGTACAGTGGTCAGAGTTAGGAAAAATTTACATGGATACCAAACTGTTATGTACTCCACCGTTCATTTTTAATTTTGGGAGTTATTCCAGTAATGTTTTATAGACTATTTCACTCTGAGTCCAGTATCCAATCCAGGATTACACATCATACTTAGTGTTCATGTCTCTTTAGTCTCTAATCTGGTATAGCTGTTCAGTCTGTGTGTTTATTGAGCTTGAGAATTTTGAACAGTACTGGATACTTTGAAGAGTGTCTTAAATTTGAATTTGTCTGATTTTCCTTAATTATTAGATTCACATATGCATTTCTGGAAGGAATACAACACATATAATACCATAGCCTTCTCAATGTATTATACCATGAAGCACATGATGCTCATCTGTCCCAATATTGGTGATGTTAATTTTGAGAACTTGATGCTATACTCATGTATGTGCCCCCCCTTTCAAATTTATAGATTGAAACTAAATCCCCAGTGCAACAGTATTAAGAGGTAGGGCTTTGAGATATTTTAAAACTAATCAAATATTCTCTTTCTTATCAAACTGTAACTCAACGGTTTTAACTCTACTTATTTTCCAAATCCGCTATTTCCTCTGTATTTATTAGTTGGCCTTCAACTATAAAGGTTCTCCTCCATTTGTTTATTCACTTATTTATCTGTATTATTGTGGACTCATGGATCCTTTCAGTACTCAATGAGTAACAACAGTCCATTACTCTTATTTTTTATTGTGATGCCCAAATTGTCTCAATTTTGGTCAACAAAGGTCCTTTCAAGCTGGCTTTTGTGTCATTTGGACAAGTAGTTATATTTCTTTATACAATTCCTTACTTTAAGGCACATCAACATTATCAAGTTTATTGTTAACTTTCTCTGATTCAGCCCTGGATTTTACCTTTCCCCCAAGCCACCCTACCTCACTTTAAAGAAGAGTAATGTTTAAAAATTAGGATTTGAATGCTATGCATGCACTTTGCTAAGGATATGCCATTAATTTTAATCCCTTTTAGTATTAAAAAAAACTGAAAAAAATATGTGTGTATGGATATTTCTGTATCTATTTTTAATTATTTCTTCATACATATTCTATTCCATTCTCCTTCTTCTCTTTCTCTCATCTCTCTCTCTCTCACTCTGTCTCTCTGTCCCTCCACTCCAGCTGTATGCTTTGATATTATCCCACAGGTTTCTGGGGCTTTATTCACTTCTCTTCAGTCTTTTCTTTTTATCTTTAATAAATTGATAAATATCCTTTGATTTCTTTTCAAGTTGACTGACCTTTTTTTCTACTGCCTCCACTTTGTTGTTAAGCCTTTCAAATAAACATTTCAAATATTGTTCTTTTCCATTTTGTTATTTTTTATTGTTTCCATTTTACTGTTAAAATTCTCCATATGTTCACTCATCATGATCTTTGTTAAAAGTCTATTGATATAATTATAATAACAGCTTTAAAACACTTATCTGCAATTTACAATGTCTATGCCATTTGGAGGCAGCTTCTACTTATTCCTTTCTCTTTTGATTATAGGTCACACAGTCTTTATTCTCTGTGTCCAGTTATTTTTTTCTTATTGCATACTGAACATTGTGAATAACACATTTTGAAGGAACCGACTCTGTTATTTTTCTCTGAAGAGTATTTAATTGGTTAATTAACAAGTTAAATTTTCTAGACTTCATCCCTAAATTTTGTGGTGGCAATAGCTGAAACTGTTCAGTTCTTTGGTGTTAGCTGTTGCTTTTGCTTGAAAACTTTCCCTGTGAATGCACAATTAAGAAACCAATAAATAATGTGGAAGGAGTTTATTTTCATATTTTGATTCCCCCCTCATAGCTTCCTCATTTGTGAGATTACTACACTCCACATCTCACTTTCAATCTTGACTTGAAACAGTGAACTAGAATAAACCTTTATACTTTTTCAGCTAAAGTCAGCATTCTCCCACACAAGGAAATCCCCTTTGACCTTTTAAAAACAACAGGCAATAGAATGTGACTTAGGCAAAACAAAAACAAAAATATCACAAAAGAAATCAAAAGGGACATAAAACATTTCATAGATTCCTCTATGGTAATGCTAAAATGTGGACATACCTCTCTTTAAGAAGAACAAAAGTCAAGAATTATCATTGGTATTTATACATGCAATGTTCTAATTGTTCTCTAAAATATTTTTTGTTTGACAGCAAAACCTGTTGCTGGGAACCCATCTCATAACAATGTGGGCTGGTACATCTTTCCATAGATTTGGTCATACTCAGTAGAGACGAATGGAATGACAAGAGATTGATAAGGTTTCTAGGAAGTAGCATTTAAAAAAAACGATATATTTAAGAATAAGTTAAGGAATATTGGAATATTTAGTCTTTCATTTAAAAATGCACCCCTGTATATGTGAACTGACATAGGAAATATACTTAATGATTTTGAGTCTCATTTTTCTTTTGCTATTGTCTTTTTTGCTCATATACTTTTGCCTAAGATAGAGACACATCTCCAATCCATCAACCATTCCCACTCAATTCTGGTGATATAAATAAGGACTAGAAGTTCTGAAAGTTTCTTTTTAGCTCATCTTATGATGAAATCACACACACTTATTTTCTAGGAAGTCATAGTACAGAGAGCTAGTACCCTCTAAGATCTCTCGGCTAGTATATATAGTTATGTCTGGTCTAGAGCTCAGCTCTCCTAATTTTGAGTTGTGTGTAATTCCTACTGCAACTGTCTCTCTTATTTTATTTCACTCCCTCCTCTGGGTATAAATGATACAAATCCTTCCCCAACAAAACGTTTCAGGCAAGAATCTCAGGGCTGAACATCGGCAGATCTTCTCTAGTTATCCACAGAAATGACTTAATTTCTAATACATCATTGAGGTAGAAAGGAGAGATGCATTCAGGAGGGGGCCCGCATGCAGCTGACTCAGTGGTCTTTTATTCCGTATTTATTAATCACTATAGCCTGGTGCTATACTGGGCGCCAAAGAGAAAGTGAGGAATAAGATACAGAGCCTATCTTCATAGAGCTCACAGCCTAGTCAGGCTTATGACAAATACTGTTCTAGAGACATAAAATATGATATAATGGGACAATGATGGTGAGAATAACTCTAGATGAGTGATTGCAGATGGATTTACAAAGACAATGCTATTTGTCCTGCATCTTGAGGCATAAATAGGATTTGTCTTCGGAAAAAAAGGAGTCTGGAATGGCTTTGCAGGCTAAGGTGGACACTGTAGCGTGTCCTGGCTCCTTTGCCTTAATTCAGGAAATGCTGAATAGGATTTGCTAAAGGCTCTATTTCAATGGTTTCATGGTTTAACTTCTCTTGCTACATACTCCTACTTCTCCTAGTCCTTTCAGATTTTGTCCCATAGAGCACACCCCAACAAACCTCCTTCAGTCCAAACATCCATCTGATAATCTGTTTCCTGGAGAACTTTACCTAAGACGTAGAGAAAAGGAATGAATCTTTATTCAAAGTACCAAGGAGAGGCAAGAGGCAATGGTTGAACAGGTATAATACACGGATTTGGTGGGGTTGGAGGTAAGGACTAAAAATGTGCCTAAAAGAGAAGAATAAAGCCTTGCTGAGGAAGTCAGAGCTAATCTTGTGGATACTGGGAGATCAGTAAGATTTTTTGGTAGTACATGACAGAAAGAGAAAGATCAATCAAATGGCTATGGGGAGAAACACAGATAGTGATTGATCCTAGCTCTGTTTCCTCTTCTATCACTAGAATTTTTTTTGATATTAAGTTCTGTCTCTCATTTTTTGGAAAAAATGCTTTTAAAAATGTTATTACAGTATGTGGAAGAAAATGAGGTCACAGTTTCTGCTGTCAAGTGTTCAAAAATCATCTCAGACTCAAATTACAAGGACAATGGTACTTTAAGGCTTTTGCAACAGAAAGAAGGCCCACACGGTATATTTTCCAATCATGGGGAATGAGAAGGGTTTTACAGGTGCAATGAGGTACATACTGGTCAGGAAGGTGTTGCAGTCTTGCAGAAAGAGATCATTTTCCTTTGCACTTTGGCCTATCTCAGTGCATGATATCCTAGTTTTGGAACTGTGAAATTGAATAAGGAATTTAGAGAGAGCAGGTAGTCTATTTTCTTGGGAGCAAGGGAATCAGTGTGAATTCAGAGTAGAAAATTTTGCAGGTCTCTATACTGAAGAGAACTGGGCAAGAAAGGATGAATTCAGAGCTGCAGAGATAGAATGAAAGAGTCGTTGGAGGATGTGGAGGATGAAGAAGAATGAATCCTGGATGATTTGAGGCTAAGGATGAGTTGGGAATAAATGATTGGTTGACAAGAAAGTAATTACTCTTAACGCTGATGTACAGTGCTGAAGAGAGGACTGGATTTGTGGAAGAAGCTAGTGGATTATGTTAATGGATTCAGTTTGAACTTTCTGAATAGTAGGGGGCAGTGAAAAAGGCTTTGAAGTCAGATTGCTTGGGGGTAAATCCTGGCCATCCTGCTTACTAGCTCTTTGGCCTTGAGAGAGTGTCCTGTGCTGGAAAATGGGATATGAAATAACACAGACCTCATGATGATGTTAAAATTGAAATGGAATTATGCATATGAAGCACTTAATTCAATGAGGGTTAGAGAAAATAAGTGAATATATCATACATCATATATATTATCATTATATTCTGGTGATGAGTCATTGAGAAGAAAGTGAAAGGTAATTCAAATTGTAGTACCAAGAGCCAAAGGAAGAGCCTGTCATGGTAACAGTACCACTGATTTGTAGTTTTGGGTGAAGTACACACATAAATGCAGAAAAGTATGCTTTATCCATATGCTAAATGAAGTTACATAAATGATCTCAGCAATTTCATAAATGACATTAGATAAATATTTCTTCCTATTGTGAATAAATATAATAAATAAAATATAAGAAAAAACTTTACTGACCCTCTTTTATGTGCCTTATCCTGTGTACATTCTGGAAATACGTCAGCAAAGAATGTAGTCATAGTCACTGCCTTCACAGACAGATTCAAATCCTAGTGTTTCCACCTTCCCCTAAATGTAGCCATTAAGAACATAGGTAATTACATTAGGGAGCCCACTCTGATGTCTCACACTCCTCCTTCTGCCTGGATCGCAGCTGGGGAATATAAGAATAAATTAATACATTCATTGCCAAATACTTAATGAACACCTTTTGTATTCAAGGCACAGTGCAAGGTACTTTGGAAGCTCCTGAGACAAATTAATCAAATATTCTCAAGGAGTTTCTGATCTAGAATGGGTAAAATATATGCATATAAATAATGAAATTACAAAGTAGAAAATGGTCCACACCATAAGAGGGAGAAATTCTGTGGGAATTTCGAGGAAGATGAAATTATTTTTATTTGAATAGAGACAAAGAAGGGTTCAATGACATTTTTCCTGGGACTTAATGACAGAGACATATTTGAATATGATCTAAAAGTCTTTCCATGTACTATTTTCATACTATTTCCCTTCTTCCTATCTGGATTTTGTAATACAAGGTGCTGCCACGGAAAGATCTTTGGATGCAGGATCAAAAAGGTCTGAAGTTTGTTGTTTTTCCACTTATGTGTATCTCACATGTAAAATGATTATCTTAATGAAAATTTCACATTTTAGTAAGCACATCTATGTATTTTCTGTCTCTTGATTTGGGGAGGAATCACTTAGAATTCTGAGCTTCAGTTTTCTCAATAGAAAAATGGGGAAATCAGTCCTTCTTTGTTTTTATCAAGGATCAAAGGTGTTAGAAATACAAAAGTCTTTTAGAAACTGTCAAACGCCATATGGCTGTTAGGGGTTGTAATCAGAACAGTAAAGCCCTGGACAAATCAAGCAACTCATTTCACTAAGTGTTGGATGACTGAGTTTTAAAGCTTAAAGCTCTTAATATACCATTCAGTACCCTGAAAACATAAAGTTGAGAGGAGGGGGAAAAGTAAGGAAAGGACTACGGTCTCCTGGAAGGGGACCTGAGTGCCCACTAAAATGCATCTCCCAGAGGGCATAACACCAACAAGAAGGAACAATTTACTTTTACTGCTGGGGTAGGAGTCATGCAACTATTTTTACTAACTACGGCTGTTCCTATTGGAGTACCTAAAATATTTATGATAGCTATGTCTGTGAGAGACACTGGCGCAAGCAGAAAAGCTAACCTGTGTTAGAATGTGCTTGTTGTCATTTTCTTGTCTGATAAGTAATGTGGTATAAACAGAGAGGGGCTGAGCAAAATCCTCCTGCAGCACATCAAGAAAAGAAAAATGAGGATGCCGTGGCACCATGCCAGGAGCAAGAGCTTTGCCAATTTGGCACGTTGCCTACCTAGACTGGGGGATTACCCTGTAGTATATTAAAGTATCAGCTTTTTAATTTACCATATTATTTTCCAGATGTTTTTGGTAGAAAGGGACTTCTCGGCAAACACTTGAGTGCTTGTCAGAGAATTACACATTTAATATTATACTAGTCATTATTTTAATTAATGACAGGAAAAAGTTGCTTGAAGACAATTCTTAGTCACACAAAAAAAGAATGTTAATATTTTATGTGAGGAGGAAATTATCTTTAACATTGATGAATTGGAATGTTCGGAAATTATAATAGGAGGGATATTATTGGGGAAAAATGAGCTGGTTTTGTAGTGCCATTTAGTATTATACACCAATTCTGACACAAAGAGATGATAGGGAAAACTCATATTCAGACGGCACGATGTAATATTAAGAACAACATATGTGAAATTAACATGTAGCAGGCATAAAAAGTCAATAACTAATAGCTCAATTAGAATTTGAAAATAGATGTAAAAATAGTGTTGGATGCAGGCAACATAAATCCTATTCTCTGGTGTGTTGCCACATAGTGTACTAATGCTCCTCCTGTCATTTATTGAATGCTCCCAATGTGTCAGGCATTGTGTTAAGCACTTTACATAAATGTTAGAACTCGGAGCAGCCATTGTTCTGCTCTGGAGAGTGAGAGGTTCATAGAATTTAAATCATTTGCTCAAGCGCATCGAGTAAATAAGGGATCGAGCCATTCCACAAAGTTTTGAACTACATTATAATTACCTTTCTAAATGTCTCGGAAAAAATTTTAAAAAGCTTACTTTCCCCATTTTTCAAATGAATTGGCTGCTGTAGGTATTCTATTTGGTCCTGCCCAGCTTTAAAATTCTGAGGTCTCCTTTTCAACACGTGTTTATTAATTCTTTCTCTGCTCCAGACCCTCTGTCAAGCACTGGGCTTCATGATCAGTTTCACGCCAATGTACTTATTAAATCCATGCATACAGATACCTGCTGAATGCTCTCCCTTTTGAATCCTTTAGTATTTCTAGCTAGGTAGAAAGTCCCTTTCTACTAAAAACATCTGGAGAATGATATTGTAGCATTTCTAGACACTGTCCTGATCCAACCAGTGTAAAAAAAGATGAAACATGCATAACTTGAGACATATCCAATTCTTTTTATAATAGTTTAACCTTGCAAGATGTTAATATGCTTAACCCTCTGATTTTGCCATCACAATGGTCAGTTTCTGGGATCCTCCTGTTTCTTTTTAACTGGCCACCTCTTTGGTAGCCCTTTCAACAGAATTGCCTTTCTCATATTTTGAAGGTTTGCAATCTTGGTATTACTTTATTAATGACGTGGATCTTGAGAAATGTGATTGTTTGTAGTAACAGTACCAATGTCAGAAGATTATACCTTTTTGTAATAAATTAGTACAAAGGCAAGCAAGATCTCTAATGTCATGCTCATACACTTATGTTCCTATAATAATTTCTTGAATAGCAGAGAAAGGGAGTTATAGCTAGCATGCATATCGGTGGGTATGTTACAGAAAGCTCAGCACTTGTTCTTGAGGCCGCATCAGAAGAACGAGAACAAGTGGTTTGAGGAGGAGGAAAGAAAAGTTTTATTACTTTGCTGGCAAAAGAGGAAGAATGGTAGACCTTCTTGTCTCAAAATCCAAATTTCCTGAACATAAGCAGAAATACAGAGCTTTTAAAGGGAGGACCCCTCATTTCTAGGCTATTGTGGTGGACTGTTCTAACTGTCCCATCTCTGCTAAAGACAAAGCCTCTGACCTCCACCAGCTGCCCACCTCGGGGGCTGGCACTGCCTGGGATGGCTGAGTTCTCTTTTAACAAAGGACTTAATTGGCCTCAGGGATGCAGGCCAGGCTGTAGTTCTCAAAGAGTGGGGGAAGTTTTAAAGAGACAGAAAATTTTCGCTGTTTTTAAATCGGGCCATTCCCTCTGTTACAGGTACATTAACTTAATTTATTTTTCACAGATATAAAAATCATTACTGGTTTTGTTCAGAAAAATTGTAAGAATAATGGCTAGACCTAAATGTCAAGATCAATATAACTTCTTTCTCAGTCTTTAAATGTTCAACCCCTCCCATAATGACTGCCAATCTTAGCTTTCCAGCTTTCCTTAGAGTAGTATAATGGACTATAAAATTAGCAATGCCGCAGGCTCCACGCAACTTGAACCAACATTATCAGTGTACACTGAGACTCACATCTGAGTTTTATTCCCACATTCCCACTCACAGCCCCAACTCATGCTGAAGTTCTGCTGATATTCCCAGCTTTCCCTTCCCCAGCACAGTTAGCTCGTCTTCCCACTACCCCCAACACTGGTTTTTATATCACTTTTCTTATCTTAATTAATTTGGCCTTTAGAATGAACTTTTATTCTTTTAAAAATAATTATTTCAGCCTTTGGAGAGAACTGCACAGTGTATACTTTATGGTTTAAAGGATTTGTAAGCAAAAGCTTAGTTTTAAAACTCAATGCATGAACTGTGTGAACATTCAGTTGCCTCACTTCCTCTCCTGTGTAGAGAAAGCCAAAGATAAATTCTGCTTTTATTATTTAATGTGAGTGCTCACATACATTTTAAATAAATATCAGGATTCAGATATTAGTTAACTTTTAAGGAATATCTGATATTTAATTTCAGGACCTGAGAACGAACATCTAGCTATCACAAGAACTTGACTTGTAATTTGATGTTAATTTTCCTAGAATAATGAATTTTCAAGTTCCAGGATGATAGTTCTTCTGCTAGGACTCCAATTCCATTCGAGTCCAGGACAGGTGATTTCTATCAGTTCCATGATGGAAATAAACCTCTCAAGAGAGACTCAGATACATTCCCAGGACAGCATTTCAAATTCAGTCAGAAATACATAGGCATAGTGGATATAATAGAAGCCACTCTCAGTTAATGAGTAGGGGGTTACCAGAAAAGACTGGACTACTCCTTTGACAGATGTACCTGCTTTTAAAGACAGAGCCTGAAGCGTTTGAAAGAGATCTAGTAGCAGAGGATCTGCCTTGGGGAGATGTCCATGGGGACCTCTACTATCTGTTCCTCCATTTTGCTTTTTCCTGAACTGGCCTTGCCCCTATTTCAAGCCATAGCACCTAGCTTCACATCTTAGTATTGATAAAAGATAAGGCATTTCAAACAGGTTTGGAAAGTGATTATCAATCTCTGCTTAACAAATATCCTCCAAACTTAGCATCTTGAAACACTAAGTATTTGTTATCTCACAGTTTCTATTATGGATCAGGAAACCAGGAATGGCTTAACTGGGAGGTTATGGCTCAGGATCTCTAATGAAGTTTCAGCTAAGTTGTTGATTAAGGCTTCATTCATCACATAGCTCAACTGGGGCTAAAGAATCTACTTCCAAGATCACTTACTTTGTTCTTGGAAGGCCTTAGATCCTTGCTGGTTATTGACTCAAGGTCTCCATTCCTCACCATGAGGTGGTCAGGGTGCTACTTGGCATGGCAGTTGGTTTCCTGAGAGCAAGAATCCAAGAGAGAGAAACAATGAGAACAAGAGAGCACCAAAGACAGAAACTGGAGTCTTTTATAACCTAAATCTCAAAAACGGATATCATCATATGCTTTGGTCACATAGAACAGTACTGTAAAATTTGGGAGTGACAACACAAGGCTGTGAATACCAGAAGGCAAAAACAATTGGGGGGCCACCTTGCAGGTAGGCAACCATGATCTACCCTCTGACCCCCAGTGATTTCTCTCCCTTGCACTTTTAATATATATATATGTCCTTTCCCAAGGCCCCTCAAATTATCATCCTAGCACGCATCAGCCCAACTTCTAGAATCTCATCCTCTGAATCAGGCCCATGTGTGGATGAGCTTCCTTAGCTGTAATTCTTTAAGCGCAACCACTCAACTCAAGTGTTTTGACCTGTAGAAATAAAGAGACAAGTTATCTGCACCCCTGTACTCAATATGTAATGAAGAAACAGATACAGGATAACTGCTATAGACATCCAAATTTTGGGACTTCCTTGATTAGGTCGCAAGGCCTCAGGATAATTGTTCATGTCTCTTCACTTAACCCTCTAAGCTTTGGTTCTGACCTCTCAGTAACCCTTCTTTCATTAAAGGTAGCACATGTTTGCTGCTGAGTAGTTTTCGCACTCTGTTTCCTGTCAGTGGAATTTGGAGGGTTTAAAGGTTTCTTTTCATTTTGCACTTTCTGTATCTATTTTAGTCCAAACTGACTGGCCTGCATTTTTTAGTCTTTTTAAAAACATTGTGGATCTTCTATGAATCCTTTTGTAATCCATTCCATTAACAAAAACCCACACCCACAAATAGTTTTGAGGTCATCCTTTACCTTTACCTTCTGCTGAGATTGCTGAGGACAATGACCTTCCTAGAAGCTCTGTTGTTTCATGAGGAAGATATGTGTACACTTGTAGCTTCTTTAGAAGCCTTTCTGTCTGACCTAATAGTAGTCTGAGATACCAGCGTTGAGCTTTCTGAAGTCTTAAAATAAGATTTAACAGTCATAATCTCAGCTTTATCTTTAGATCATGTTTTGCTATCTGAAGACAGAATTTTCAAAACCATCAAATTTTGGATGCTTTTTGTTTCACTGTCCTTTGAATTTATCCATCTTCTCTCACATTTTATTATAAGCACCACAAAGAAACAAGTTCAGTATTCTCTTTGGAGATCGAAATCTCTTTAGTTAGATTGTCTTATTTGTTATGTATGTTTACCATATTTCACATTATTACAGGCAATGATCTTAAAATTTCTGCAACTACTTAATAAGGATCCCCCTTTCTTCAGTTTCCAGTAGCATTTATTTCACTTTATCAAGCCCTCACTTGCAGCTTTATCAGAGATTATGAGGCTTCTGGTAATATCTTCTCCAAGATGTAAGGTTTTCACTAACCCTCTTCTCAAATTCCACCTCCAAGTTTCAAAGCCACTCCCACAATTTAGATTTTTGCTACAGCAGGACTCTACTTCCAGGTACCCAAATCTGTATTACTTTTCTATTGCTGCATAACAAATTATCCCAAATTAACTTAACAGCTTGAAAAATTACAAAATTTATTATCTCACACTTTCTGTTGATTAGGAATCTGTGAACAGTTTTGCTGTCTGGTTCTGGTTCAGAGTTTCTCATGAGTTTGCAGTTAAGTCGTTGGCTCTACTGGAGCTGGAGAATTAATTTCCAAGCTCTCTCACGTGGTTATTGGCAGTACTTGGTTCCTTGCTGACTCTTGGCTAGAGGCCTCTGTTCCTCACTACCTGGGACTCTCCATAGGGCTGCATGACATTGCAAGTTAAGTAAGAACGAGAGAAAGAGAGTGAAGGAGATAGTGAACACAAAAGAAGCTATGGTCTTAGAAGTGGCATAGCTTCACTTACGCTATGTGCTTTTGATTACACAAACCAACCCTGTTACAATGTAAGAGAAAACTACGCATTGCGTCAATGCCAAGATTCAGTGATAATTGGAGACCATCTTGGAGGCTGGCTACTACAACAAGGTCCCAGCCATAGGCAGAGCTCAGAAAATGAGAAATGACACAGATAGAATTAGAATGGTGAATATTTATTGAAATTAATTTGATGTTTATCTAATTCTAGGTGGACCCTCAACATGTCTTTAATGCTGACATGCTTACCAGGTTTCAAAGGGACTGATTGGTGGCATATACATAACAAGTCAATTTAATTTGTATATAATGAATAGCTACTATGAACACTCAGAGGAATTGAATAGAAAACTAACTACATTGACTATTTAACATTCAATACCCTGAATATTTTTATATAGGATACCCTATTCTCTAGTAGGTCTTGAACCCATTTCATGAGACTTCAACTGATAATCCTGATATTTCCACTTATTTTTTTGCTTAGTGTCTATGATTTCTCCACTGTGAATCTAGTATCTAAGGTATTAGAAAGTATTTGAGAAAATATCTAATTCTTCTATAGATGAAGATAATTTGATGAAGATATATATGTAGATATATATATAATTTGATATAGATGAAGATTTAATTTGTTCTAAAATGTTCCTGCTGTCAGAGATTTCCTATGTCTTACCCACATGCTTAACATTAGGAAAGGACCCAAAGTAAGTCAAGGCAACATTTTTTTAAAAGATAAATTGGTGGATGTGTAAGTGGGAAAGAAGAAGGGTAATGATTTCCTGGGACCTTCCCTTAAGTACACTAATTCAGAGAATTGTTTTTCTTCTATGATTCTCCAGAACATTTTTGTATATACAAATTCTATTTCCCCCTTGTACTATATCACACCTCCCAATAATCACTGATACACATTTGCCCAATACCTACAACTAAGATATACACTGAAAAGTGATAAAGATATATTAGCAATGTGTATTAATCAAAAAATGAAATACATGTATTGACCTGTGCTTGTTTAAAAATGTCCTAACCTACTGCTTTGATATCTGATTCACCTACCTTTGTGTTTATGCACACATGGAATATCTACTCTCCAGCTGGTAGACATGATATAGGATTGCAAAGATAGAAAATCACTATTTAAGAGCTTGCATATTCACAGGTTTTATGTTTTATGCACGGAAATTTCAACTTTGCTTTTGAAGTTATAGAAGTCTAGTCTTCCAGTTCACTTTAATGTTGAAGATATCTGATAGTAGTTCGATATTGAATAAGTCTAAGAAACTTGCAGATTCCCAACTTAATTTAACTATCTGAAGAAGGTATGAAAAGAAAATTACTAAACGAAGGGAGGCAACATAGATATGTTCTACATTTTCCCTCAAGAGAGCAAAGGTTGTCTGAGAGGGACTAAAGAATTATTTGATATCCAGCTCGATTTGGTGTCACATAGCAGTACAGAGAAATCTAAACATAAGTACTTTTCTTATGTCAAAATTATTACAGACCATTCACACTTTGGAAGTTATTTTACTGAGATCATTAGTTTCTTCTTTAATGTGTATCTCTTTTATCATTTCCTAAAAATAAAGACTCTTTCAAAATAGTTCTGATGCCTTGATACCAGAACTTATATTGAATAAGCTCATAATGTCTCATTCTTGGGGACATTATAATTATCTGGCATATAAGCATGTATATTTTAGTGTCACTAAAGAAGTCTCAATGGGCATAATTAATACAAAAATGGTTCCACTTTAATAAGAACAGTTTTTTCTTTCTTTTAATTGAGCACATTTTTTCTGATTAATAATTCTCTCAACAAAAATATTTTCTAATAAAATCATAGTTTTTTTTTCTTCTTATTCCTTTAACTCCAGACAACTAAGGTACAATGATTATGTTGACTGGATTTCAGGATCTGTTATAACTATATGCTTAACTGCTGTGAATGACAATATAAACCCTTCCTCTTGCAGTGTTGAGGAATTATTTTCAGTCTTGATAAAATACGGCTCATTTTAACATACTCGATGCTTTACATTTGTTAACTGTCACAGTCCTCATTTTTCTGCAGGTGTTGTTGTTGTTGCATAATAAGTATGGAGATTCTCTTTGTCACTTGCTTGATTAAAATAATGGAAAACATACAGTGAAAAGAATATTCCAATACAATTCATTCATTAGCATAGCTTCCTTTTATGAGTATCGTTCTTCCAGTAGTTTCACGAAGAATATTAGTCTGTGTGTTCTCAGAGGTGATTTACAAAACTCATTAAAGATATGGAAATTATTTTAGAAACTATGTAAATTGAATTTAGGAGTGACAATAAATCCTATGTATGATTTCAAATAGTACACATTTCATGTAAAGCAAAGCTCTTCAATAAATACAGAAATATGAAATTGGATTTTCCAAGATAGACCAAATTTCAACTGTTTTTCGTGCTGTTTTCTAAAGTTGAATTCAGAAAATATGATCATCCTACTTGAAAAGGAAAATGTGGAAAAACGTATGAGGTTTTCAGTTAGTAGACCGGTTCTGACATACATTGGTTCTGGAATCCTAAATATTTTAGGGCAAAGTTAATCTGGTCATTTTTCCATTTGCACAAACGGCTAGCTATTCTCTGAAAAAGAAAGACAGAGTTATCGAAGTGGTTCCCTAAGTCCTATTTATATCTCTGTCTTTTCTGTTGCTATGCTTAATGTTGCATCCCTTATGGAAACAATTACAGTAAACTAAAGTTCGTCAAATGTCATGATCTCTGTGATCTTTAGTTGTCACATGAGTTGTCTCTATATCCAAACACTCTTGCATTTCCAGATCTCACTTGCCCAACTCACAATCATCTTAACTCTTGATCAATTAGAGTTTTCACATAGTAAATGGAAACTAAATGGTCTTGTCTACTTGCTATCACAGTCCCTTCCCCCTTCCATAGACCCTATCACATTATATTGTATTTCCTTTTTCCTGATTAAACTTCTTTATTGCACTGGAAACAATGTGAAAGCAAGAATCATGTCTACTAGCACTGCACTAGACATTGCATTCTTTACACCTCTGGTGGTGTATAGCACATAGAAAAAAATCAATGATATTATTGGTTGCTTGAAACAGTGAGTGAGCAAAGAAAAGATTTGGTGAATTAAAAAGTTTAATCTCAGTTTCCTCTTCTTAGATATTTGGATAAGATCATAGGTTGGGGCAGAGTCAGCTAGTTGTCTATCTCCAGGTCCTTTCTTTTTATTTCATTCTCTTCTTCCTCCTTATGAATATAACTATGTTATTATTCAGGGGTAAAATGTGCCAGTTTTCCCAGTATGGTCAAGAGATTATGTTCTGCTAATATGACATAAGCAGAAATATAACATGGGATTTCTGTTCAGGTTAAAGAGTGAAGGTGCTGATTTAAGGAGGAGGAGCCCTCTTTTCCCCTCTGCCTTTTCTCCTGTTTTTTGCACAAGGGAATTGGAATTTAATGGCTGGAATTTCAGCATCCATCTTGAACCATGTAGTGATCTTGAAAATAGATGAAGCACTAGGATGTCAGAGCAAAAAGATGGCCCAGCTTGAGTCCCTGGTATCACTATGAAGCCAACAAACCAGCCCCAGACTGGCTATTTTCAAACTTATTTTACAGGTGCGAAAAAAATCTAAGGGGCTCATGACTAATCTATTGAAGTCCCATGCACATTAGTTAATTAGTTATTGTTGGGAATATGCATAATGCATGTTTTTGTTAATTCCTTGAAATGCTTATTAATAAATATTATGTTATTTGTATTGCCACTTTTGTCCTTGATTTCAAAGGCATTCTTTTTATTATAACTTGGAAAAAATATGTTTTCTAATGGATTCATGTATTTTTATGGCAGATGAGTAGATCATTATAATTGCTTTGACTTGATTTATATCCTGTTTTGGCTTAAGCTTTCATTTACATATTAAAGCTTAAATCATTTCCTCTTATTCTTCTTAAATATGTTAAAATATAAATATCCCAGAAAATGTCACTATAGACTGTGCCCAGTATTCCTCCAGAGCAGAATGGGTGCCTTAATAACATATATTTTTCAAGCAACAAACACATTACCCAATTCCTTATTGTACTCAAAAATATGCTGACACCACAATAAAGTACCTTAAAAAATATTTTCTTATAAATTTGTTACAACGATTAAGCTCTAAATTGATATCTTGTTTCTGATGGTTCAGGCTATTCCGAGGAAATCCAATAGATTTTTTTTTATACCTCTCAAATTATCATCCTTAGTGGATGTTGATTAAGCATGTTTCTGAACTCTGTTACTTTGTAGGCACTATACAAATCTTCTCTTAAAGAGCCTTTCACCTAAGAGACACACTAAGAGTCAATTCTTAAAGGATTGAGGACAGCACATGAGTGTTCCATTTTTCATCCCAGAGAAAGGGTAATATTGAAACTGAAGAGAGAGAATGCCAGAAAATTAATTGGGGGCTTCATAGCTTTCCTAGCTTTGAGTGTTTATGCAACTCTGAAAAGGGAAAAGACTGCAAAAGTAAATATTTCTGTAAAGAATTAAAGAATGTAGTATTGTTCTCTTTGAAAAAAAATAGCTCTGTGTTGAATTTGGAGGTTTACAATACTGCTTTGGAAATGGCTGAGAACATGACGAACATCAGCTAAAGATTTGATACTCTTAGGTCATTAAATATGAAATGTCCAATTTTGAATCAAAAGTTTGGTTTTTTATATTATATCTCAAAGAAGAAGCAGTACAATTAATCAAAGTGTGTGCCTAAACCAGCAGTCCCCAACCTTTTTGGCACCAGGGGCCAGTTTCATGGAAGACAATTTTTCCACGGAGCTCAGGCTCCATGATGCTAGCCATGGGGACTGGCTGTAAATACACTCACTGGCTTGCCCCTCACCTTCTGCTGTGCAGAACCCCGACCCCTACCCCCCGCCCTGTTTCCTAAGTTTCATGGAAGACAACTTTTCCACAGACTGGGAGGCGGATGTGGGGGAGTGGTGGGGCAGCCACGGACCAGTACTGGTCTGTACCCAGGGGTTGGAGACCAAGGCCTAAAGTACTGACAAAGTTTTATCATCTTAATGGTAGCTTGTTTATACCAGCAATGAAAAAGCCTAGAGAGTATGTAGCCATGAAATCATGAAAGGCATTTTCCACAGCTTGTTGAGAATTGAATATTTTCTCTTGTGAGAAGTGGTCGTAAGCCTGGAAGAAGTGGTAGTCAGTTGGTGTAAGACCTGGTGAATACAGTCAGAAGACAGAGAGTTTCTAAGTCCAGTCTCTGTAGTTTGGGCAGCATTGTTTGAGCAATATGTGGTCAAGTGTTTCTTGCAAGAGGGTTGGCCTGTCTCTATTGACCAGTCTCGGCTGCTTAATCATAAGCATCCTCATCATTTCATCCAATTGGTTGTAGTAGACATTTGCTTTAATCAGTTGACTAGGTTTTATGAAGCTGTAGTGGATAATACCAGCAATGGACCACCAAACAGATACCATTAGCTTTTTTTGATGAATATTTGATTTTGGACTGTTTTTCAGCACTTATTTTTATTTAGTCATTGTGCCAAACATTTGTGATTGTCAAAAATAATCTACTTTTTATAACACAGAACAATACAGTGTAGAAATGGTTTGCCTTTATGTCGTGACAGCAAAGAAAGGCAAGCTTCAAGATGATTTTTCTTTTGACATTTGTTTAATTTATATAGTTCCCATCTATCCAGGTTCTTTAGCTTGTTGATTTGTTTTAAATGGTCTAATATTGTTGGAAAAGTAACATCAAACCTCGTTGTCAATTTATGCGTAGGTTAAGATGAATTTGTTTCCACTACAGTTTTTAGTTTACCATTATCCACCTTGGTCTCAGGTCGTCCACATGGCTCATTTTTAAGATTAAAATTACCAGAACAGAACCTTTTAAACCATCGATGTACTTTGTGTTCCTTAGCCACATCCTTTCTGAACACTTTGCTGATATTTCGAGCTGTCTGTGTTGTATTGGATTTACTACAGAATTCGTATTTGAAAATAATATAAATTTTTGACTTATCTATGGTTGTACAAAAATTGTTCTAAAAAATTTTTGAAAGATAATCACAAGTCAAAACATGCGTTTGAAAGAATGAGGATGTACCTTTATAATAAAAATAAAACAAGAAGTGTCAAAGTGAAATGTCACAGATATTAACTGTTAAACTTAGTACTTAAAGAAATTGGATGTTTCATACTTAGTAACCTAATACTTTGTCTCTTCATGGCCTAGTTTATAATTATTTACCATCCTGCAGTTAGGAAACTCTTCTCTTATGTCAACTTCAGTTAAAACGTATGAATAGGAGTAAAAAGATAGTTATAGATAAGAAAGATCAATTAAAATTTATTCTGGGTACTTTCTTTTCAAGAAATTGAACTTCATAAAAGTCTTAACAATACAGAATATTTTAAAGACAATAATGATGATAATAATGATGTTACTAATGATAGTGATAATAGTGTTTTCAGTGCACATTTTGGGCATATATTCTCTTAAGCATTTTGTGAGAATAATTTTATGTAATCTGACAATAATTCTACAATATAGTTCCAGGTCTTTAAGCTAGCTTGAAAACAAAGGCCTATTTAGCTGTTTTTCCTCAAGATGTATTTTTTCTTCACTATAAACCCTCAATTAGGCAAAGAGAGTTTGTGATGGTGATGAATATGGTGACATCCCAGATTTGCCTTTTCTGTCTGCAGACAATTTATATGACCCTGTCAAAAGTTTGTTGTGTTGTTTGCTGATGACTTGATCTCAGAGAGAGAATGAAATAACAACCAAAAATTTGTCATACATTTTATAGAATTACTCTTCATGGTAGTGAACTGTGAAAATTCAATATAAATACTTGAAGTTTTTGCAAGTCCACACACAGTAAAAAAAAAATAACTGAAATACAGAAAGTAGTAAATTTTTAAAAATTTGTTTAAACGATTATTGCATTCTGCTTTTTCTTAAAATAAATTAACTTCTTGGATCTCCCTTGTGGATTACTGAAACCTTGGAGTCAGTATTTGTTCTCATTTTTTACTTGTTTATTTAGTGCTCAATAAATATTTGAAATAATAGTATTCATCCATTTTTTTCATCTACTAATAGTATAGTTTCTACTTGAAAACAACCTCCCTCTAAAGGACAAATGGACAAAAAATAAGAAAGCCTACACAAGTAAGAATAAAAGCTGTTAAATTACAAAATGCCAAGCTGTTATAGCCAGTAGAGTATGAGAATATATACTGGTTAAAAATAAATATCACAAGTGTACCACAATGATGTATTGTATGTTGTTCACAGAATTCATTCAAAAATATATGTTAGCCTTCAAAAAGTAATGAATATTATGCTAAGCTCTCGACTAAAAATACTACCATTTATTGAGTGATGAATATCAGATACTCTAACAGTTCTTTACTTATATTATTTTATTTAACTTTTTTATAAACAAAATTGTTTTAAGCACGCTATTGCTTATATTAACTTTGCTAAATTCCTTGGAGTTAATTGTATTATTTTAAACTGTTCCTTTATGAGTTTGCTATAAATTTTTGAGTATAATATGTTCCTTTGAGTTTACTAAAGGCAAGCCAGAAGCACCTGGATGGTGACCAAAGTGAGCAGATAGGATACTCATTTTGCATTATGTGATGTATGATCATTTCATACTTTATACTGAGAAAGATGTCACTTGAAATAGAGTTATATTGTCATTTTTCTCAAATACAGCTTACTTAACGCTGTCAAGGATTTGGAGAGAGGGGAACCCTTGTACACTGTTTGTGGGAATGTAAATTAGTACAGCCACAGTGGAGAACAACATGGAGGCTCTTTAAAAAACTAAAAACAGAGCTACAATATGATCCAGTAATCCTACTGCTAAGTATATATCCAAAAGAAAGGAAATCAGTATTTCAAAGATATCTGCACTCCCATATTTATCTTAACAGTATTCACAATAGCCAAGATACAGAATCACTCTAAATGTCCATCAATGAATGAATAGATTTAAAAAATGTAGTAGATATACACAATGGAATATTATTTGGCCATAAAAAAGAATGAAATCTTATCACATGCAACATCATGGATAGAACGGGAGAACATTACATTAAGTGAAATTAGGCACAGAAAGACAAATTTCACATGTTCTCACTCATGTATGGGAGCTAAAAATGAAAAAAAAAAAAAAGAACTCTTTGAGATTTAGAGTAGAATGATAGTTACCAGAGGCTGCGAAGATACTGAGGAGGGAGGGATAAAGATGGTATTTTTAATGGGTACAAAAGTACAGTTACATACAATGAATAAGATCTAGTATTTAGTAGCAAAATGGGTGACTATAGTTACTAATAATTTATAGCACATTTTAAAATAACTAAAAGAGTGGAATTAGAATGTTTCTGAAACAAAGAAATGATAAATGCTTGAGCGGATGGATACCCTAATTACTATGACTTGATCATTATACATTGTATGCCTGCTTGAAAACATCACATGTACCCCATGAATATGTACAACTATTATGTGTCCATAATAATTAAAATTTAAAAATTAAAAATAAACATTGTACATATGAAATAATTTCATTGAACTAGTTTCTCCACCAAAATTACGTTGAAATTTTAAATGAATAATACTTTTAAAAGTTTTTGCAAATATACTTCTTATCATTTTACTATTTGAGAGCTCTTGAATTTACTTTAGATTGATTACAAAATTGGCTACAATATTTTCCTTTTCATGTGTTTATACCCCATAAAATGTAATTTTGACTTTCCTCCCATCAAAAGATAGTATAGATTTCCTTATCCCTCATATTTATACTGGCTTTGTGACTTGTCCTGGCCAACAGTACGTATCAGATGCAATGTTGTGATATGTGCTTTCTTTGACTCCCTTGGACCCTGCCTTTGCCCTGTAAATAAGCTGTCCGTAAGATGGTGAGTGGTAAGCAGCCCATTCACCGCATTGCCCTGGCCAACTGCCATTCAATCACTAGGCATGCAAGTGAAGCCATGCTTTTTTTTTAGATATGCAAAATTTTATTTTTAAAATTCACCTTCACTACAAATTTAAGAAGTCTGGGCAAGCTTTTCCTTCCCCCACCCAAAGTGTTTATAAACATGTACAGCACAACAAACTAAGAACACTGTTAAAAAGGCAAAGATAGTATCCAAAGGTATTCATTCAACCTCTAAGACACAGTGCAGTCCTCAGGTGATCAGAATACCAAGATCAGCAAGGTTGCTTTAAGCACCAGAATTCATAGCTTAATTCCTTCACTTAGATTTTGCTACAAAAATTTTGTCCAGGGGGAAGACTTGTTCCAAATGATGCTCCTGAATAGGTGCCCAAATTTCCTCCTTGAGATGATGTTGAGTTTTTGCTTTCCACTGCCCCTTGCTGTATTTTTGCAGAGGTACCAATCAATCCCTGCCACTGAGTGTTGAAACATGACTGAGCTTGGCCAAATCAATCCTGATGACCTATGAACTCATGAGCAATAATGAGTACTTATTCTTTAAAGCTACAGATTTGGAGAGTGGCATTTTTTACAGCAGGGGCTGAATAATACATAATTTATATAAAAAAAGACTTTAGCTCACTTAGAGGATAGCAAAAATTGACTTACAAAGAAGCAGTATAGGCCAGGTGTGGTGGCTCACGCCCGTAATCCTAGCACTCTGGGAGGCTGAGGCGGGAGGATCGCTTGAGCTCAGGAGTTTGAGACCAGCCTGAACAAAAGCAAGAACCCATCTCTACAAAAAAAAAAAAAAAAACCAGAAATAGTGCAGTAACCAATAATCTATAAGCTTCCATTCTTGTCTATCTTGTATCATTTCCAATGGTTACTTTTGATTGTCTTACTAAAAGTGTTCTGGAAATAAGCTTCATTCTTCTCCCTCCATTAAGGGAAGGAACCATTGAAGATGGAAGTTTAGACTGAGCTCAAGCTCACCTGAAACCTATAAAAGTGGCAAATAAAGATAGGGACCTTGATATTAGCCCATGATTTTGCTCATGGGTATAAAGATGACAGAAAGTAAGGAACGAGTGTCTTGCTACCTAGTTCTATTGGATGGGGGCCGACAGCTGCCCTTCTAAACTTTGGGCTCTTAGTGTTTATTGATTTAACTGTTAATATACTAAGACAGAGAAGATGTTGTTTGAAAACTGCCTCAAACATCTAGGTGTTGCAGTGAATTCAATAGGATGCTGTCACAGGACAATTGGCCTCCTGCTCAGAGGAAAAAGAACATCAAGGTGAAGGAACATCATTTATCAATATGTAAGTGTGGAGGCAAAGATGGGAAGTTTCAAGGGAAGGTATTTATCATGAGATATTGTTCTATTAAGCCGGCTTTATTTTGGTTATGTCAAGTGATTGATGTGCAGTAGATGTAATCATTTTGTCGAAAAGATGTTAGCCCGGCAAAGTGTCAACTGCTCAGTGTACCATTATTAAACAGCTGCATTCTGATTGACTTCCAAACAAGAAACTTTCAAGCGTCTGTTAATCAGAAATAGGCAATCCAGAAGCAAAAGCTAAGGGAAAAGGAGTGACAAAAGCACTTGATACATCTTTAAATTGTCAAAGAGAAAGAAATTACATTGCATACAATTTATTGTTAAAGAAAATGGAAAAAATCATATATAGCAATAATTTAAAAATCATAAATTCTTTGCTTTGCAAATTTTGGCTATAATTGACTTGTATTATTATGTCCCTTGAGGAAGATAGTTAATCTTGGGAAATTGTTGATGGCTTTAAAATTTAAATTTCTTTGAGAAAACTGAATAATAGATTTCATAGTTTTTGTTTTTAAAAAAAGCTATTCTGGCCTTAGATCATATTCTAACTGGATTTCCTTGATTTGCTGACATCCTGAGAAAGAAGGTATTTGGGTTTTTTTGTGTGTTTGTTGTAGGTGTTTAATTTTTTTTTCTTTTGGAAATGCAAGATATGATATGGCTTCATAATGGAAGATATGGAACACTGTGAAACTCATTCTGTGGCATACAACTATATAAAAAGTAGACTGGTAGACATAGAAAGATCTGTAACTGATGATTAAAAAAAAGGGATATTGGTCTGTAGTTTTCTTTTTCTTGTTGTTTCCTGTCCTAGTTTTGGTATCAAGGTGATACTTTCTTTGCCGAGTGAATTAAAGAAAATTCCCTCCTTCTGGAAGTTATGGAATAATTTCTGTTGGAGCGGTGCCAGTTCTTCTTTGCAGGCCTGGTATGTTTCAGTGTGAATCCATCGGGTCTGGGGCTTTTTTTGTTGTTGTTGGGAGATTTTTTGTTACTGCTTCAATCTCATTGTTTATTATCCGTCTATTCAGAATTTCTATTTCTTCCTGATTCAGGCTTGGAACGTTGTGTGTTTCTAGGAATTTATCCGTTTTATCTAGGTTTTCTAGGGTTTTGTAGTATTGTTGAATAATATTTTGTATTTATGTGGTATCAGTTGTAACATCTCCTTTTTCTTTCCTGATTGAAGTTATTTGAGTCTTTTCTCTTCTATTTCTGGTTAATCTGGCTAGTGGTCTATCAGTTTTGTTTACCTTTCAAAGAACCAACATTTTTTTCATTGATCCTTCGTATTTTTTTTTTTCTTTTTGGTTTCCATTTTCTGGAAGTCTGTTCTGAGCTTTGTTATTTATTTCGTTCTTCTGGAAAAAGCTTTCACACAGTAAAGTAAATAAAAACCTCCAGAACGGGAGAATATATTTGCAAACTATACATCTGACAAAGGGCTAATATCCGGAATCTACAAAGAACTCAAATAAATCAACAAGAAAAAAACCAAACAACACAATCCAAAAGATACTGGCATGGATGCAGAGAAAAAGAAATGCTTATACACTGTTGGTCAGATTCCCCAGTAGTACAACTTTCTATGGAAAACAGTATGAAGATTTCTCAAAGAAATAAAAGTAGACCTACATTTTGATCCCGCAGTCCCACTATTGGGAAAATATCCAAAAGAAAAGAAGTCATTTTATCAAAAAGACACCTGCACTCAAATATTTATCACAGCACAATTCAGCAAAGATGTGGAATCAACCTAAGTCCCCATGAATTCTTGAGTGGATAAAGAAAATGTGATATACATATACCGCGGAGTACTACTCAGCCATGAAAAGGAATGAAATAATGTCTTTTGCAGCAACTTGGGTGGAACTGGAGACCATTATCCTAAGTGAAGTATCTCAGGAACAGAAGAATAAACACCACATGTTCTCACTAATAAGTGGGAGCTAAATGATGGGTACACATGGACACAAAGAAACGTAGAAGACATTGGAAACCAAGACGTGGGGAGGATGAGCAGGGAGTGAGGGTTAAAAACTTACCTATCAGGTACAACAAACACTATTCTGGTGACAAGCACATTAAAAGCCCTGACTTCAGCATTATACAGTGTATCCATGTAACAAAAACATTTGTATCCCTGTAATATTTTGTAATAAAAAACCAAAATATAGTGCAATATTTTTTTAAAATACATTAAAAGTAATGGAAAGACATCCATGATTAACACAATATAGAACATTTTTAAAAGACAGAATCAATATTATTGAATTCTACTTTTGCTTCAGGTAATGTATACCCCAAATAACTATGTAAGTTTACATTCAATGAATTTCCACCAAGGAAACAACAGTCTTGAAACAAGCACTCAGGTCAAGAAACAGAGCATGACCACATCTTCCTGATGATTCCTTCTAGACACTATTTCCCTTTCCTCAAGTGTTACCAAAATCCTGCCTTTTAACACCACCAGTTTCACCAATTCTGGTAATTTATATAGTTAAATCATAAATCATTTTATATAGTTAAAATCATACAGTATGTTCTCTTTTTGTCTGGATTCTTTTGTTCAACATTATGTTTGTGAGATTCATCCATATTTTTGTGTAGTTTTAGAAGACATATTCTTCTTGTTGTATAATGTTCCACTGTGTCAATATAGCAAACTATCCATTTTATTACTGATGGGTACTTAAGTAGTTTCCTGGGGCAATTTAAAAATGAAAAATCATAAGGAACATGGATTTAACAACACAACAGAAACTAACAAAAACAAATCAAACCAAACAAACAGAACCACAACAATGTTTATGAGCATTTGCTTCCTTTGCCCTCTTTTTGGTTATAGCACCTCAGTTATTGTTTGGGGATTTTTCACTTCCCTATTCTATATGGTGCTGATAAGACTCTTATGATAACTCACTTCCTTCCTCCACCTCCCAACCACGGTGAGCTCATCATCCAAATTGAAACAATCCCTGCAATTAACTTCTTAGCATAGTGACACACAGCAAATAGTAATGCTATAAAGAGATTGTGCATAAGTACCTGCGATAGACATAGTTCAGTATATGATGACTTATCTCTTCCCAGATATTCAGGTGTTGACTTTACATTTGATCCTGTAAATTAAACAGTGTCCTTACAATCAATTGCTTGAAAAGATTAAGGTAGCCAAATTGTGTTTCTGTTGCTCATGTCCAAAAAATCTTAAGAAAGAGCAAGGAGTTAGAGCATTTCACGTGGGAGGAAAGCGACAGCTAACATGAACAAACAGAAAAGGCAGAAAAGGTAAAACTGCTGCCTTGTATGTCGAAAGAGTTTTTAAAATTCCCTTGGCATGTGAGACACTACGAATTAAAACTATTTTAAAAATTTGGTGAGGATTTATGCTTTAAATGGAATTTTAATCATCATGGCTGACATCCTGTCTCCAGAGGCTTTGGGAAGTGATGACCATAACTTTTGCAAAAGTCTACCCAGATGTTTTATAACATATATTTGTAACTGTATGTCCATAACAGCCAGCAGGATGACAGCCTTACACAAACACTTCAAGGTATAGTGTCCTGCAACCGGCCTCTCTTTAGGGACTACATACAGTATCTGGTAATAGAGCCAGACACTGGTGTGGTTTTCCCAGAAGTTTGTCTGAAACATGATTGGGCATGACTTTAAGGGAGCACAAAGCATGAAATGTTTATTGGTACCAGCATGGAAAATAATCTATGTCATACTTAGTTTCCTGGTCCTGAAGACTTGGAAACATTCTTGAGGCTTTAAAGAGACATGTAATAGTTCACTATGGATTCTTGCAAAAGCAGTTGTCAATCCAATGAGACTTAAGCCACTGTCTCTTCTGGATACCTGGGAAAATCTCTATTCTATATTTTGAAGGGTAAATATTCCTGTATTTTTTTTTCTGTCTTCATGGTTTCAGGCCCTTAGATAACCCATATAGGCATGATAGCCAAAACCTATCTGTGATATAATATCTTCTGAGAAATTGTCAACTATCAGAACACACATGAAGATCATGAAAATTATCACTATGAACCTAGTCCACTTCATCTCTGTTCTTTTTGTGTAGAAGAAAAGGCCACTTGATATAAACCATATGTGCCAACATTGCATTGAATAAATAGCTCTATATTCAAAGGTAGATATTTTGTAGTCAATTTTAGAATGGGCTTTAAATGTAGAAGTGAAAAAAATGGAATGTGGTATCTGTTTTTCTCTACTTAAAACAGGTTGAATAATCTTGAGGCATCTGTTAGCCTTCTTAAATAATTTCAAAGCTAGTCTTTGCTTGCAAGGAAAGTGTAGGTTGCTGGCTGATTGCAAATACTATCACTTAATTTTCATTCTACAAATGAATAATGAACAAAAGCTCCTTAGATGTTAATTTGGACTTTCCAGAAAAAGAATAAATTGATTCATCCAGACACTTCAAGTTTATCAATTTATTGGACAAATTTGTAGGCCAAACTTCCCATGGAAGCTCTTATGATTGTTTAACTGTTAATAAACTCAGTATTTTAATTGAGATTGAGTCCAATTTCAATCAGAAATATGAGATCTGAGTTCAAATATGAGTTGAGTAGCTGTATGAACTTGGGCAAATTAGTCATTCTCACTAAGCATCTGTCTCCCTATTCGACAGTAAGGAAAAGAACAATATCTATATCGTATGGTAAATGTGAAGATTAAATAAGACAATATATGTAAAATGACTGGAAAATAAATGAGGCTTACATGTTTTTGTGTTATGCTCCCTCCAATCTCAAACTTTTTCATGCACTATTTCCTCAATCTAGAACACCCCCATCCCTCTCTACTTTTCACCTAGAAAACCCATATTTATTCTAATTGCCTCTTAAATACCCTGAGCTTCCAGACCAAGTCTGGTTCTCATATTGTGCACACTCAGAACCCCCTTGATAATACTTCTCATAGGTATTGATTAGACAATCACAAGCAATTTATTTCACTTAATTCTTGAACCATGAACTCTGTGATGAGAGGACCCATGTCTGTCAATTTTGTTTTCCATTATATCACAGAATGGAATTCAGCATTTGACACATGGTGGAAGAATAGCCTCTTCTTTTAAAGTTACTGCCTGTCACAAAGGCCGACATCCCCTCCACTACTTCTATTTTTATTAACAGGATGGTAGAGTGATGTAGGTAGCAAAGATTCTAAAATGCCTAAATAATCCCTGGGTAGTGTAGGGATTTTTGCCCAAACCTACAAGAGGCTACAAGAGCTTAGAGCTACCTCTACAAACGTAGCCTCTTGGTCCTTAGCTTTAGACTTCGGAATATGAGGTGGGATTTTTCCTGTTCTTTTGCGACAGTGATCAAGTGACTCACATTTTCTTTTCACTCCAATTTTTTATTACCTATGAATTAAGACAGTCACTAATTTTTTGAAGTTTCTTCATTTTGAAATTCTAGCCATATCAATGATTTTCATCCACAACCAAGGCTACTTACATTGTGCCTCATGATCTGTCTTGTTATAGACAAGGGAAGGAGAGAAATTATTATCTATCAAATGGTTGTATAATTAAAGCATGTATTCCTAACCATTTCCAAAGAGTTGAAAAATTCTAGAGTATCCAAATAGCTGTTTCTAATGAGATGATATTAATGGCTACAGAGTTACTACAGAATTTCTTGTCTACTGTTACCCGCTAGAGTGTGGGTAAACTACTAATTAATCCCAGGCCTATCTAACTTTAACAGCTCCTGACTAGTTTAACAATAGTTTGCAACATTGGTTGAAGTTAGTTATTTTTACCTTTTCCATTTTTCGTGAAGCATAGAAAGGACTACTAAGTGAGAGAAAGCCTCATTTCTCAGTCCGTGATTATAATTGTGCTACTAGTATGACACCTGATAATTAGCTTCTCAATCAATATTAGGAAATGAATATCATTGCTGAATTTGGCCAACAAAATAGACAGGGTCTCTGTTTTCTTGGAGCTTGCTTTCTATTGGGGGAGCATACTTACATATTTATCATTTTAATTATAATTATGATCTTATTTTTAAAAGAAAAATTAAGTATCTATAACAGCACACAGAAGGGCCTAACTCAATCTGAGATTGAAGGAAAGATTTCCTGGTGATGGGACATTTAAGATGAGGCTCAAAGGCCTAGAGGGAGCTTAGAGGATATTTTCTCTCTCTCTTCCCCCTTTCATAAATTATAGAGATCCAGGGTGGCCTGTATGAGATGGCTAGAATAGTTTATGCCAACAGGATGAAAGGGAAGAGTGTCATAAGAGAAATAGTCACAGACTAACCACACAGTGCCTCTAATCCTTAATTTTCTCTTCTATAAAATGGAGCTAATGATGATTGCCTACATATCTGACAATGTTGCCAGAAACCAGTGAAACACTCCATAAAAAGGCATGTGTGAATTTTAATCTCATATATAAAATGCAAGACAGCCACATTATGTAATATTGCATACATATAGTGCGAGAACAATGTATAACACAATTATGCACATACAAAATGCATCTATGTGAATTCCATACTCTACTATGTGGAATGGAACTTAAATTTTTCACTGGGAGGGACTCTGATAAGAGGAAACTTAACATTTGTTCCAAAACTCACAAGCTGGTACTATAACAAGACTGTGAGGAGGGTTTATTTCAGACCAATTTGAGCTACTGAGTGCATACCAATAAGAATGCCAGCATTCATTACATTTGGAGAGACAGATGGTCTGGACTGAGACAGCCAATTAATGTAAAATGTGGTCTTTGTTGGCACTTACCACAAAGGAAGATCTTTTTCTGAAATACCTTGTTCTTAAAGTTTATTCTATTTTCAGACATACGTGCCTTTATGTAGAAAATAAAAGTATTTAGGAGTCTATGGGCAACATTTTGCCTAATTTTTATAACATCTATAGAAAGCTAATTCATATGAATTATTGCCTTTTTAATTTTAAATAATGTCAAATAAGATATTCATTTGAAATATCCTGATGTTCCATTAATCACATTTTTCATCTGGTAGAAAAGTATAAGGAAATTGCTTTTCCAAAGATTGCTCAATGAGGTAATTTCCTGCTTTCCTAAGAGTCTTTTATTAAATTGTGTAGGTATCAGTGGATACAAGAATTGCTCTGGGTTGTTTGCAGAAAAGAAAAAACACAAATGTACCCTTTATTTACAATACATATCCTTTTAGGTCCTGGCTGTTTGATCAAACCATGGAAAGCATTTTTATAGTTGAAAATATTCTAAGAGATCTTTGCCAAATGTCCTATTATTTAAGAGTTATTGATGCTCCAGATCACACAGACAGTGTCCCCTTACCACCTGACCCAGGTCAAAGCCCATGCAAAGGAAAACGTGTCTGTCTGGAATGACAAAGGATGAATAGGAGGTAGGATTAGGGCAATATTTTGATATCATATATTTCACATTAGACCTCGAAAGCTAGGGTTCAGAGATTAAATATTATCTTCTGAGTCAAAGTGAAGTGAGAAATATAATTTATTGAGATGTGGAAAGCAAATATCAGAACTTATACATTTCATCACCTTTTAAAATGTTTTTATTTTCTGCATATTTTATAATATTAATACAGAAGTCTGTGTATAATATATACAAATACATGTAAATTTGTGATACATGCTTACATATTTTACTGACAAGTTTCCAGTCAAAAAGGTTTAGCTATCACTGATTTAGGCAATGGTGAGTGCATCAAGTACATTAAGCCTGAACTATTGCTTTTAGAAAATAAAGAAGAAAAAAGAAGAGACAGGAGAAGACAGGATAGAAAAAAGAGGAGGAAGAAATAAACACACATGCACATCACATATAAACAGATGCACATAAATTAATAACAATGACTGTCATGTATCTGGAAATGACTCTATCAATGGACTTTCAGCATGTGAACTTCATAGATTTGAACCAAGCTACTCTCTAAAGCAAGACCAACTCAGCTCGGTTTTACCCTTAGAGGTGGCATGGGCTCTTGTGAAAGGTCATCTAAGCCCCTGGTGTCATTGTTTTGTGATCTATCAAGTGTTGTGTTTCTGCTAATTTTTGTAGTTGTCAATGTGCAATACAAGAACATTATTTCTCAGAAGTATAAGAGTGGTAAGAATGCAGAAAGTGCTAATAAGGGTGGCATTCAATTATTAAAGAATTGAAGATAGAAATGGAGGCGATACAATTGTTAATTCAAAATGATGTGACTAATTTTATCTATAATTATGAAATACATTCCACAAAAAATGATTGAGAAAGAGCAATTTTTGCAAAATCTGAGTAGGTCTTTGTCTAAGTTGTGACAAATAATATTTCTGGGAAGTAGATTTTCTTTTCCTTATTTCTCTAATTGAAAAAAAAAATTTATCAACATACACATACCTATGAACAGCACAAAAGAGCAGGTTGCATTCAGAGTATGCAGTTCCCAAGAAAATATAAGTGTTGTGGACAGAACATAAAAACTATAATTCAAATGAAGATCTATCTGTCTGATTGCAGAGCCTGGCACTAACAAGCTGTTAGATGTGGAGAAGCTATTTAACTTCTCTGATCTTTAGGTCCATCATCCATTATACGGGAATAATAAAAACCACCTAAGAGTACTTCAAATGATTTACGTAAAGTCCCTAGCTTGTGGCATATGAAAAGTCTTCAACAAATGGAAGCTATTATTGGAAAATGTCTTCTAATCTCTAATCATAACAATTAATCACTATAATAGAAGTATTACACTGAGGAATATTACACTATACCTCGCACTTAGAAAGGCACACAATGATTGTTAGCTCTTTTGCCTCTTTTTTACCCATTCCATGAATTTGAGTAGGAAATGCAGAAAACATTGTTTTATAAGTAGAAAGAAAGCAGTTATGCATTTATTTATTTTTATGCATAGAATGACTGAAATCTATTAATTTAATCCGGCTTTTAAGTGGTAATGTTTTGCCGTAGCACATTGGACCAATAGGGAGTATTATTATGATCTTTTTTCGTTTTTAGTAGAATAATTTTTACAAAGATATACCAAAAACGTGTTTAAACAAAACCAAAGTATACATAATAGGAGTATAGACAAGTTCCTAGCCATGGCTCTTGTAGGTGAGCAGGGATGACCAGAAAACAACAGTGAATGGAAAATACAATTTTTCAGTCATCACAATATTTTATGAATGTTCTTAGTTAAGAAAAATGGGAAGTACCTAGTACATTGTTTAAAGTGTGCAGAACAAGGTATATTTGGATGAATCTTGAGAATTCTGATCATAATTAGAAATTATGCTTAATGGCAGGGCAGGCCAAAAATCTATTGTAGTTATTTTTAGTGGGATTTCTGGATCAAATGGTAGGTCTATGCTTATTTCTTTGAGGAATCTCCATACTGTTTTCCATAGAGGTTGTACTACTTGGGGATCTATTTAAAAGTGTATAAGCATTCCTTTTTCTCTGCATCCACACCAGCATCTATTGTTTTTCGACTTTTTACTAATGGTCATTCTGACAGGGATAAGGTGATATCTCACTGTGGTTTTAATTTGCAATTCCCTAATCATTAGCAATGTATCAATTTTGTTTATGTTTTCAAAGAATCAATTTTTTTCATTGATCCTTTGTTTTTTGTGGTTTACATTTTGTTTAGTTTTGCTCTTAGCTTTGTTATTTCTTTTCTTCTCCTGGCTTTGGGTTTGGTTTGTTCCTCTCATTCTCGTTTCTTAAGAATGTGACATTAGATTGTTAATTTGTGATCTTTCCATCTTTTTGATGTAAGCATTTAAGGCTATGAATTTTCCCCTTAGCACTGCTTTTACTAGATTTTACAAGATTTTGAAAGCTTGTGTCCCCTTTGTCATTCAGTTCTAGGAATCTTTTGATTTCTATCTTAATTACATCACTGGCCCAAGGATTGTTCAGCAGCAGGCAGTTTAATATCAACAACTTTGTGTAGATTTGAGAGTTTCTTTTGGAATTGATTCCTGGTTTTATTCCACTATGATCTGAGAGGATACATGGCATGATTTCAATTTTCCTGATATTGTTGAGACTTGTTTTGTGGCCTAATATGTGATCAGTCTTGGAAAATACCCCATGTGCTGATGAGAAGAATGTATATTCTGTAGTTTTGGGATAGAATGCTCTGTAAATGTCTGTAAGGTCCATTTGTCCCAGAGTCCCAATTCAGTCCAGTGTTTCTTTGTTGATTTTCTGCTTCAATGATCTGTCTAGTTCCGTTAGTGGAGTGCTGAAGTCCCTGAAGTTATGATGCTATTGTTTATTTTTTGCTAAGATCTAGTAGAATTTGTTTTATGAATCTGGGAGCTCCTGTTTTAGGTGCATATATATTTAGGATTATTATGTCTTCTTGTTCAATTGCACCCTTTACCATTATATTAATGTACTGACCATCTTTGTCTTTTTTTACCACTGTTGATTTAAAGTCTATTTTACATGATATGATGATAGTTATACCTGCTCACTTTTGGTATCAATTTGTATGTAATATTTTTTCCATCTATTTACCTTGAGTCTGTGCAAGTTCTTGCAAGTTAGATGGGTTTTTTGGAGATGGCTTATACTTAGAGTGTTTTTTTTTTTTTTTTCCATCCATTCAGCCAGTCTATTTCTTTCAAGTGGGGCATTAAGATTGTTCATGTTCAGTGTTAGTATTGATTCGTGGGCTAGTGTTCTGTTCATCATGTTGAATTATACCTTGTTTTGTTTTCCCTCTTGTGCTATTGTTTTATTAAAGCTGTAAGCTTTAACTTTCGGGCATTTTTACACTGGTGGGGGTGTCCACTGTACTGTTCCATGTATAATGCAGTCCTGAGTATTTCCTGTAGGGCAGATCTAGTAGTGACAAATTCCCTTAGTGTTTGCTTGTCTGGAAAAGTCTTTATTTCTTCTTCACTTATGAAACTTAGTGTTGAAGGACACAAAATTCTTGGCTGACAGTTGTTCTGTTTGAGAAGACTACAAATGGGGCCCCGACCCCTTCTGACTCATAAGGCCTCCACTGAGTAGTGTGCTATTAGCCTGATGGATTTTCTTTTGTAGGTTAGCTATTGCTTTCATCTTGCATCTTGTAGAATTTTCTCCTTCTTTATGACTTTGGCTAGGTTGATGACTATATGTCTTGGAAATGTCGTATTTGCTGTGAATCTTTCCAGTGTTTGCTGACCACCTTGTATCTGGATATCTGAATCTCTAATGATACCAGGGAAGTTTTCCTCAATAATTCTCCAATAGGTTTTCCATGTTTTTTGCTTTTTCTTCTTCTCCCTCAGGGATACTTGTAATTTATATACTAGTTTGCTTCACATAGCCCCATATTTCTCTAAATGATTGTTCATTCTTTATTCTTTTTTTCTGTGTCTTTGACCAACTTGGTTAGTTCAAAAGCCTGTCTTCAGGCTATGAAATTCTTTCTTTGGCTTGGTCTAGACTGTTGTGGAAGTGTTCTACTGTATTTTGAAATTCCCTAAATGACTCTTGCATTTCTTTAAGTTTTAGTATATCCTTTCTTATGTTGTCTATCTCTTTAGTTTCTTTTCATGTTTTTCATTCTTGTCCTGAAAAGTTTGGGGGAGGGGGTGGTTGTGTTTGTTTTCAACTTTCTCTTCAATCCCATTCATCTTATTTACCATCCATATTCTGAACTCCATTTCTGATATTTTGACAATTTCCTTTTGATTGGGGTCCATAGCTGTTGATCTATTGTGATCCTTTGGAGATGTTCAGCTAGGTTGTTTTTCATGTTCCCAGAGTTCTTTTGCTAGTTTCTTCTCAACTGAAACCTCTTCTTTCAACTCAGGGCAGACAGGTTTGTGATGTAGCTGTTCTTCTTTGTTTGGAGCTGTTCTATTTAGTGAGAAGTAGGAGAGGTCTCTAGATGGTTCCTTTGTGTCCTACCCTCGAAGATTGACTCAGCAGGAGAATGGCAGGTGTACTATGTTGCAGATGTTCTGTGTTGTGTTCACCTGTGATTGTCACAGTCCAAGCTGATGTTGGAGGATCTTCATGCAGAGTCATGGTTTGTTCCCCAGGCCACTGTTGGAAGCTTGGGTGGGGGCCTGGGAAAGTCTCTGTCCACAGAGGTGGGCATTGTGGGAAATTGCTCTTCTCAGGTTTCCTTGCAATGATGGCAGTGGCAGCTTGGCAAGGCTATCTATGCAGGGGTCACAGGGCTATGGGTGTTTGCTCCACCTGGGTCCAACTACAATGGCAATACATGTCTAGCTGGTCCATGTCAGAGTGTGGGACCATGGGGGCTGTTTCCACCAGGCAATGTGTGGGAGCTGTGGGGATGGCACTGTGGGGCTGGAAGCATGGAGAGGGGGAGGCCATGGGGCTGGGCTGTAGGTCCCTAGGGCTCTCTTTCTATGCAGGTCTCACTGGGGCAGATGCTTCTCTAGTGTCATCAGCAGCACCTGCTCTGTTTGAATCCCCTGTGGGTGGGGGCACTCAGCTCCCAGTCACAGGGTACACAAGAGTGTCTGCTCTCCCTGCTCCTACTCTGCTACAGCAGGGGCAATGTAGTGGTGGTTGCTGCAAAACCAATCCCTGTGTAGACCAGGCTTTCTGGATCCTAAAGGTCAGAATGGCATCAGTTGCAGGAACCCAGGAACAGAAGGCAGTAGGTCCCTGCTGTGCCCCTTCTTTGGTGCAATGTCACAGCACAATCTTCAAGCAGTGCCCTGATCAGTCCAGAGGTCTGTAGTAGTGGCAGGGACCCCCTCACAGCTCAGGTCACAGTATCCACAGGGGAAGTATGAAGTCCCTGGTCTCTCTCCTCCTATCCTTCCCCACATGTGGATGCCTCCCCCAGGTACCTTCCAATCTTGCTGAGTGGACTACCCCATCTTCCTCTCATCCATCCCATTGCTTTTCTGATGATTTACAATGCTTTCTCCAAGAAAGTCCACCCTTAGGTGGGCATCTACTTGCATCTTTCAATCCTCTCCTTGAGAAAGGCATATGGGGGCAGCCTCTTGGCCCCCTCCCTCTATACTGCAGTTCTCACAGTATCCTGGAGTGAGAGAGGTACCTCAGCCAAATCTTTAAAATTTCTTGATCTGATTGGTTCATTCTCTCATTTTATCATGATATTGCTTATTTTGAATTGTCTGGATTAAAAATATATTAGTTCTTTTTCCATACAACTGAGTAAATATTTGCTAAATAAGGAAATTAGTACATTTCCAGGCATTTACTCTATGTATTAAATGTGGGAGTTTGGTATGTGAGCCTGTGTGTGCATTTTTATTTTTCCTGAAAAATATATGGATATGTCAAAGAGTATGTAAGTCTCTGTAGGCATGCAGAAGTGGATGGGGATACATAATGTCAAACATGAAAATTTTTTTCTATGAAGGGGGTCTTCCTTTTTGTCAATTGAAGGGTTTCAATATATATTAACTGACTAGGGATGAGGTGTGGCATATGGAGATAACTTTTCAAATATTCATTCATTTTTCCAATATTCTATTGCTTAAAAGACCATATGCAAACAAACGTTATGGATATAATTTCAAGATTACATTTCAGAGTATTTCAAATAAAAAGACTACTTGAGTAGATTCTAAGATTAAATTAGATTCTATAAGAGAAAGTGTTAGTAAAGGCATTACTAACAAGGGGCAGAGTCTCAAACACATGGCTCTGTAAGCGATATTAATATAAAAGTTGTCTGCAGATGGTGTATTCCTTAACAAGGAGGCAGTTAGTTGGGAGCCCCTTAACCCATGCTGTTAAGTCATTTCTTCTCTTACCAACGAATACCCCTCTAATTTCCCTATGATTTTCTCTTCTTCCCATGTAAGACAAAAGTTATAATCCGATGGGGTTGACCAAAACAGTGTGCTGTCTAAATTCTTGTCATAAGAGGAAGAGTTGATATTATTGGGACATTTTTCTAATGGGGAAGACCCAATTGGTCAAAACCTCAGAATTGAGATTGAAGATAGTGGATGGAACTTACTTACCTTCTCCAAACAAAGGAAGAGAAATTCTGATACAAAGAGTAAGCCCATGATGGGTTGAGAGGAAGGGATCAGAGAGACAAAAACAAACATAAAATACTTTTAGGAAGATTTAAAGCAGCCCATGGACAAGACATGCATTAAGAATTATTCTTTCTATTCTTTTTTTTTTAATTTCAGCATATTATGGGGGTACAGATGTTTAGGTTATGTATGTTGCCCTTGCCCCCCTCCCCTCCAGTCCAAGTTTCAAGTGTGTCCATCCTTTGGGTGGTGTGCATTGCACTCTTTGTGTATGCATATACCCATCCCCTCCTCCCCCCTTTCCCCTGCCCAACATC
>NW_012148308.1:2231132-2236430 GCF_000956105.1 Propithecus coquereli
TTGGGAGCTTGGTAGTAATGCAAAATCTCGGGCCCTACTATAAGTTTACTGAATCAGAATCTGTACTTTAATTAGATCCCTAGGTCATTTATATGCACATTAATTTTAAGAGCACTGGTTTACAGAAAGCCTCCAACCTTGCAAGAACAAGTTATAAAACTGTAGCAAGACTTTAGGGATGATGGCTTGGGCTAACTACTGACCAATCCAGTAATCCAGGCATACCTTGTGGATTCTGTCAGTTAAAAGGTTAACAAAATCCTGCTTCTGGAATATTGGCATTTGCTTCATTTAAACATTCTATTCAAAATGATGATGATGATTGCAGCATGAATGAAAACTTGGACTCAAGGAACCAAAGTTAGAGTGATTAAATATTCAGGGCAATCCCAGTTTGTGACTGCTGCCTCAGTATAATTGTTAATTGTGCCCTATTTTGCTCTGAAATGTATTTGGGATTTATATGATGAATTATATAGCCACCTCAATAGCAAGTTAACAAATATATGTATGCATATAAAAAAAAGAACCCTTTCATGATACTTATATAAACCACACACACGCAAAAATCTTGTTGGTAGCGACTGTATTCAACAGAATACAGTTGACGTTGACAGAAATAAGGGCTCCCCACATGGGGGCCTGGCTGCCTTCACATTTGCACACCTAAAATTGTTTTCTAGGAAAAAGTGACAGCCCACCCCAGAGGAAAATTCAAACTTCTGACTCCTGCAAGACAGATGCATGCTTCCGATTTGGAAATGACATTTCTTTCCAATTTTTTTCTCCATTTGACCACTGAGAGTTTAAAGAGTGTTGGGCCAATTTTTATTGAGAGTTCCAGCCAAAGGTGTTGTGTTTCCCTGTCCTCAGCATTCTCTGTGGGAAGAAAGATTTGCTAACTGCTTGGCCAAGTAGCTCAGTCTTTGATAAGCGCAGGTGAGGTTTTATTTCTAACGTCCTTTTCTTAGTGTGTAGAACCACTGTGGTTATACCTATGACACCTTTTTTGTAGATAATCTCTCCTGCTTAAAAAAAAACAAAAACAAAAAAAACTCTACTTGCTTAAGCGTGTGTACTATTGCCTTTATTTTCTCCTACCTTCTTATACTCTTTTTAGGTTTACTAAAGCCTTTAGTAATATTCTTTCTTTTCCTTCCCCCCTGCCAACAAATACTTCAAACAAAAAACTACTCAGAAGCAAAACAACAATTAAATAGAAAAAATCCCAGTATCACCTATCTTTAGTAAAACACATCAAAAGAGAATAATTTATAAACCAAAATAAATCTTTCCAATTCAGTGGGCTTTCTTTGAGGTATTAAATATTTATTCTACACCAAACTCAAAACGTTGTCTAGGGAGACAAATACTTTGCCAAACGATAGGCATGTTTTTGTAATAAATTAAAAAATTCTATTTTCCCCTGACAATGCCAGAAAAATAATAACAAAGCTTTAACAGAGAAAGCTATGCCATAATAATCAATACAACTCATGTTACTACTCAGCTATTTGCCCCCAAACATTGTTAGCAATGATTTTGAACACAATATAACATGTTCTCACCGTTGGCACCACTCTCCTTCTATGTTTAAATCAGCAAAGAGAAAAACGTAAGCAAAAGGAAAAGAATCAGGTTGCCATACCGCTATAGTCTTTGAAATTACTTTGAAATTAATTACAAACTTTTGTATCTGTTTCACATTTGTTTTGAATGAACAATCTGTTCCTCTAAAAGGTACTTGAATTTTTCTTAGTGAAATCACTTCTATACCACTGTAAACAGTATGCATAGACACAGAGAAAAACAGAGAGACAGGTATCCTTAATAAGAGAGTGATAATTCCACTAGGAGACAGAGCTGAGCCATTTGCTCAGTATGTCACACTCTGTGCTTCCTAGCAGTCAATGCAAAGAAGTAGAAAGAAAGTGAGAGAGAGGGTAGGAGGAAAGGAGAAAAGATGGGAAGGAGACAAGGAGATAAATTACATAGTTACTATTACATGACACAAGACAACTCTGTATCTCTTCAGAAAGTGCTACACAAACACTGAGGTATAAACAAGGTGAAGGTGTTAACTGCCTGATCAAGTTGCCTTGTAGCCTTAGCCAGCTCCGTAGTATCATTATACATAAGTAAAATTTATGTTAGAGCATATGTATTGCCAGAAATATTTCCCTGCCTTACATATTTCACTTTATGGTTCATTACTCACATTTGCTCTTAAATACTGTAGTTTTAACAGCTGTCTCTAGTTTCTATCAAAGTACCCTAAAAATCCTATAATAATATTTTCCACCTCATTTCCTCCTTTCTTTTGACTGCATTGTGATAAAGCACTGTGTCCGATAAGGGAAAGTGACAGCCTTGTCAAACTCCAGAGCAAGCATTTGCATACTGTTATTTTATTCAGACGATTAGAGCAGCCACCAGAAACCGGAGGAATTTACTTTCCCTAAATAATACATTTTCACTGATTATGGTGTTTTATCCTACAATCTGTCACTCATAAACCACCTCTTTTGCAGCCCTGTTTTAAGTAGGGAAAAATATGTTCCTTATTTTCTGCTAAAATATTTATTGTTAAGGAAACAAAATCAACATAGAAACACTGGACACCATCCTTACTTTTGATGAGAGATTGAATAATACTCATTAATGTTAATACGATGATAAACTTACTAAACACCTCAGAGTCTTTAATCTCAGAAGATAAAAGTGCTTTACAAACCTTAAGTAAATATTACAAATGTCAGTGGTGCTTCTTCTGAAGACTTTAATAGCTGCTTCAGAAAAAGCTTTGTATTTCATGTCCACAATCCACCTAATATTGCACTTGTAAGAAAAGGAAAGAAATTGCTCACTCAAAGGCTTCAGTATTACTCCTCTTAAAAGGGTAGAGTATCTTTTGTATTTTTTTGAGCTTTGTATTTCTCAGGCTCATTCATTCAAATGATAAAATTTGTGGATTTAACTATTTTTCTCATCAGCTCTTGTTCTGGTCAACCTTGAAGGGAAAACTATCAACCAGGAAACTCTGACAGAAATTATGCTAAGAGCTAGATTTTTCTTCCATTAATTATATGAGTGTTAAAATGCTTACTCCAGGAAAGAATAATTTTCACACCAGGAGGCAGAGATTTTAAAAAACATATTCTATAATAGTTGCTTATAGTAATAGCTACAATTCACTTGCAACTTAGCTCATGCTCTTTTGTCCAGTCAGATGTAAAAGGGCAGAGCAAAGAGCATTGTCTCTGGGATGGGACAAACCTGTGTTTGAATTCTTGCTCTCTCCTCACTAGTTCAGTTACCTTGGGAGAGGCAGACTTTCATTATTATTACACACTGATGATCTGTCGCTTTCTCTCTTCCTAACATGAATTGGCTCCACTGTGTGTGGTTGGGAGCACCACTTAAATATTTTCAGTTTATTTTCTCTTCTTTAAAATGGCAAAAATTACCTAATAGCATTTCCCTGCCTGTTCTTGAAAGAATGTGTGTTTTGGATGTTTGAGACTGGAAGAGCTTTGCACAACCCCTGCCCTAAGTGTAGAGATACATTTTCCTTCACCTATGTAAAATAAAGGAAACTGTAACAATTCTTCTTTTGTATCATCTGTGTCAATGGGCAGGGATATTTGGCCTTAGCTATGTGGGTGATGACTTCATGCAGAACAGCTCACATCTCCCGATGACTTTCAGCCATTTCTGCATCATCAGGCTTTGCCTATTGTTTCTCCTTATAGCATGCAAGGGATATTGTTCCAAGGCTCTCCTCTTCCTCCTCCTCCTTCTTTCCTCTCTCTCTCTCTCTGTAACAGACTCGTGAAATTCCCTATTCTTGCATGGTGGTATAAAGGTATGTATCTAAATTCAATGGGATTTTGCTGTGAATCTGGTCCCACCCCTTACTAGAGAGACAACATTCAAACATTCAACAGTCAAATTAATCCACTCAGAATCTTATTTTCCTTATCTGTGAAATTTGATTTGTAAGAGAGTATGTACTGAATAGAGTGGTTGTGAGGATTAATTTAAAAGCTAACATTTATAAAATATAAATTATGAAATCATCAAAATAGAAACTAGCACTCTGTAAGATGTCATAAACTTTAGCAATAGTGAACTTGTGTACAGCATCTCATTTAATTCTGAAATCCTTTAAAGATGGTATAATAAAAGCTCTGTTCTTATCCCCTAGGCTGACCTGTCAGTTTGTTTTTCATAAAACCCCAAATGAACCCTTACTCTGTTCATCTCCCTTCCACTCCCTCCTTTGTCATTCTTTCCCAGGACAACTTCTTTGTTCACTGTCACTGGCTGAGGTAATTAGTCATTCCTATTTGTAAGGATTTCCCTTTGATGAAACTGGAAATAACTTTAGTCTTGCATGTGGGCAGATAGGCTCACAAGAAGAGAGAGAAATATCTTAGTTCCCTCTGCTTGACGTATCCATCATGAAAAAATATTATAATAAAAATAGTTTAGTTAACCGAGTTGAGGTGTGAAAATCCTTTCTAGGCTTTTATTATTATTAAGCACTGATGATTTGTCAATATCCCCATTCCTATAATTGGCACTAGTGTGTGGTTTTTGCCAACAGTTTCTGATTCTTATGTCCAGGATGTGAAGTAGAAGGGTGAGATTGCCTTTTCTGTTGGTCACTTAAACTGTGGCATGGTCTATGACCTACAAAGAAGGAAGAATAAGTGTCCTTGAAGATGATGAACAGAGGAGAAGACCCATTATGACCAAATTTGTATTTTCTAATTATTATCAATATTTAAACAGGATAATTTTGCAAACAGATTAGAACAGTGCTGATATATTATTGGTGGTTAACATGTTTCCATTAACCTTATACAACATGCTAGTTGAGACAAGAGGACAATTGTTCCTTCATATTCAGAATCTACTAAATCTTAATTCTACAATTGATGTTTTATAATAATGAAAGCTTAAGGAAGATTTTAGCATCTTAAATTTTAGAGATGCTAAATGATTGTCATTTTTGTATTGCAGCTTTTATTCATCATATTAGAATGTCAACAAAAGTGCTTGGAAAGATATTTTTATGAAATTATGCCACATATCAAAATGAGATTTCCTGACATCTTAAAACTTATATAAAAATGAGGGGAGGCCGGGCGCGGTGGCTCACACCTATAATCCTAGCACTCTGGGAGGCCAAGGGGGGCGGATTGTTTGAGCTCAGGAGTTCGAAACCAGCCTGAGCAAGAGCGAGACCCCATCTCTACTAAAAATAGAAAGAAACTAATTGAACAACTAAAA
>NW_012148308.1:2237214-2245410 GCF_000956105.1 Propithecus coquereli
TTTAAAAAATGTATATGAAATTCAAAAAAAAAGGATGCAACTATAATTGTGACATGCACATTTTTAGCTGATAGGAGTTATAAAAATGTAAGCCTGACATTAAAGTCAATTGTTTGCTTTATAATCACCAAAAACATTAGAAAAGAAATTAAGACTTACAACAAATTCTCACTCTGTATTTTTTTTACAGGGGGAAAAAATAGATAGTTAATCCTTCCAGATTCTGATGCAGCACTGAGCACCCAGTGTTCTGGTTTTTTCGTGTGTATGTGTTATTTATCTTTCCTTGGCATCCCTCTGACTATCTGTCTCAACATTACATGCCAGCGGCTTTTTCTCTTGCTTGGGGGCAAACAGCGTAGTATTTGTGTTGATCATGGTGAATGCCTGTTTTCTCATTATAGAATAATTTCTTAGTCATCAGAATCCCCATAGAGCCTGCAGAATTATACTTGTTTTACAAAGCAATGGCAAAGGAATGCACTTCACTGATAACTTGTAAAGCTAACTGGAACAAAATTATTTGCAAATAAATTAAACAATAGGAATTTAAACCAAATATCAGTCACTTTCCAAATTCATATGAATGGGTAAGAAGGGTGCAGACAAAATAAGCATGGCAAGTTCAAGCTTGTTTCCAATTCCAAAGAGATCTCCCAATCAAATCTGAGGTTAGGCTACAGAATTGAAATGAAACAGCAGAGAAGCAGGAAACTAACAAACTGCAAATCTTAGGTTTCTAGTGGCAAGGTGTCAAAGCCAAGTGGTGAGAGAAGGCCTGGTATCAGAGAAGAAGCTTGAGTTTTGAAGTCAGATATATTGAACTTAGGTTTGAATTTCAGCTCTTACTATCTGTTAGCTTTGACTTAAGTGCATTACTTAAATTCTTCAGCCTCAGTTTCTCTGTTTGTATAAAGATAGTGATACCTGTCTCCAAAGCATTTGATGAATTAGAATTAGAACTAGAAAATGAGAATAAAATGCCTATCACACTGTCTCTGGCACACAGTGGGTATTCAAATATTTGTTCATTTCCCCACTTTTTCTCTCAGACAGTGGCGTTAATTCCTGCTGTCTGTTCGTTCTACCATAATACTTTGCTAGTGCTGAACTAAGCATCCCTGCGCTGGTTCCTGCCATGAAGGCTTTGTCATTTCCCAAATTCCCTGTGTGTGTGTGTGTGTGTGTGTGTGTGAGAGAGAGAGAGAGAGAGAGAGAGAGAGATCTGCCTCCACTCTATTTTCAGAGATTCCTGATGTAAGGCTGTGGGGGAAACACACAAAACAGTGAAATTTCAATTTGCAAGGAAGAAAGTGACAGAAAATAATTCTTTGCAACTCTTCAATGTCATCCATCAAAAATCCACTAGTATGTTTTCAAAGGAAATAGCCTTTCGTTGTAGAATAAGTTATAACAGTGTGTTCGTTGAAAACTGCCAGTAATGGGGAACTTCTCCCATCAATAGAAAATCTACAGAATTATTGGACAACTCTAATTGTTACACAAATAAACAAAATCTTTACAAGTGAGCCAAGATTGTTGCCTCAGAAAGAATTATAGCTCTTATAAAGAAGCAGTAAAAAATAAGACAAGTATTTGAAGAACTGTCAGTTTGCAGAGGCATTAAAAAAGATAGTTGTGTACTAACCTTCTTCAGAATGAACAAAGATTTTCATTTATTTCTAAATTTAATGCAGGTTTAGATGCCACATTTGTGTTCTAATCATTGCTGTACCAGCAGTGGGATCCTGGAGATTTTTACTCATTTTCTTGTTGGCTCTGTTTCTACTTACATAGAAAGTAAGATAATTAAGTTCCATTTAGCTCATGGAAGATGCCCAATAAATGGTGATATGTATACATATATACCAACAGAATTAACGTCATTATTTTCTTCAGCTGTGACAAAAGGATTATAAATTAGATAGACGAATCTTCGGTTTTCTAGTTAGAAAATTACAGGGTTTAATTATCAAACAAGGTCACACAGGTGCCAGGATTTGGAATCAGGACAACTACCTTCTTTTGTATTAATATTAGGGGACTCTAAGTGAATTGCTGAGTGAGGAAGATGACTGGCACAGGTATTCCTGGAATGCTCTAGCTTGGTTTGTAGCCTCACGATAGGCAAGTGTGAGGTTAGTGAAAGTTCCAGATTCAATGCAAAGCACTGTTGTCTTGTAGGCATGCCACATGATGTTCCTGTACAGTGATAAGGAAGGATACTAAACATGAAAGTAAGACAACATTCGTTTGTTAAATTTATTCCTGCTGAAGTTTGTTCTTCGTTATAGATTGTTGAGATTATTTTGGATGTGGACCCTGTTATTGATTTAAAATCAACATGCATGTGGCTTCCCTAACTTTACCCTAGTTTTTGATCAAAACAAAGTCAAGATGCCACCTGAAGAGAGGTGAAATGTATTACAAAGCACTTAATGGATATAGTTCTCAATGAGCTTTGTTATCCATACTTATATAATAGTATATTTAGAAGTCCATTTTTTAAGCTAGTTTACAAAATTGTAATAAAAATATTTTCTAGTTGAAATAATTCTTGTCACATTTGTGTCATTCACTTGTTTGGAATCTCTTTCAAAAAGAAAGAAAAATGGTAATCAATCTTCAGAAACAATGAAGTCCAGGAGAATGTCTGGCTTATCTGTCAATTTTATCCCTGGTGTCCAGCACAGTATCTCACACACATAGTTGCTCAAGTAGTATTTACAAAATAAATTATTTTTTTTTCAAACCAAAAAATCAGTTGCTATTAGTCATTACACCTGATTTGTCCCTGTCGTTTTTTTAATCAAATATGCAATAGACTGATAAAACTAATGCACTCATAGCACAAATTCCTGTAAAAAAACAATATTATGAATGAAATCTAGTCTTGGCCACAATAGACCTGGTACTTGAAACTTTGCTCTGTGATCAACTGTCTTTTGCTTCTACAAAACTAAGTCTGAGTTATGTGTCCTGGCCTCACAGACCTTCTTGGAGAAGTAACCACTGGCATGCCCGTTGTTTGCATACATTCTGTCTGTCAATCCTCTAGATTTTCCACTGAGGGAGGTATTATTTCTGATTGTGTTTTTGGGACCAAGGCCCTTGGCCCCCTAAAGATTTACTAAGAAATCACTGATATGAAGCAGATTGATTCATAGGAGAAAAGGCATGCGACTTTATTTAATGTGTATACATGGGAGCCCTCAGAATGAAAACACAAAGATATAGGGGAAATTGTCCATTTTTATGCTTAGGTTTAACAAAATATGGACAGTGGTGTAGAAATATGACTGGACAAAAATGATATGATCTGATGCAGAATAAGTGGGGAAACCAAGGAAGGCCTGCCTGTCTAGATTCTTCTTGGCCTCTGACCATGCATTCTTTCTTTCTGGGTAAGGAGCAGGACATTTTTTGGAATGGGGATCTTATGACAAACAAGTTAGGCCCGATCATTTCTTTATGACCGATTTTTACACAGAATAATTTTAGATTTTATGGCTGGCTTTTGGGAAAAAAGGTTCTGGCTTTTATGATCCATCTTGGGTAAAAGGGATTCTAGTTTCTATGGCTAGCCTCAGGAAAGAACGGGACTGAGAGGACGACAGAAGCAGGTCAGAGAAAAACTTTTGCTTGTGAGACCTTCAATTTGGGGCACTGTTTTCTCAGCCCAAACATGATACACAGATAAGTAAAGTGCAGCTCAAATAATTGGTTTTACTAAATTCTCCTAGTGCTAAGTGTTATTTCCCATGATTTTGTCTTACCTCTAGACTTTGTTAAAGTTTTCAGAGGCTTTGAAGGCTGAAGATGAAAACAAGTGGCTAAAAATAAATTCTTCATTAATCAAGTTTTCCTAACCTTGGAAATGTCTATATAGTGGTTGGGAAGGAGAATTCTATGTAAAATAAAGATTTAGAAAATAAAATTTAGTTCATTCGTAAATTCATTCTCTCTCCCCCAAAGAAAAAGGTAATCATGGCAACTGAAATGTAAATTCTTAGCAATTATTACTATAATCCATAAGAGAAATTCCATCTTGGTATCAGTAACCAGATAATCCAAATTTTAAAAGAAAATAAAAGCAAATATGTAAATAATTTCCCCAGTGTCTCTTTTGTTTTTATAAAATGAAATTGGTTTCTATAAATATATTCATTTTAATTTTCAAGTCACAAAATTACTGTTTCATTAAAAAACATTTTTCCAATGACCTTCATTTTTACTATTTTGAAAGAATGCTTTTGCACTGTTTTCCCCATTGTTCAATTTAGGGGCAATCACTTAGAAGAATGTTCTTACTTTAATCAGAATGATCACATTTTATAAATTTATATGTATTACATTTATATGCATTTAAATATATGACTACATTTCAAAACATTCTGTATGCACAATTTTTAAAAAAAAATCCTAGAGGAATTGTCTTAAATGGGTATTTCACAGTGTTTAACACAGTGCCTGCCATATTATTATATGTATATATACATGTGTACATATACATATTTTTTAGGAAAGTCACAGTCAGAGAAGTTAATGCTAGACAAATGCTATTAAAGTGATATAGTTAAATGAGCATTCAATGTGGAAAAGGGGTCACGGTATGAGTTAATTCACTGAATCTCTCAAATCACTGACTGATCAGATACTCTGAGTTCACTGAAAGTTTGATTTGAAAACATTTTAATTGGGCGTCACTGGTTAGCTAGAATTAGCCCTATAACATAAAAGCTTCTCTCTAACTAATAGACAATGTGAGAGTTCTACAATAAAATGATCACACCTTTATTATGTGTGACATTTTTGTGATGCAGATGTTTCATTCTTATGCGAAATGTAAGAGATAATTGTTATAAAATACTATGCTGAAATTAAGCTGATTATTCTATTTGATTTAAAATGTCATGTAGTAAAGGTTATTTTCACTCATTAAGATTAAATGCATGTGGCCATATGTTAGAACAATCCTTTGAATTGAAAGTATACTCAGCTGCAAATTGTCAACAAACTCAAAAATATCTGAAGAAAAATAGCTTTCTTTTTTATTTGCCAAAGCATCTACTCTTAATTAAAATGTCATTATATTACACTCCTGGATGACACTTCATTATGACAAATCTGATATTGAAAACACTAAATCATTCTATATATAAATTTGATGGCATTTTGATACTAAAATGCATAAAATCTGTCAATACCCCAGAAATGGAACATCAGCAAAGAGGACTATTGGTCTACCCAAATAATGTAACCATTAAGAGGATAACGTTTTCCAATTGCAATTACATGCTCTAATTTTAAAGGGGCTATCATTTACAATAATTTGGCAGATTTGGTCCATATTTCTTTTAGAAATTCATTTCTTCATTATGCCTCAAAACAATTTATGGTGCATTTATGTTGGGGAAGATAATTTGCTTATTTTATTGTGAATGGAAATCAGTAATTACATACAATCCCATTTCGTGCAGACATAAAGTTAATTCATGGTAGTAATTTTATAGAGAATATTAGGTTGTGTTAGTTATGATGAAAATGTAACTGTGGAAAATGCTTCTGTTATAACTGAATTTCCTTGGACTTGATGAAAAAAGAAATGTTGACTTAGTAATAATAATTCCATGGATGATTTTGTGACAAACCTAAGGATCACTTGCCCTGCCAGCAGTGTTTGGGAAATATCTCCTGTCAACACTCTGACTTTAAATAGAACTGAGTTTGAATTCTGAATTCTCTATTTCTACGCTGTGTGACTTTGGGCAAGTAACACAGCTTGCCCAAGCCTTAATTTTATTACCTGAAACATGGGAAAAAATTATAATTCTTATCTCATATGGTTGTTGTTAGGGTGAAGCGAGAATATACATGTGCACTTTTAGTTTGTTTCCCGTATTTATGGATATATCATCAGTGCTTTAAAAAGTACCTGACAAATAATGTATCAAAAATATGTATGTACTATTACTCTTTTTTGCCTTTTCATTTCTTTTTTTTTAATTTCAGAGTATTCAGGGGTATAAACACTTCAGTTACATAGATTGCCTTTACGTAACTGCCCGAGTCAGAGCTATAATACAAGCGTGCCCATCTCCCAGACAGCATGCACCTCATAGTTTATTTGTGAATTTAACCATCCCCTCCGCTCCCCTCCCACCTGCTCGATACCCTATGAATGTTACTTTCCATATGTGCACATTAGTGTTGATTGATTAGTACCAATTTAATGATGAGTACATGTGGTGTTTGTTTTTCCATGCTTATGATATTTCACTTAGAAGAATGGGCTCCAGTTCCATCCAGGATAATACGATAGGTAGTTCACCATATTTTTATGGCTGAGTAGTACTCCATGGTGTACATATACCACATTTTATTAATCTACTCATGTACTGATGGGCACTTGGGTTGTTTCTACCTGAAATTATAGAGCTCAATGGGAGGAAAATATATATATGGATAGTTTAATAAAGATACTGTCTGAGGAAAAGAGAATAATTTTACATTTTATGATGAACTAAACAAAAAAGCCCACAACTATATGAGATAGAAAAAGTAATCAGAGATAGTATACCATAATGGTTAAGAGCTCCAGACTGTGGAGCTAGACCGTTATATTCAAATTCTGTTAATACATTAGCCACTTACTAGCTGCATGATCTTAGGTGAGTTATTTTTTCAGTAGTTCAGTTTTCCCATCTATAAAATAGAGATAATACTAGTTCTTACTTCACAAGGTTCTCCTGAGAATTAACTGAGTTAATAATACATGTGAAGAACTTAAAACAATGTCTGGCACTTAGTAAGCTTCATTAATTATATAATACTATAAAAAATAGTATACCACTTGGCTCTGACAAAAAATAAATGTATTTATTGCTATTCAATTCTCTTACTATAACATCCTTATATTGGAGAGAAGCATACAATAAAAATAGAAAAATAAAGGAATGAAGGAAGGAAAGAAAGAAGGAAGGAATGATTTTTAACTTCAACAGAAATTTCTCTTGGGATTTTGTTAGGAACTGCACTAGCATTATTAGAAATATTACGTCTTCCAATCCATTAACATAACTATCTCTCCGATATTTTAAATCTTTATAAAATTTCTCCAGTCTTTTGTAGTTTCTTGTATAGTGGCCTTGCATATTTTTTATTAAAAGTAATACTACATGGTTTATGATTTCTGATGCTATTGTAAATGGTATTTTTTATTTGATTTGCCAGTTGTTCATTGTTAGTTTATATAAGTGAAACTGATGTTCTGTATTGACATTATAGTCTGCGGTATTATTAATTCACTTGTTAGTTCTAGCAATTACTTTAGAGTTTCTTTAGGATTTCTACATATACAGAAAAGAACATTTTAAGTCTTTTTAATTTTTTTAAATATTTATGCTCTTTGTTTATTTTCTTTCTATTATTGCACTGGATAAGACATCCAGCACAATGTTAAATAGCACTGGTCAGGGCAGCAAATACCTTACCTTACTCCTGATATTAAAAAGAAATCATTAGTCTTTCAATATTAAGTATGATGTTAGTACTAGGATTTTCACAGATGCTCTTATCTGGCTGAGAAATTTCCCTTTTTCTCCCCTACTTTGCTGTGAGATTTTATCATGAATGTGGGCTAAATTTTGTCAAGCTTTTTATTTGTTAATTGGCATAATCATATTATTTACTCCTTTATTCTGTCAATGTGGTGAATTATACTGACTGATTTGATTTTCAAATGTTAAAGCAGCCTTTCATTTAGGGATAAACCCAACTAGGTCATAATACATTTTCCTTCTTCTTTTTTTTATTTCAGAATATTACGGGAGTACAAATGGTTAGGTTACATATACTGCCTTTGCCCCACCCAAATCAGAGCTACAAGTGTGTCCATCCCCCAGACAGTGCGCGCCACACACATTAGGTGTGAATACACACATTCCCTTCTTCCCCCTCCCACCTGCCTGACACCTGATGAATGTTATTACCATATGTGCACGTAAGTGTTGATCAATTACTACCAATTGATGGTGAGTACATGTGGTGCTTGTTTTTCCATTCTTGTGATATTTCACTTAGTAGAATGGGCTCCAGCTCCATCCAGCATAATACAAGAGGTGCTAGATCACCATTGTTTTTTGTGGTTGAGTAGTACTTCATGGTATACATATACACATTTTATTAATCCACTCA
>NW_012148308.1:2246275-2251728 GCF_000956105.1 Propithecus coquereli
AGAATACTTACTATATGATGTCAAACCTTTGAAATTCAGTGAGTCTAATATTATGGTCTATCATTTTTAATGCCCTATGTGCTCTTGTGAAATGAATATTCGGTATTCATGGTATATAGTATTCTATAAATATCAGCTAGGTTCTTAGTTTTATTTTAAATCTCTGAATCCTTACTGAGTTTTTGTCCACTTTTTCTATCAATTACTGAGTATGAAGTGTATGTCTTCTTGACAAATTGCCCTTTGTCCTTATGAAATGCCCTGCTTGTCTCTAATAATAAACCTTTCCTCTTGAGGTCTACTTTGTTTGATATTCACATAGGCATACCTGTTTTTGCTCACTGCTTCCATTGCTTTCCTTTAAACTATTTACTGATAGTTAAAGAGCACCTCCTGAAAACAGGATGTAGTTGGGTATCACTTTTTGATCTAATCTGAGAATCTCTATCTTTTAATAGTACTTTCATTGAATTTTCATGTAATTATTAATGTGCTTTGGCTTATGTCTACTATGATGCAATTTTTAAATTACTTTTGTCCCATCTGTTCCTATTTTGTCCTTTTTTGGATTTCTTTTGGATTAGCTAAGTACTTTTTTTATTATTTTATTACTCTCCACCATTCACTTTTTTACTTTTATCTGTTTGTTTTCCTTTCAGTTGTACATTTAGGGATTACAACATTCAATGTTAATGTCTAGTCTACCGTGATGTGAATTTACCACCTCATATATAATGTAAGAAATTTAAAATAATAAACTTCAATTTCCACCCATCTTCCTTTCTGTTTCAGTTGTTTTCTATTCTACCACATTTACTATAATTTCCAAATACATTGCTATTATTTTATATGGGCCTGATAGCATCAGACATCATCTTCCTTTAGCCTGAAAAACTTGCTTTAACATTTCTTTTGCTTCCATTCTGCTGGTGTCAACTTCTCTCAGCTCTCAAATTGAAAATGTCTTTATTTTACCCTCATTGTTAATGTTTTTTTCTTTGGACAAAGACCTCAGGGATAAATTTTTATTTTTAGCAATTTGAATTTTTTGTTGTCTTTCTCGCTGCATTGTTCTACTGAAACATTAGCACCCATTCTCATCAGTGCTCCCTTGTACATTTTTGTCTACCTTCATTGGTTTGTTTTTAAGATTTTCTCTTTATGTTTTTCAGCAATTTAAGCAATAATGTGCTTAGGTTTGTCCTTGTTTAGTTTCTACTGGTTGGGATTTGTTTTGCTTCTTAAAATCTGTAGTTTAATATTTCTATCAAATATGGAGATTTTTTTCCCCAAATTTTTAATTACTTCCACTTTGGGCTTGAATTATGCATATATTTTCATGCATTATATCCATCTTTTCTGTTCAATCTTTGAACATATTTACACAGCTGCTTTAAATCACTACTTTGCTAATTGTTACAATAGTATCATGACTCAATCTGTTTCCATTGACTGTTTTCTCCTGGTTATATGTTACAATTTTTAAAAATTGCAAACGCGTATGCTGTGTCCTTCAGAATCTGGATTGCCTTTTCAAGAGCTTTCACTTCTGTTCTGTCCAGCATTTAACTTACTGTTTTATCAGCTTAATTACTCTCAAGCTAGTTTTAGGTTTTGTTAGGAACCACAGAGTTACTCTTATTCTAAGGCTACATCAGATCTATTGATAAGGAAAGGCTTTTCTGAGGTTTTAATGGAATGACTGGGTATTCAGTGATATTTCTTTATATGGCTGATTAGAACTCCAATCCTTCTCAGTACTATTTGACAAAAAAAGCTCATTTCTGCCAGTCCTCACAGAGTCTCATCCTGCATATATGAATTAGTATTCAGCCAAAGCTTGAAGGAAATCACCTTGCAGACTCGCAGACAGAACCCAACGTAGATGTGGAGCTCATATCATATACAGTATTTCCATTCTTTCTGTTGTCCATTGCCTGTAAAATAGCTTCTTTATGAAATCGATCCATGAGTATAGTTGTTTTATGGTTGGAGTGCATGTAGGCTGTCCATAATTGTGTCTTCACCAGAATCGGAAATCCATTTAAATTATATTTACTTCCCATTAAGTTTTGTTGAACCTATTCAGCATGCCTAAAGTAACAGTCTTCTTTTGGGGAGTCTCCCTTTGTTTATAGAAGCAGAACTAGATTATTTGGCCAACATGGATCCATTTTCTTATAAATATCAGTGACAGCAGGTTTTGAATATATGCATAGCTTAAAAGTATGAAGGATCTTTAGACTTGGTAAAGTGAGACTTCTGTACTGCTAAATGATTTGTCAGGATTCATAGGTGTTAGGGTGAAAACTTACTAGGTGTTCATGGTGGGTTGGAGAAAGAATCCTCACACCAGGAGTAGAATAGTTTTAGGACAGAAAGTTTATTTTACTTTCTCAAGGAAAAAAAAAAGAAAGAGAGAGAGAGGCCAAAGCAATGAAGAAAAGGTAGAGAGTAGTGCCAGGTGGCTGAGGAAAGTTGCTCAGAGTTGTAAAGGGTAAAAATGGCTTTTTTCCCTCTGCTTCAGCAGACTAATAATAGAAGCAGTTGCAGGTGCTCTTTATTTTTTCTCTCTGTGAGGCTGAATTTATCTGAGTCTTTGGGATCTGGTGCTGGCAAGAACTGAAGTGGGGAGTTCGCATCCCTACTGTCTGCTTAAGGCCCTTGAAGGCTGAGAACTCTTAGAGATAACAAATTAGGCCACAGGTGTTTTAATTAAAACAAAAACAAAGGGGATAGTTGTGTTGTGAGTTTTTCTTTAAAGGAGCAATTATGTGTTGTGAGTTTATTTCTCTTACTTTCTGTTCGACAGTTTATTTTCCTCTGTTAGGTTGTTAGGAAGACCACCTTTCAATAGGACACATTTAGTGGTGAAGACAGATATGAGATAAAAACCTTAGAGTTTCAAAAATCACTTTGGGCTTAATCATCTGGGCTATATTTAGGGCTGAAGAATAATAGGAAATAGCATGGGATGAAGTTGTTGAAGAATGGCAGTGTCCTCAGAGATTTTAATTTAAATGTTTCTTATTTCACACATTGCATCTTCTTTCTCAGAGTGGTTAAAAAAATATGTTACATCTTTTAACTCTCTAATCACCAAAGAATAAAGAGAAAAAACTACTGAAGTTTCCCCAGACTGTTGCCCAATAGCCTGTTTCTAGGGGACATTTTGTTGGTGTTAAATGTACCCACCACTATATGTCTCTGGCAAGATATTTGTGAATGCAGAGTCATTCTTTTATTATCAGTGGGTCCATTGGTAAAAGCAACTGGTTACTTAAGAGCTCTTCATTTCATTTATTTAATAATTTTGAAAAGTTCTAATTAGCAATAGGAGTTAATTATCAATTAATAATAAACCTATTTCCTCAATAAAAAAAAATCATTCTGGTATAACATGATTCCATTGTAGAATGTTTTCTTGTTCCACTTGAGAATTGCTAATTTACATAATATTTTAACTATCATATTTTTCTTTCTTTTAGGTAGAAAATTCCCATGCTAGAGTTCTGAATGTATAACGTTAAAAGGCTTAGAATTCATTTCTTTTTCTTTTTCTTTTTTAAGTTACTAACTGTGAAGATATAAGAGACAGACTGACACTAACCACTTCAATGTTTTGCTTAGAAATTGAGCAATGGATTGTGTACAATGCAATTCATTCAAGTTGGCAAAGGACTGAACTCCTCAGGGATCCAAAGTGGCAACATTTCCCTTTGTACAGTTTTTCACAAACCTTGGACCTTTATTAAATAAAGTTTTCGACACGGATGCCCTTGAAAAATTCCCATGCCTATTATCAGCCCAGTCTGGCTAGTTCTAATTATCTCGTTTAACAATTTGAGGGACATTTTTTTTCCTCATGAGAAACTACCAAACTAGAAGGGTTGGTTTAGCGTGGTAATTTGGCTGGATGAAACCATTTTTAGAATCCTCTGAGTAACTGAAACCAGACTTTACACTTTTGAAAGGTGAAAAGATTCCTGCAGCCTTACAGGAGGATGGCTGACCCTCCTTGCATGTAACTATGAGGAAATTTTGCCAAGAGCTTAACTGAAAAATTACTTCACTGTAAACAGACATTTAAATAGTGGAACTTATATGACACAAACTAAAACCTGTTAGCACTTACAAATCCTATTTAAATCCTTTTTTTAAAAGAAGAAAAGAATGTGTATTTTTTAAAGGCTCAGAATGATATTTGTTTTTTGTTTGCTTGTTTGTTTGTTTGTGAGCCCTAAACTAGAAGCACTGTTAATTTGTACCTCTAAACTAAGTAGGTTTCATTTTGGGGCTCCAAGAATTGTAAGCAACACTTGCTTCCAGAGGCACCACTTGCACCCCCAAGGCTATACATCTACTTCTTGTGTCAAAGCTAGGCATTAACTTGCGTCTTTCCTCAAAATAAGGAGCCATGCACCTTAAGAGCAGTCATAATGGACCTTCATGCTAAAGAAACACCACCTTGGACCCAAAAGTCATTCAAATCTACCTTAACTTACGGGTCAAAGTTGTTACAGATGATGAAATTATTCTAGACTTCCTCTGTGCATGTCAAGGTGGAGTCTGCAAAATCACTAATACATTCTGCTGTACCTGGGTTAAGGCCTTGATCCAAAAGGAAAGGTCAATACAAAAACTTTAAAAAGCCACCTGGCTTTCTAATGTAAACACTGTAAGAGAGAAATTAACAGATTTGGTACCAACCCTGTCAGTCAGGTCTGATCAATCAGAATGGCTGTGAGAATAGCATAGTTGGTGGGGAAAGGAAGGGTGAATATTGTTGGGAGACAATTCTCAATGGGTTTCTCCTGTTTCTACACATCTTCTGAGAGAAATTACCAGCTTTGCTCTGAGCCATCTTTTCAAGGATGTTCATATAGTAAACAGACTTGGAAGAGAGAGATAGCATCACTCTCTGGGGCAGAGGGAAACTTATTTTCTGTCCAAGATAATAAAGATAATGAGGCAAAGACTGAGCAGGTTTCCTAGCAGTCCTTTTATAAGATTAGGAGTTCCCTATGCTCAGAGTTTCTCAGTTATTATACAGACTCACTGTGTGTGCAGCATCCACCTGGTTCTGCCTCCAGTCCATGGACTTGGAGGAAAAGGGAATCAATGTGAAAATGTAATCTCCTGCTGCCTACCACACCAGGGGTAATAAAATCCTTTATCTCTAAACCAAAAGTTGTCTACTAGCATCTATGAAACTGGCAAGCCAACTTGTTGACTGGCGAGCAGGATAAAAATCTAACACTTCATAATTCCTAACAGATGTTGGATTTTGTCAAATGCATTTTGCATGTATCCACATAATTATTTGTTTTTTCCTTTTTGGTTTACTAATATGGTGAGTTACACTGATTTTTTAATGTGAATGCAACCCTAAATTACGGGATAAATCCCATGTAGCAAAGATGGATTTTCCTTTTAATCTATTGCTGGATTCA
>NW_012148308.1:2255212-2260221 GCF_000956105.1 Propithecus coquereli
TACCATAATTGTTTACCCATCACCATTTGATGGACATTTAGGTTATTTCTACTTTTTGGCTATTATGAATAATGTTGCTATAAATAGTCAAGTACAAGTTTTTGTTGAACATACATTTTTATATTGGGGGGATGTATAACCTAGAAATGGAACTGCTGGGTCATATGGAAACACCGACTAACCTCTTTAGTAACTGACTGTTTTCTGACATGACTGTACTATTTTACTATTCCAATAGCAATACATCAGTGTTCCAATCTTCCCACATGCTCTCCAACACTTTGCCTTTTGGGTTATATACATCTTTGTGGATGTGAAGTAGTGTCTCATGATTTTGATTTGCATTTCCTTAATAACTAATGATGTTGAACATCTTTTCATGTGCTTAATTGCCATGTGTATATCTCTTCCTTGGAGAAATGTCTATTTAAATTCTTTGTCCATTTTTAATTGAATTATTTGTCTTTTTATTATTCAGCGACAAAAGTGTATTATACAATCTGGATAACATACCCAGATTATATGATGTGCAATTATTTTTTTTTCTAATCTGTAGCTTGTCTCTTCATTTTCTTCATAGTGTCTTTGGATGCACATACTTTTTAAATTTGAAGTCCGATTTATCTATTTTTCCTTTTGTTATTTGAACTTTTTATGTCATACCTAAGAAGCCATTTCCTAAACCAAGGTCATAAAGATGTGTTTACGTTTTCTTCTAAGAACTGTATAGTTCTAGCTATTACATTTAAGTCTATGATACATTTTGAATTAATTTTTGTGTATGCTATGAGGTAGAGGTCCAATTTTCCTCTTTTGCATGGAGATATCAAATACCGTTTGTTGAAAAGGTTACTCTTAGCCTCCTTGAATTGTCTTGGCACCCTTGTCAAAAATCAATTGACCATAAGTCTGAGAATTAATTTGGGGGCTCTCAATTACATTCTATAGAGCTATATGTTTATCCTTAGGCCAGTACATCACTGTCTTATTACTGTAGCTTTATAGTAAGTTTTGAAGTTGGAAAATGCATGTAATCCAATTTTGTTTTTCCTTTTCAACATTACTTTGATTATTCTAGGTCCCTTGATCAGTATTTCTGGCCTGGTGCATCTGGGATAGGGCTTCCATGCTACAAGTAGGGATGGATGGGAAGAAGGGATGCAGACCTATTAGCTACTCTTGACTTGAATGAAGCTTCTAATGCATGAAGCTGTCGGGGGTGAGAAATATTGGTGGACTGGTCCTCCTATGAAGAGACTATAGTCTTAAAAGGGGGCTGGGAGGAGCAGGAACCCTGTGTTCTTGACTTTACCCACCAGGAATAGAGCTTCCATCATACTAAGTTGGAGATGGAGGAGAGAGTGTATTGATGTTCAAATGCTACAGATTTTCACTCTTTTTATTGAGATTTAGTAGATTTTCTTGAACAAATGCTATTTGCAGAATGCTTTTAGGATAATTTTTCAGAGACTTTAAATGGTTATTTTTAAATACTTTTCATCAGTTATGTTTGTTTTGCTGGGGAGATGGTTTGTAGAGCTCATAATACTAACGTTCTGAAAATCAGCACTGCCAAAAATGTTATTTTTGAGAACGAAAAAATATAAATTGAAGGAGGAAATCTTTTCTAATAAACTGAATTTTTTTTTAATCAAAATTTAACATGCCTCTGTGCCTTTGCATATGCAGGTCTCTTTTTTCTCCCCATTTTAAAAATAACTTTTCTATATACTAGCCTAACTTTTGCCTATTAAACATTCAATACCCAACTCAAATGTTTCTTTTCTTGAAACCTTCCAGCTCAATCCATCATTTGATTTAGATGCTGTGAAAGGTAAATTTTCTGTAAACAGCACTTACTTAGAATAGGTCAAAACTAATTGTTGTTTTCACTCTAAGCATGTGAAGCAGATAAAGGAGCATAAATTTTGAGTGACCCTGGTAGGCAAAAACTCTACTGGACTCAACTGAAGAGTTTTTTTCTGCCAAATGAAAACAGGACCTGATATTAGCCAACTCTGTAAAGACTTTTGAACTCATTATTTCCTATTCTTAGAGCTAGTTTTTAATGTCTGATTAGCATGAAACAATTAGTTCTCATATCTAACACCTAAACATTCATGAATTTTCCACTTCAATGAGCAACTCACTGAATTGTGGTCTTCCTCTTAAAAACCCATTAGATATAAGATGACATATCTAAGATGATGGCATAGCTAAAAAATGATTGCCTAACATAAGGTCACAAAAGTTTACTCCTATTTTTTCTTCTAAGAGTTTTATACTTTTACTTTATTTTTATGTATTCTTTATCAATTCACGCCCATTTCTCTTCAACCTTTCCAACCCAGGTATATGTTAATACTAATCTATGATTACTTTTTTTCCTCTATAAAATCACCTATTCTGCACATTTAATACAAATGAAATCATACATCTGTTGGATCTTTTGTGACTGGATTCTTTTCACTTAGCATAATATTTTCAAGGTCCATCCATGTTGTTGAATGTATCAGCATTTCATTCCTTTCTATGGCAGAATAATATTAAATTGAATATATATATATATATAACCACTTCATATTAATTCTGATTCTCACCAATAACTACCACAGCAAGTTATATCTCCACCATGTATATGAAAACAAACAACTTCAGAGAGATTAAAAAATGTACCCAGCTGTGCACAGTTAATGGTAGGACAGAACCTAGATACAAAATTTGGTCTATGTGATTCTGACCTGACACCCTTTACATTACACATTTTGATGAGATACCTATGAAGATGAGAAAGATAACTTAGCATCCCAAAACTAGACTGTTTTTCTTCTTCATATTTTTTCCAATCTTCTTATCTTCTCAGATTTAAAATTTTTAAACGATCATTGTCTTTTCCCTCTGACATATCTTCTTAATCATTTCTGTATTCAATTCCTCTCTCTTGTCCACTTCTCTCTCCCCAAATAATCAATGGGACCATTTAATTATACTGTTTTCCTTGAGCTCACTATGCACATTTTACCCTTGATTTCCTCTGTATTCCCTCTCCTTAAAATATAACCTTCCCTGCTCTTCATTAGTAGTTCTTAAGAATTTAATTCTAACCACTACCACTTCACCTTTATCATTATCTCCAAATCACTCTTAAACTTGTAATACAATTTGATGTGTTTGCTTATTTGTATTTAAATGCATTTGTTTCTGTTTCTTTCCCAGATTGAACCCCCAGCTTCTGGAAGGTAGATTTTTGTATGCAAACAACAAATACAATATTAAAAATCCACAATAGAAAGGCAGAAGAGAATAAACATTTTCTGAGTGTCTAATATACTTAAGGAATAGTCTAATTTCTTATTTATTATGTTATTTAATCTCCTATAAAACATCCAAACTAGATATAAGGACCCTTGTTTTAAAAATTATTAATGTATGACTTAAGATGTTTAACTATTTTGCTTATGTCATCCAGATAATAAAGCAATGAACCCAGTGTTTTTTTAAACACCAGTTTCTCTGATTCCTTAACCTGTGCCCATTCTGTTATACCAAAGAGCTTCTTCCAGATTTCTGATTAGTTGACTTTTGAATTAATTCAGTTTCACAATAATACAGAGAGGTTAAAGATCTGAATATTTTCACATGGCAAACCAATATGTTGTTGCTATTAAAAATTTAGGAACTCTCTGAGTATAAATTAGGAATTTCAGCATTTATAGACAAATTATATAAATTAGAAAAAAACATATTCTATATAAAATGAAGAGTGTGGAAAATAGCAGAATCAAATAATGAAAAAGTATGAGATTAGCATGAATAACTTCAACAACATAAGTGAACTCATTATCAAAGCAGAAAATATATTCCAAAGGGTTTAATTAAAATGCAAAAGTACCAGGTATTTCTGCTACAAAATTATGACCATATACTCATTGAAATCTCTGAGTTCTTAAATCTAAGAAAAAATATATAACCTGAAACTTCAAAAGAGATTTGAAAGCATGCAATGTAGCTTCAGTGATAAATTGAAATCTTCTGTCCCTACTTATTCATTCTTCTTCATTTTCTGTAGGTAGACAAGGTTTGCCAGCAGAACTGGCCCAGTAGGCACACCTAATAACAAGAGGTTATTCTTACAGCAGTGGTTCAGATTAACTTGCAAATCAAAGGGAATTGTTACCATTGGCAAGATGAAATCAGATTTACTTACTTAGGCAAAGTTTCTGGAGCTCTGTGTTTATGTCATTAAATAGGGAAAGGCCAATATATTTCACAATAAGAGAATGACGATATTTAAAGGGAATAAACTTTATCTATCTTACCAAGCCATGGAAACAGGATTTGAAAAAGTAGAAGGATAAAGTTGAAAATTCAGCTGTTTTTATTTGATATTTTTACCTAAAATACATTGCTGTCTTAGTATACTCAGGCGTTCATTTTTCATTTAGTTCAGAATTTTTGCTCTATTTCCTCTGTATTTCTCCCATATCCAAATATTTGCTAGATAGAATTTTATATATCTGATTATTTAATATAAAAGAAATCTTTAAATGTCATTTTGGGCAGCTTTATTGGAATATTTCACATACCATAATACATGGTAATTTAAATTACATAAGTCAACACTCCTTAGTATATCGAAAGAGTAGTACAATCATCATCAAAATCAATTATAGAATATTTCATCACCCCAAAAAGAAATACTGTCAGATATAAGATGACATATCTAAGATGATGGCATAGCTAAAAAATGATTGCCTAACATAAGGTCACAAAAGTTTACTCCTATTTTTTCTTCTAAGAGTTTTATACTTTTACTTTATTTTTATGTATTCTTTATCAATTCACGCCCATTTCTCTTCAACCTCTCCAACCCAGGTATATGTTAATACTAATCTATGATTACTTTTTTTCCTCTATAAAATCACCTATTCTGCACATTTAATACAAATGAAATCATACATCTGTTGGATCTTTTGTGACTGGATTCTTTTCACTTAGCATAATATTTT
>NW_012148308.1:2261886-2321904 GCF_000956105.1 Propithecus coquereli
CTATTTGCAGAATGCTTTTAGGATAATTTTTCAGAGACTTTAAATGGTTATTTTTAAATACTTTTCATCAGTTATGTTTGTTTTGCTGGGGAGATGGTTTGTAGAGCTCATAATACTAACGTTCTGAAAATCAGCACTGCCAAAAATGTTATTTTTGAGAACGAAAAAATATAAATTGAAGGAGGAAATCTTTTCTAATAAACTGAATTTTTTTTTAATCAAAATTTAACATGCCTCTGTGCCTTTGCATATGCAGGTCTCTTTTTTCTCCCCATTTTAAAAATAACTTTTCTATATACTAGCCTAACTTTTGCCTATTAAACATTCAATACCCAACTCAAATGTTTCTTTTCTTGAAACCTTCCAGCTCAATCCATCATTTGATTTAGATGCTGTGAAAGGTAAATTTTCTGTAAACAGCACTTACTTAGAATAGGTCAAAACTAATTGTTGTTTTCACTCTAAGCATGTGAAGCAGATAAAGGAGCATAAATTTTGAGTGACCCTGGTAGGCAAAAACTCTACTGGACTCAACTGAAGAGTTTTTTTCTGCCAAATGAAAACAGGACCTGATATTAGCCAACTCTGTAAAGACTTTTGAACTCATTATTTCCTATTCTTAGAGCTAGTTTTTAATGTCTGATTAGCATGAAACAATTAGTTCTCATATCTAACACCTAAACATTCATGAATTTTCCACTTCAATGAGCAACTCACTGAATTGTGGTCTTCCTCTTAAAAACCCATTAATACCAGTCTAATCATGATAAAAACATTAGACAAAGCCCAATAGAAGGATGTTTTACAAAACACTTGACTAGTACTCCTTAAAACTGTCCAAGTCATCAAAAACAAAATAAAAAAGTCTGAGACACAGTCAGCAGAGCCAAGAGGAGCTGAGGAAGACATGACAGCAAAATGTAATGTGATCTCCTTGATAGGATCCTAAAACAAAAAAAGGACATTAAGCAAAGAAACTAAGAAAATCTACATATGGACTTTAGTTAATAATATTGTATCAATATTGGTTCATTAATTGTTACGAATGTACCGTACTAATGTAAGATGTTAGTGATAGGGAAACTGGGTGCGAGGTGTATTGGAACTCTGTGCTATCCTTGCATTTTTTTTTAACAAATCCAAAGCTGTTCTAAAAATTAAGTTTATTTTTTAAAAATACACGCCAAAAAAATCCCTGTTTTATAGATGAGGACACTAAGTGCAGAGAAGTGAAGAGAATCAGTACCAGGTTAGAGGGTTAATAGATGTCAGGGAAAACATTTGATTTCTCCATATTGTATTGCACCTATTTACCTCTTACTGTAGCCAGAAAAGTTGGTTTCCCTGTTTCCTTCAATTTCAATCTTCAGAGGGGAAAACTAACTCCTTGCTGTTTCAAGAACTAATGGCTATTTAAAAGTATGTAAAAGCAACCAGAACAAGATCATTCTGCAGAACCCTAAAATAAGAAATCAGTTGAATTCAAAATCTAGTCTCTATAAAAACAGGTGTATCTGAGTGAAAAAAATCCTAACACCACAATTATTAAATATGTATTTATTCAACAAACATCAAGAATATGCCCAGCTTTGTGTGACATGAAAAAGAGGCTAAGACACTGCACTGCTTCTACTTTTGAAGAAACAACATTTGCACACAAAAATGAAAGACTATTTGGTGATATGCACCAAATTACTCTGTGAATGAGAAAGCTTTGTCTTTTTTTAAAGTTCTTAGTCATCAGGTGGAATTGAAGACTTTAGGTTAGAGTTGGGAGATATTTCTGTAGTTAGTGACTATGAAATGAAATTTTTTTTTATGAAAGAAATTTAAATAGAGCTTGAAAATTGGAGAGAATACAAAAAAAATGAGCAGACAAAACTATTATGTGGATAAAGTTACAGATATGTAGCCAAATATTTTCACTCTTCAGACTTCAAATTTGATTGACAAAATATTTCATTTAAAATTTACTCAATCTTTATGTTTTGAAGGAAGACATATTTTCATATTGTAATAACATTTTGGGTATGATAAATTCAAATATTTCAGATAATCCTATATAATATAAACATATTTTAAAAAATTTGACCTGTTTACATGTATATATTTAATGTATTATGAAGAATATAAAATTTAAATTAAATTCTTTTTGGTCTCACCTCTTTTTTTCACTTCATCCTGACTCTTACTATATGACTGAATGCACATTAGTTTTCCGATCTGAGCCAACTTTAAAAAAAGATAACTAAATATGATGTGGCTGAATTAGGATAAATCATCTTTAAATGTCAAGTACTATATCTGAACTAATTGATACTATATTTGCATTTATGTCATGGTGGCATATTTTTTGTTTTTTTTTTTCCTTCTAATAATAATTTAAAGTAAATAAGGGTATGTTTTTACACTGATGTATGAAGACACTAATTAATATATTAACTTCAAAAATCAACTTGTTTTTCAGAATTCCTCATAGAAAAATAATAATTTATGATCAGATTCCTTGACATATTTTGTTTTGCTGAATGCTTGCGGGCTAGAAAGTAGTTATCTATATTAGATGTCAACCACCCAAATGGGAAAAAATGGCCTGCATCGCTGTGTAACTGACTCGGAATTGAATTACCCCATGAATTGCTGAAGTCTTGACAAAGAGACATGTAGAATATAGGAGTATTGTTTTCTGCATTGGTCTTATACAACATAAAACCAAAATTGTCTTGTCTAATATTTCCGTGTCTCTTTTAAATGCAAACATTGAGATAAACAAGATTTTTGAGAATTTATAGAATATAAAATTTTTTAAATATATCAAAATAAAAAATTATTGAGTTACCAATACCTGTCTTAAGTACTTAGAAGATTGTACTAGATTAGAAAAAAAATACTGTCATATTTCAAATTGGGCCTACTGGGGAGTTTCATAACACCAAAACGAGTTGTTGGAACATGACATTATTTTTCCTTTTTCCTCTCTGTTTCTCCAAGCTGAATAAAAAATCATTAAGAAAGTACTACACATTGCAAAGTCTCCCATATTTCAGGATTTCCATACATAATTACCAAACGCAGATCTTTCCCAGACATCTTTACTAATGAAGCTAAAAACAAACAAACTAAAAACAGATTCTAAATTGTATAAATGCATATGATTTTCCTTTTTTAAAAAAATTCTATTCCATGGAGGCTTGGGGAAACTTGGAGTTAGTGAAACCATTCCTTCATTTCTAGCTTTCTGTGATTCCTAAGTTATGCTCAGGCTGATTCATTGTGAGATCATGAAAAACATTTTCCATACCAGGCATTCCCCATTTTAAATAAAATTAACACATCCTTTGCACACACAATAGGCTTCCTATGACTACTTTAAAAATACTGACCGACAGAATAAATAACATTGTGGTAATTAATTAGGCACATCTCAGCTTTTATTTAAAAGTCATTGGCCAGGCCCGGTGGCTCACGCCTGTAATCCTGGCACTCTGGGAGGCCAAGGCTGGAGGATCGCTTGAGGTCAGGACCTTGAGGTTGCTGTGAGCTAGGCCTGATGCCACCACCCCCTAGCCCAGATGACAAGTGAGACTCTGTCTCAAAAAAAAAAAAAAAAAAAAAAAGAAAAGAAAATCATTGGAAAGAAAAAAAACGTCATTATCAATCCTATCTCCCTGGTATCCACTTGGTAGGAGATATAGGTCTCAAAATAATTGCATTTTGTACTTACAAGCCTCTCCCATAAAATGCTCCTCACTATCCATAAATAAAATTCAAAGAGTGAGCCTCGAAAGGACAAGGTAATAAGTCCTTTTGCAGATGAAAGAAGACATATATCGATTTAAATTGTGCAGTATAGATGGCAAATATAGACAGATATAATCTGTAATGTAAGTCAATTTACAGTGTTTTTGTTTTTACTTTTTAAAAAATAATATGCCATCTAGAGTGGTTGAAATATCATCTGTTAAATAAAAATATCAATTCGTTCCCTGCTGTACTAGTTATAAATTGCCTAGACATAGTCACATGTTAATTACTTTAGAATCTCCTTATTGTGTGGTATTTTCTACTGTTTTCAGTGAAGGCATGTCATTTATTCAAATGCCTCTTCATGCCATTATACACCTGGAAACCTAAATTATGCTTAGATTATCTATCCAAATATGAAAAAGAAATGCCTAATGTGGCCTTTAAAATGTTTGCTCGTATAAACTTCCCGAAAATATAAGTTTTGTCTGTTTCATTTTTGCATCAACCTAACACTAAATGCCATGCATTAGATTAGGAGTTTCAATCATTTGATCTTGCTTTTGGGGAAAAAAAAAAATCTTTTCAAAGATAAATAAATAAATCTTACTCTGTGTCTAGGAACTGTAGAATTATACATTTAAATAGCATCATGAAATACTTCATCAGAAAAGCTGATTATTTGTCAATAGAAAAATCACTGAACAAGAACCTTAGCATTTTAAATTTGCCCTCTATAACTCACAAGTGTTATATTCTAATAAACCACAGGATTAAAACTCTTGTAGGCATATTTATTTTCTAAAGATGTTGAACCAATTGTATTTATAAGCTAAATAAGGAAACGAAGAAAGAAATAAGGTGATTTGGTAATGCTAATGCACATATTTTCAAACAGGCAATAATCACTCAAATGATGGGATTAAACACAGGCCTCAATTAAAAAAGAGTGTGTTCCATTTGATTTACTGAAACAATAAGAATCATCATTTTCAAGTATGCTAAAAAGGTCACTAGTCTTGGTAAAAGAGTGTTCTTGCAGTTTCCTTTCAATTGTTCCATCTTTCCTCATTAAGGCACATTACATATAATTGGGGTTTCAGGGTAAGCCATGAGTGGATTGTTTTCCTACCTGCCACCTATTAAATGTCCTCAATCAATCTCCTGTTTCTTGTAGACCACTAAACATATATATTTGCAATAACAGATTTATTTTGGAGTTTGAATTGGGAATCCTGTCATAGGCAGTTTAAAAGCAACAGCAATGATAGCACTCACAGATTCCTATACCGGCCACAGGTCAGAGTTCTGCTCTATCAGAAAAGCAGCCCAAAATCAATGCAAAAAAAAGCAAAACAAAAAAAAGACTATCCCTTTTAACAATGAACAAATCACCTTCCTTCCCTATTCCACCTCTTTCCTTTGAGAAGGGCTGAGTCTAAATACCTACTCCTCCACTTTAAGTGATATCCACCAAGGGCCCCCAAGTACAGGCGAATTATCTTAGTAAATATAGTTATGACTGAGAGTGGAGGGCCCTTTTAGAAGCCACATATTCATACTTTAACAATTCTAGATCAACCTGTTTTAGATTTTCCATGTCTCATTTGCTATTTATTTTTGTCCTAAATTCATAAACATGTACAACTAGACGCTTGGCATTTTTGGTTTGTTTTGGAAACTTTAATGAATTTATCGAGGTAACCATTGATTTAGAAATGACTAAAAGCCCAAGTCATGGTCTGTTGTTACCTGGGCTTATCTACTAGAAAGAGCAAAGAGTGTGAAATGAGGACAGCCACATACAATCCCCCAGCTCACAGAGTCCTTTACATGCATTTAATTCAAATTTGATTGGAAATCTTAGGGTAGCATTCATTTAATTAAGGAAGGTTCAAGTAGGGCATTTGGGGTCATATTTGGTAAAACATACTGCTTTAAAAGGATAATCACTGACTTCTCATTGGTGACAAAATGGCCTAATATGGCCACCTAAGGAGAAAACAATGAGAATGTCTTCCTGGCAAAGAAGTCAATAAGGTGATGGTTCTGAGTAATTTTAATATTTCAGGCAGTAGCATCTAGTAATAGGCATGGGCATAATGGTAGGTAGGATGGTCAGACTCTCCCCCACGTCTTTAAACAATCTTTGATTCTAATACAGCTTTTTGACAGTGGCTAATACCTGGGCCCTGGAGTCAAGTGATCTGGGTTTTTATTCCAAAGTAAGATAATTCACCTCTATGCTTCAACTTTCTTCTTTTATATAATGGGCATTATAGTTTACTAACATGAAACGGTCAGTGTGAGAATTCACGTTGTAATCCTATGTAATTTACTATGTAGCATATTGTCAGGACATAGTTAAGTGTTCAATAAATGTTGCATAATAATAATAATAACCATTACTACAACAATTATAAAGTATATTATCTAAATTCAACATTCAGACACATAGGTTGAAAAGAAAAAAAAAATATCAAAAAAAAAAACAACAAAAAAGAAAAAATAACTGCATCCTTCCTGAGTGCAAGAATCATTGTAGATGAAGCTAATGAAAATTGTAAGACATTTATGTGTCTGAACTGGAATCTAATCTAATAAGGAATGCTTGAAATCATGACCATTTAGGATTTTATCATCAGGAAATATTTACTCTGCCTTCTTCAAAAAAGCTTTTGCTCATCTGTTTGTTTCTTTTTCTTTTGCCTACAATTTGGAAATAAATATACATGGCATAATTAAAATTATTTGGAAATATTTCTTCTATTAATTGTATAATAGCATAGCTATTTTCTCTATAATTTTTTTCATTATCTATTTTGATGATCTTTTTATTCAGTTTTCATATAGTTAATGTACAATGTATAAAATTCCATAATATGGATATAGACTAGAATTTATTTAGTCATGACTCTACCATGAGACAATTGTGTTTTTTTCCCTATTTAATAATAGTAAAATATTAGAATAATTCTTCTGTGCCTATCTGTATACATAAAGCTGATCACATAGAGGAGTATTCCTCTCTAGATCCGAAAAATAAATTTTTGGATCTAAATATAAGCATTTTTTTTTAAAAAAATTATTATTCTCATATTGCTCTCCAAAAGGTTTTCCACCTATCTGAGATCAAGTGCTTTCTCCTAGGCTCGCATTTGCTGTTTTGTTGGTTCTCCTTTGTATTGATGGGATTCAAAGTCTCCAAACTACATCAGGTCAACTAGAAAACAGAAAGCAATGGATAGAACTCAAGGAAGCACAGCTAGAACTTCTGTCCAGGGCAGCAGCAATTTCTTGATATTTGCATTAACAGACCCCTCTCCATTTTTTGCCCCTGCAGATATTCTCACTTTCTCACTTTTATTCTTTCAGTCCTTCCAAAAGCTTTGTAAGATATTGCTACTTTCAGAAATGTAGGTGAAATAAGTACAGTTGACCCTTGAACAACAAGGGCTTGAACTACACAGTATACAAGGATTTTTTTCAGTAAACATACTGGAAAATTTTTTGGAGATTTGGACAATCTGAAAAAAAACTTGCTGACTATGTAGCCTAGAAATATCCAAAAAATTAATAAAAAGTTAAGTATGTCCATATGATCCAGCAATTCCACTTCTGGATACATATCCAAAATCAATATATCAAAGAGATCTGCACTCCCATGTTTATTGCAGCAGTATTCACAATAGTTCAAATAGGGAATCAACCTAAGTGCCCATCAATGGATGAATGGATAAAGAAAATATGGTATATACACAAAAGGGAATATTATTCAGCCATAAAAAGAATGAAACTCTGTCATTTGCAGCAACATTGTTGGATCTGGAAGCCATTATGTTAAGTGAAATAAGCCAAACACAGAAAGACAAATATCCCATGCTCTCACTCATATCTGAGAGCTAAAGAAGTGGATCTAATGAAGATAGAAAGTAGGTTGGTGATTACCAGAGGTCAGGAAGGGTAGGAGGGAGAGAGGGACGTACACTTGAACGTGGTAAAGATGGCACATTTTATATGAATATTTTACCTCAATTTAAAAAGTCAGCATTAAAAAAAGAAAAAAAGAAAAAGGTATGCAGCAAATGCATAAAATATATGTAGAAACTAGTCTATTTTTGTGTGTTAATTGACTATTAATGTTACTGGTAAGGGTTCCAGTCAACAGAAGACTATTAGCAACTAAGTTGTGGAGTTATACTTGGATTTCCAACAGGGGTTGGCAACCCTAACCCATATGTTGTTCAAGGGTCAACTGTACTTTCTTATACATATAAAAGCTGAAAACAGACTTTCACTATAAGAAAAGTTAAAATCAAATTCTTTGGATAAAAATATACCTAAAACCCCCATTTAGGGAGAGAAAAGATGGTATTTAGTAAGCACCTGGAACAAGATAAGCACCACAAAGAGAGCCGAGCTTCCTAGCAGCCAAGGGGAAAAACTGGTGGTGACAGCAGAATAAGGCATGGATTTCTTCTTTTCTGTTAACATGAAGCTTGAATCTTTTTATGAAAAGAAAACAAATGTTATATACTTTCTCTGGGCTAAAAATCAATGTAGTGCCATATGGTGTGAGGGTTTCTATAAGTTATGATACACTGCTTTCTTTCAGGGGACACAATCTTCATCCCTAGCATCTACTGACCACCATCAGAAGAGGTGAGCAGAGTGACCATCTCTTGCTACCATCAGTGGTGCTGTTGAAAGCTTTGAAATGTTAGGCATTTTATTAACTATAAATCATTTGTTTAATGTGTTTTTTACTTTAAATATGGAGCTTTCTCTTTAGGGTTGCAATTTCCAAATCAAGGGTCAAATTGAACAAAGATGTGTTCATTTCTGGGGCATAAGGGCTGTCTGTGAAAGGCTACCCCCTGTGCTACAACCACCCAGTATGGCAGCTACAAGAGTGGGTCCAATTCCTTGAGGCTAATAAGGAAGCAAGACTTACAATTAATGCCCTCAATTAAATGCCAAGTTTCACTTTTATTTTACCGAAATAATCTGCCTGTCTTATTCTCAGCCTTGTTGTAAGCAGTTCTGGGATTAGAAAGAAGGTTTTCTTACAATAGCTGAATCTTAAAATGCAAAGATTATTTTCCCTGCGTTAAATCAAATGAGTATTCACGTCCCCATAGTGTACTTCCCAGTAGGTGTTGCCTCATTGGCTCTGCTTAGATCTGTTTTCCTTTCACCTTTCCACTTGGCTTCTGAGTCTTGAAATGACATTAGAGCTTTTTATGTTTGGAGATCAAATTAACTATTTAGCCAAATTACTAAAGTGGAGGGTATAATGCTCAGAAGTAAGCATTTCATTTACAAAAATGCACGTTATCTAATGCAATAAATGGTGATAGTGTGTCTTTAGGCCCTGGTTGTTCCATCATTTGGGGAAATAATAAAGACTTTTCATTTTCTCCCTTAGATCATACGTGCTGCATTATTAGTGCCGTCTCAGCGTTAAACCAGGTTGCAAGCTGCTTATTCTTCAAAATGAAGCTTTATTTTTTAGTTTAATTGCTTTTTCAGGAGCATTATTAACTTCCGGAAGAGAAGAAAAAATTAAAGCAGCTGAGGCTGTGGTTAAGTGTATTTGAAGCTAAAAAATACATTTCTAAAACTAATGCAATAATACTGTACCATTATCAAGAATACTATTAGGGAATATACATAGCAGGATAATTATAGAAGGAAAGATCTTTTAAATGCCAGGTGTGAGTGCCATCTGTATTTTTCTGTTAGGTGCTTTTCACATGCTGAATAAAGAAACCATCCTATTGTCCTGAGAGACCAGATAATGCCCAAACTCCTGGAACTTTTAAAAAATAAGTCTTCACTAAACTTTATATCCCAGTCAATCACCAAATTCTAGATTGAACCTCCTTAATATCTATCAAATTCATCACCTCCTCATTGTCACAAACCTCCACTGTGTGTTCAGAACTGGGGCATTTGCTATCTATCACCACCATCTCCCCCCTGCCAACTGGCCTCCCTGTCTTCTAATCTGATACCAGCTGCAGAACCATCTTTCAGTAAGTCACATCTATGCTATTCCTTCAGAAGTTTTAAACACCACATAAATTTCTGTTATAAATCGCTAAAAGTAAAATACCAGGGCTGATTTATTTGACCATCTCTTTGCCTCTCCTATTTCTAATAGAGGGATCAACTAATCTCTGGTACGTCTCCTTCACTCCATTTAGGCTACTCTAATTGCTGTATGTCTCAAACCTATTAACTGCTACTGTAGACTGAGATTAGAGGATTGAGATAAGGAAGTGGAAGTTGTGGGAAGAGGCACACAAATAGGCCTAAAGAAGTTGGCAAAAGTGTAAGAATCTCATATTACATGTCAGTTACATACTTATAAATACATATCATGTTATATTCTTTGCAAGTGAAGTGGGGTTATTTTCATGTTTCACCAGAAAAATGTGTTTGAGTCCAAGTGGCTGCCTACTTTTTTCCCCCAAATATCTTTTACTAGCTCTAAAATTGGGTGAACATAACAAATGGTGCTGAAACAACTGGATATCTACATACGAAAAAGTACATCTAGACATAGACTTTTTACCCTTCACAAAAATGAACACAAAATCGATCCTAGATCTAAATGTCAAATTAAGAACTATAAAATTCCTAGAAGATAATAGAGGGGAAAATATAGATTATCTTGGTTATGACAATGACATTTTAGATGCAACACCAAAGACATGATATATTGAAGAAATAATTAATTTTAAAATTAAAAACTTCTCTGTAAAGACATTGTCAAGAGAGTGAAAAGATAACTCACAGACTAGAAGAAAGTATTTGCAAAACACATATCTGATAAAGAACTGGTATGCAAAAAAAACAAAGAACTCAGCAATAAGAAAGCAAACAAGTCAATTAAAAATGTACAAAAGACCTGAACAGACACTTCACCAAAGAAGATATACATATGGCAAATAAACATATGAAAAGATGTTCAAAATCATATGCCATTAGGAAATTACAAATGAAATGGCAATGAGATACCAATACACATCCATTAGAATGGCCAAAATTAAAAACCTTGACAACACCAGGTGCTGGTGAAGATGTTCATCAACAGGAACTCTCATTCATTGCTCATGGGAATACAAAATGGTACAGACACTTTGGGAGACAGTTTTGTCTTCCAAAAGTCTTAGAAAACTAAGACTCTTAGAAAACTAAAACTGTTAACATATGATCTAGCAGTCACACTCCTTGGTATTTACCCAAATGAGTTGAAAACTATGTCACACAAAAACCTGCATAGGAATGTTTATAACACCTTTATTTATAATTGCCAAAACTTAGAAGCTAGCAAGATGTCCTTTAGTAGGTGAATGGATAAACTGTGGTACATCCAGACAACGGAATATTATTCACTGCTAAAAAGAAATGAACATCATATTATATGAAGACATGAACCTTAAATGCATTTCACTAAGTGAAAAAAGGCAATATGAAAAGCTTACATACTCTATAATTCCAACTATATAACATTTTGGAAAAAGCAAAACTATGGAGATAATAAACATATTAGTGGTTGCCAGAGATTAGAGGGAGAGATGAATAGGCAGCACACATAGGATTTTTAGTTGAAACTATTCTGCATAACACTATAACACCATTATACCTTGGTCCAAACTCATATAGTGTACAACACCAAGAGTGAACTCTAATGCACACAATGGACGTTGAGTGATAATGTCATGTCAATGTAGGTTCATCAATTGTAAAAAATGTACCACTTTGATGTTGTACATTGATAGCAGAAAAGAGATATATGGGAACTCTGAACTTTGTGCTCAATTTTGCTGTGAACCTAAAACTGCTCTTAATAAGGTCTATTTTTAAAAATGGGTGAAACAGGTTCTGAAGGTAGCATTCCTTAACTATCATTTCTTGTCTTCCTCTTCTCTGTGAAAGAAAGCAGGGAGCAGGAATCAACACGTATCAAGATATATATATATAATCAAGATATATATGTTTGAATAAATCTTTAAACTGCTATTTTAATAATAATCCTCCTTGACATATTCATAAAACATCTCATGCATATTACATATTTATAAAAAAAATCTCATTTTAGCTCACACTTTATGTTAGAGATGTTTTCACATATACTAATTTTTTTAAAATTACTTTCAACAAATTAATAGTGGTTTTTGAGTGTCACATAGTCCTTATATGATAAAGATGGGACTGGAACTCATGAGCAACCATGTAAATTTAAATCAAACACAGAATGTGTTACAGAGCACAGCAGATAATAGGTATGTAATAAAATTTTAGCAAATTTTCTGAATAAACTCAGCTGTCTTTCCATTTTAACTTTTTATACCCAAGTGATTGGTGGACATTTGATAGTAGATGAAACTAATCTGGTTACCTAAGCTTACTTAATAAATACATATGCTTTTTAAAGAGTTTAGCATTTCTAAATTTCATAAATGTTAATGTTCATTAAATACATACTTTGAAGGAAAAGGAATTTCCTTAGATAGCATATGTTACAGTTCAGCTATTTTTGAATATTCTATAGATGTTTTATAATGACTACTTTCTGTAATGTCATATTCTCTCCCAAATTGTTGGTCTTGATGCCAACTAGTGTGAGTTGCTAGTGTTTGGTTCACATGCCCAGAGAAAATGTCAAATTCTCACTAAATTAAGCAGTTTCAATTATGTGACTGCCTCCTTTACCTTGGTATCAGTTTTCCCTGCCATTATATTATCATCAGAAAATAAGAAAAGCTAAAGTTTCCACCAATCTTTTAACTATTAAAAATCAAGTCATTCTTTCATGTCTTCAAATTATATGTTATGGATTATTTGACATACATATTCTATAACAGAATATATTTTTTAAAAGCTCTACCTCCAAATATATTTGTATTATGGAAAGACTGGTGTTATGAACATTTATTGAATTGTTACTACATGACAAGCACAGGTGTTTCAGAAAGTATCAATGGGTTAATTGAGGAAGGTTTTGTTTCTTTTCAAAGAAAATAATTTACAAGGCCTAGGTGTGGTGTAGGAGACCACAAGGGGTAGTGCAGAACCCACAAGTTAGTTGCAACCGTAATAGTGCAACTGGGCAATAGGGATAAGAGAAAAAAGGAAATCAGAAATCAGAAGGAGATAGATCAAGTCTTGCTAGTCAAAATGTGGTCCACAGAATAGCCATACTGACTTTCCCTAGAAGCTAAATAGAAAGGAAAAAACTCAGGCTCAACCCTAGACCTATAGAATTTGAACTATATTTTCAGAAACTTCCAAGGTAATTTGAATACATGTTAATGTTTGACAAATACTGGTGGACAAGACACCCCTTTGAAATCAGTAACTCTGGGTCAAGGAACACAGCCAGCCCAAGGTGATCTCACAGGGAGAAAAACTGGGAAATAAATATGCTGATATTACCGTCCTGCATGACATCCTTGGGTCCCTGAAGGAGGTCCTCATTAGCCAAATTTAACAGGAAGCAGACAGCACAGAGAACTGTCGGTATGGTTTATGAAAATCTACTACCCAGACCAATACATAGAATTCAAGGGGACGAAGCGGCAAATGGGCCTAGAGTGGAAATTGGAAGAGATCTAGCACAACTAGGCTAGGCACTGAAGATGTAAAGATGAATGGTGGTGTCCCCTGACTTCAAATATCTCAACACATGTTTTGCAAACATTTTTTTAATATTATAAGAACTCTTAATATTGGAATTGTGACCAAGGGTAATACTATTTCAATACAATGTCTAATAGCCTTTTCAACTTGAATGCACTTAGCACACCTTTTGGTTTTAAGAAAAAAGTACAAAACAAAAAGTTTCTGTCAGAACTAGCTGGCCTGGCTGGGATTCTCACATACATATTCTCCTATTTAACTTCACCTTTAGAGTCGCAGTTTTCATTTTTTCTCTTACCTTTTTGGAGTGAGTCCCTCCTTACCATGCTATTTCTCATGTCTGAGATCTTTTGCTAGGTCTGAGACTTACTAGATTAGATTAAAATCCTACATAGTTTTATCAAGCCAAATTGAAAATTTGGTGTATCAGTGGCATTTCCCACTGTTTGAGCTCAAGACTCTAATCAATCAGTCTCTCAAAGACTGAATTTACTAAATAAGAAGTTTTTAAAGGACAAAACATTATGCAATCAATCTTCTGGTAAACTAGAGGTTGTACAGGCCCTGCTAAGAAACCCTGGGTCCCATGCGCATTACCTCAGATAAGAAATCTTGGCTCTTCTGCAAACCATAATGATTGAGGCCAGAGGCTACAGCAGAGGCAGGAGTTAGAGCCCAGTAGGACTTACATGAGAAGACCTTGAAACGTCACAAAAATCAGAGAAGGTACCTAAACACTTTACATCACAGAAATTTAATGTACAGTAGGACATAAAAAATAACTACTATGTTAATTATTGAGTGTGAGATATATGTCAAAAACTGCAAGATTTTTCATGTATATTAGCGTTTATACTACTTACTTAAAACAATTCTATGTGACAGGTACACTTGCCCAGTCAAAGTGATCCTAGAGGGGTACCAATAGCATCTATGAGAAACCATCATTGCATAGCTGTATCCACTTGCTTCAACTATATACACTTCCTTCTCCCATTAGGCTTTTTTCACCCAGGCACCAAAGCTCCTTGCACATAAATTAGGATATATAGATAGATAGAGAGATATGTGTGTGCATATATATATATATATATATGAATGATTATGGATGTTTGTAACAAAAATATATTTTTCTCCTTCAAGATGTAATTAGTTTGAATTTTTAATATGTTTATTTTTAGCTCCGTGGGAACATTCTTTGTATAGGATCTTGCTTGAATTATCGTTCTCCAAAGAATATAGCTATGAATAGAGAATAGAAAGACTAGGATCCTTATCTGGCATGGTCTTTCAGAGATTATGAAAATCCTCCATTTCTCAGTAACTTTTCCAGTAAAATAAAAAAGGTGATTTTTTTCTTTCTTACATTACTGTTATTTAAAAAATAGTTAATAAAAAAGAATACAATATGTTAACCACATTCATATGGTCCAGGGGAACTCAATACTCTCAAGGATATGTTCAGGTAGGAAAGTCTACCTTATTATCAGTTAAGCTCCTTTAATGTACAAAGAAATAGTTAAATGATTGTAAATAATGTTTTATTTTATAGATAAGGCACAGAGATATCAAAATGAGTTAAATTTCCACATTTGGTAAATGGGAAATTTAGTGTCTACTTTACTTTTGTATTAGAATATTTTGAAATCTTTAGTTTAGAAGTTGTTTTAACAGCATACTTCTTGGAATTATGATTATAGAATTATACTAATCCTTTCTTCTTTTTCCCCTCATTCCCATTCTAATGAGTTTCCAGCAGGCAGGTATGTGTGGTGCGGGGGAGGGGAGTGAGGAGTAATACAATTTGTATCAGGTTAGACCGTATAAATCATTATAATTGAATTTTAGATATTGTGTGTTATCCCAAACACAATAGCTATCATCACTGCTTTCCTTGTTTTCTAATCCATTTGAATTATCAGAAAATTGAGGACTATACAATAAATAGCATCATGCGTCAGGGGTAAAAATAGAAAATTCAGTTCATGAGTTTTTGATCTATCCCCCCAAAATAATGTTTGATCATGAATAATGGACAAAGAACAAAATCTAGACTGGAGAGGCAATAAACTTTTACTTCCCACTTAAAACACAACAACAAAGGTAAGGCAGTGGTTAAGAGGCTGGATTTAATGGCTTGTGATCATAGTTCTGCCTTTTCCCAGTGATACAGTCTTGAACAATGCAATGAAACTTTCAATACTTCCATTGTTTTTACCTGAGTCTCTTGAAAAGCATCTGTTCATTAAAGAGTTTACTGGACTCCTATTCAGTGGCAAGTAATATTCTAGGTATTAATGACAAGGCAGTAAGAAATCATGCCCTCCGCTTTGTGGGAGCTACACATTTTAATGATGGGAGACATGCCAATTTTTTTAATAATTATCTGTAAGGTGGTGATAAGTGCCATGCTAAGTTTTTCTCAGGAAAGGCCCCCCTCATGAGACAATATTTGAGCACGTTCATCAGCCCAAACCCATTTACCCAACAGCTTCCTCCATAGCAGGCAATGGAAACTCATTGAGTAATATAAACGTAAGGGAACAGCAAAGTTTTGCTCAAGTTCAGTGCAAGTGTTCTGTATTTTTAACTATACAATCTATGTTTTTATTTGCTAAATCTGGCAGTCCTCCTTGGAAACCTACCAAGCAGTAAGGGCCTTGACTGCCACTCTGAGAGAGATAGGAAGCTATGAAAGCATTTTGAATATCATGTGTTAAAAGGATCACTTTGTGTGCCCTGTTGTAAGCAATCTAGAGGGGGTTGAGAATAGTAGTAGGAAAGCAAATTAGGAAACATGGAATGATACAACTTCAACCAAGGTCTCGGCATACTTTTTACAAGTGTAATTGACAAGATTTGAAGAGATTTGACTGTGAAGTTGTGGGAAAATAGAGTGGTTGAGGATAGTGTCAGTTATTTTGCTGTGAACCTCTGTGTGACCAAACTGCCCTCATCTGCCTCCTGAACACTCTGTAGCTTTTTATATTGAATGCTGGACCTTTTGTCCCCAGGCTTTAAGACTTTGGTCTCCTTTCTCTCAATTTCCTTCTCAGAATTTTATTATGTGGATCTTGGTATCTTCCTCTATAGGATGCAGAATGAGGGAAAAACTAGACTGACAATTACAGAATGATTTGTGGGCTGGAAAGGGTTAATGGTTCATTCTGTGAATACTCTCTGTATGTATATTATCACACACATGTATATATGTATACATCATATTGTATATTATTTTGTCACACTTTGTGCCAAAGTGGATTTTCATAATGTTAGTAGGATAGCAGATTTTATCTAAAAGAGAATATAAGAATCTTATCTAAATATTTTTACCCCAAATACATTAACTCAGAAAATTAGTAATTAATATGAATTTATCTAAAGTAAGACTTTGTATAAGTGGTAGCTGGAATTATTTAGAAGACTCTTTGAAATATGTACCTAAAAAATTACAGTAAGTTTATGCTCCAGAAACACATACACTTGATCTAGATAAAGTATTTATGAAAGATTATAAAATAACTATTATTGAAGTATCTTTCAAGTTGGCATTCTGTGATGAAATTAAAAGAAAAAGAAGCGTGAGTATGTGATATTTATCTACATCAGTGGATCTTCATATTGGAAATAAACTTGAATACAAATATTAGCATCGTAGACAATAATTGAAAGGTTGAATTCAGACGAAAAATAGTAATGAGCCATTGATATCTCAGAAGAAAAGGAGAAAGGAATTGCTAAGTAGGGTAGAACATCAAAAGGCTAATAGACTTTGGATCCGAAGCCCAATAAATCTACAAGTTTCCCTTCAGTGAAGCTGAGTTTTTGTTTATCATTAAAGGAGAAAACCACAGGCATGAGAGTACACATCCTACTCTCTGGGGGGCTGGCTCAAGCTGTCATAGAAAGTTGAGAACATCTTTAATTGTGACAGCTCATGCATCCACCGATGTCTGACATAGAGATGTGGAGAAGCAGTCATGCTTTACTTCCTTCAAAGATCATAGAAGGTGGAGAGGAGGAGAGAGGGAGAAGGAAATGCATAGCAGACTTGAAATTATGAGGGGATAGAGTTAGTAGGAAAAGTTTTCAAAGAAACAAATCCCTTCGTTTTGGTTGGCCAACATTGCCCTAACCATTATCCATTATTTGACTTTATACATGTATCCTTTTCTACCGATAAAACTAGCTAACATTACAAATTTCATTTTGGGGGCAGGGAGCAGGATGCAGCTTGTGATTTACTTGAAATGTAAGTGGAATTTCTTATAAAAGGCAAATTCCAAAACAGGGGATATTGTTATACATATACATATGTTATATATATATGTCTGTGTGAACATCTTTTATTGAAAACCATACACACCAGGTTACATTTCAGGCATTGTGCATACAGGATTTAATTAATTAATCTTCACAAAAATCTTAATGTGGAAGTCATAGCTAGCTTTTTTATATTTTTCTTATGAATAAGCAGAATCCCAGAGAGATTAAAAAATTTTATCAAGATTATATAACTAATGAATGGCAGAGCTGAGATTTAAACTCAGGACTACTTGACTCTAAAACCTATGCAATTTCTACAAGGCTGGATTGCTTTTTGAAAGCTATACATATTATATATACTTTGTACTGGGTGACCACATGATTTTTCTTCCCAACTGAGATACTTTTGTCTAGGACAAATTCTAAATAGAACAGCAAGATACCAGGTGTAAACCTAGACTGTCCCAGACAAATAGGGACATGCAGTCACCCTAGCTGTGTGTAATGAATGTGTTATTGAGTGAGATCATATAATATACCTACCTGTAGGGTTCTTCTTGAGAATCTGAACTATTACCTAATCTGCATTTATAAAATGTAGTCTTGCATCCAATTTGCAGGAATTATTCATCACAAATGGTTGATTTCCTGCCTTTACTCAGATCTGTGTAAGTGACTCAATTATAATCAAGAAACAGCAGAGCACGCAATGCAACTCTGCAATCACCAGTATGGATCTCAAGTTCTGATGGGACGCTTCTCTGATATTAAATGCAAGCTGAAAAGAGGGCAGAGAATAAATGAAGTATTTGCACTTCACCATTTCTGGCAAACTAACAGTACATTTTCTTCATTTCTCAGTATCAGTTCCCCACATTCCTAACTTGACATATCTAGGTATTCTAGAAATACATCTGTGTGAGAAAAATAAATAAGCATTGATAGTGAACAATGTGTATGAGAGTTCTCCAGAGAGACAGAATCGACAGGATATATAGATATACAGAGATATAGATATAGGTATATATAAATAGATACATAGATATAGGTAGTTATATGAGATAGTCCCAGGATTTATTAGAGGAATTGGCTCACATGATTATGGGGGCTTAAAAATTCCACAACAGGGCTGTCTGCAAACTGGAGACTCTGGGATGCCAGTAGCATGGCTTAGTTCAAGTCTGAAAGCCTCAGAATCAAGGAGGCTGATAGTATTAACATAATTTTCAGTTTGCGGTCCAAGACCTGAGAACCTAGGGGGACTGCTGGGTTAAGTCTGGAGTCCAAAGGCTGGAAAGTCTGAAGTTCTGCTGCCCAGGGGCAGAAGAGAAGTGTCCCAGCTCCAGAAGAGAGAGAAGAGATGGCCTTTCCTTTGCCGTTTCTGTTCTGTTATGTCCCCAGCCAATTGGATGGTGCCTGGTCACATCGAGGGTGAATCTTCACCACTCAGTCCACTGACTCACACACCAATCTCCTCTAGAAACACCCTCACAGACACACACAGAAATAATGCTTTACTAGTTCTCTAGGTATCTCTTAATCCAGTCAAGTTGACACCTAAACTTAACCAACACACAATGCAATTACAAATGCTTTAATGCACATGAGAGATAAGGCTCATCAATAGTAAAAATTGGTCACTGGCAAATAGGTCTTTCTCTATCCTTCTTTTGGTGGTGTCTTATAGGAGAGCTCAGAAAGCTCCAGCTGCTTAGCATCAAGTCCCAGATTTCTCTTTTGCGTGGGCTTTGGAAAAGTCACTTTTCCTTTCTGGACCTCTTTAAAATGAGGCATTCATTTAGTAAGGTAAGGGAGAGCAATCTAGAAAACAGACAATCTAGAAAACAGACCATCTGCACTACTCTGATCTGAGGCTCACCTGTCCAGGGCCCCAAGAGAGCAAGAGTTTTTTAGTCTGTGGTTTCTTCCATATCAGATATCCCCTAATTGAGACAGGCACAGCAGTATGAGTACAACCACACAATTCATTAACTATAATAATTGTCACAGCCCTAGCAATAGTAGCCAAGGAGTTAGCAAATATATTAGCTTGGATTTTCAAATTATACAATCTCCTCAAAACATTCTTTCTTCAAATGGAGAGAAGAGAGTACTTTTTGCCAAAAGCAACCTGCTTTGAATAGTCCCATAATACCATAAACATCCATGCCAAACTAACCACGCCATATCAACATAGCACATAGTCTGTAAGCTATTTAGTAGCTAACAGGCTTTCTTTAGTGGCAACTTTGAATATCCTTAAGATCAATTGATGTTTGTGTTAAAATCAACTACATATTATATATATGTTATATTATGTATATATTTATTCAGCTTTTTTACATAATCCTGTTTTGCTTAGATTACTTTTTAAATTCTTGTTCTTTCTAAAAACACTCTAGGGACCTACTTTAAATACTATTTTATTTCCTATTTGTGGATGCTTACCTGAATAAAGTAAGTCATCCCAGGTTCCTTCCAGTCAGAGGATTAAAAGCCCAGAGAGTCTAATTACTTTGTATATGGGAACCCAATGATGGATATCAGGTCTTGAGTTGGATGTACATTGGGAGACAAGAGATTTCAGAAGATTTTTCTTTGTGTGTTTTCCACTACACAATGATATCTTTAGATGCTGAATGTAAACCTATGAAATCAGGAATTTTGTTTATTTTCTTCATGGCTGTATCTTTATGACTAGAAAAGTCTGTAACATGTAGTAAGTGCTCAATAAATATTTGTTAAAACTGTACATATTTCACAGTATCAGTCAAAAGAGAAAGGCAAGTGTTCAAATCAGAAACAACAGCATATTGAAGCAGAATGTTGGCTGGGCATAGTGGTTCACACCTGTAATCCTAGCACTCTGGGAGACTGAGGTGGGAGGATCCCTTGAGGTCAGGAGTTCGAGACCAGCCTGAGCAAGAGCGAGACCCCGTCTCTACTAAAAGAAATTAGCCAGACAATTAAAAACAGAAAAAATTAGCCAGGCATGGCGGCACATGCCTGTAGTCCCAGCTACTCGGGAGGCTGAGGCAGGAGAATGGCTTGAGTCCAGGAGTTTGAGGCTGCTGTGGGCTAGGCTGATGCCACTGCACTCTAGCCTGGGCAACAGAGCAAGACTCTGTCTCAAAAAAAAAAAGACAACACTTACTCTATCACCACTTTTCTCAAGGAATCCTTAATGTTGGTGCTTTCTCACACTCCATCACTTCCAAGGCATCTATGTACCTTTGTGGTATTCTGGAACCTGGAAAAGGGGTTCTGTAGTAAGCAGAGTTATGGCCTTCAAGAGAATTCCACCCACTCTGGGAATTTGAGGCAATACCATACCTGCAAATATGTTATTGTACATGACAAAAGAGACTTTGCAGATGTAATTAAGGTTGCTAATTGGTTACTCTAAAAGTAGGGAGATTATTCTGGATTATCTGGGTGGCTACAATAATCACATCTCTTAAAAGCAGAGAACATGTTCTGGCTTATGACAGAGAGAAAGGCAGAAGGAGAAGCCAGAGAGATTCAAAACATGAGAAAAATCTGATGCTCTGTTGAGTCAAAGCAAGGATTTGAAGGATTGAGAATCCTTTAAGAAGGATTTGAAGATGGGGGTGCCCAGGGACCTCAGTCCAACAATCTCAAGGAATTGAAATCTGTTAATAACCTGAATGAGCTTGAAATTTTCTTCTTCCCTAAGAGCTTCCAGACAAGTATCTATATGGGAATGTTAATTTTGGCCCCATGAGATCCTAAGTAGAGAAACCAGCTCAGCAATACTGTGCTTGAATTTCTGACCTATGGAAACAGTGAGGTAATAAATCTGTATTGTTTAAACTACTAAATTTGTGGTAATGTTATGACAGGAATAGGAAACTGATACAAGTTCTACCATTGCCATTTAACCTACCAAAACCTGGGGCTAGCAGAAGTTAACTATATTACACACAAATCTAGCTTGCAATGTTAGTCCAGTCCCATGGATCATACCCAGGTCTTCTGACACCCACGTTTGTACTCTTATGTTCACTGCAACAGTTCTTGAACTTTAGCATGAATCAGAATCGCCTGGAAGGCTTTTTAATATGCCATTTTCTGGTTCTCATCCCCAGAGTTTCTGATTCAGCAAGTCTTGGGTGTGGCTAAAGAATTTGCATTCCTAATATGTTCCCAGATGATGTTGCCACTACTTCTCTGGAGATCTCACTTTGAGAACCAGTAATTTACAGGATGCTGTTGTTCCTCTTAATTTTATTTTTAATCTTCTCTGGAAAGGGCTTGTTATCTGAAGTTTAAGTTGCTGTAGTGGTCCTTTAGGGGACATGAGAGTGTTATAATCATGATGCCTTGTGCCCATTTGCTCATCTGTGCTTGAGAAATGGAAGCAAGGGCCACGCAGCATCTGCCTAAACTGCTTTTGAGAGAAAGTTCAATGAAAATCATTTAGTTCTATCTTGTGGCAAAAATGTTAACCCCACACCCACCTCTATTAGATTTCACTCAAACTCAGCAAGCAAAGATTTTCTGTTCCTCTTGTCTGGTATTTTTAAACCTTTAGCACATATCGAGTCCCTATTGTCAAGAACTTAGGAATTAAAAAGTCAATGGACAAACAACGGAAAATCTATGTTTCAGAAATTGCCCAGGAAAAGCATAATAGTGCAAAGAAGATAGCCGTGTCCTATAGAATAATGGGAATAAATTATTTCACAAAAGTGGGAGAAAAATGGAGTTGGATACATCTTAAGATAAGCAGAAACATTTTTCCATTTTTTCATGTAAGGAATGAAAAACAAATGATGCTTTATAGCTCATCAAAAAAGCACCTCTTGACTTTCTATATTCTTTTTACATTAGATGAATTTTCAATTTTTTAACAAATTTATTGAGGTACGATTTATTTATCATAAAGTTCACGAATTTTAGATGTCTAATTTAAGCATTTTTACCGAGTTGTTGTCAACCATCACCATAATCCAGATTTAGATTTTGATTATCCCAACAATACTCCTTGTGCCGTTTTACAGTTAGTCCTCATTCCCCATCCCCAAGTCTCTAAACAACCACAATGTATAGATGTCTGTCTTTACAGATGCCTTTTCTGGACATTTCATATAAATGGAATTATGTAATACGTGTTCTTTTGTGCCTGGCTTCTTTCACATAGCACAGCGTTTCTAAGGTTCGTCCATGTAGCGGCTTGTATCAGTATTTCATTTCTTTTTAATTCTGATTAGTATTCCCAATTGCCTTTTTTAAGTTATAAAATTGGAAGTGTGTAACAGGGATAGCTCCCTCTTCCAAACAGTTTAATTTCCAGATTACCGTTCCTCAAAACTTTCCTCCAAAGGCAGAGGTGGGGGAGGGGCGCAGGGACGGGTGTTTGACCCACTCTACTTACCCGCTTTTTGAGAGGATGTCCGAGGCAGGAAGATGGCCTGAGGCCAGGAGTTTGAGACCGGCTGAGTAAGAGCGCGACTTCCCTCCACAGAAAATAGAAAAATTAGCCCCGCGTGGTCGCCGCCGCCTGTAGTTCCAGCTACTCCGGAGGCTGAGGGAGGAGGGCCGCTTGAGGCAGGAGTTGGCGGGAGTTTGCCGTTGCAGCCACTGCACTCTAGCCGGGCTACAGAGTGAGACCCTATCTCCACATAAAAACAGAAAGAAAGAAAGAAAGAAAGAAAGAAAGAAAGAAAGAAAGAAAGTCCTGAAGTGGCTTTCCTGTATTCTGTCCTGGGGCCGGGCAGCTGTGGGATTTCCTTTACATGGAAGAGGATTCGGGCTCAAGAATTAGTGAATGATAGGCAATAACTGAGAATTTACTGAGTATGTTCCAAAAACGCTGAAGTATGGGTTGAAGGCAGACTGTCAGTGCTTCCTGTTTTCTGTCTCTCACACAGACGAGGAGATCTTCAGGCGTGAGGCGCCACGCGCCGCATGCGCAGTGTGGAGGTCTCCTCTGGCCTCAGGCACGGTGGTGTGTGATCAGCTCCTGTGGACGCTAGGTGGCTCTTGTGCGTTCTCTGTCACCCTGTGACCTGCTGGTACTGAGATATCCGTCGGAAGGACGCTGAGACACCCCAGAGCTGCGAAATGGTGAGTGTGAGGCGCCAGGTGTCACAAGCGGACGGTAATGGTTGGAACCTGCTGTGGCCTCAGGTCCCAGGGCCTTCTTTGGTCGGCTCCAGAGTCTGTGGACCCCACTGAGCGGACCCCACCGGCCCAGCTCAGCCCTCAGTCCCCTCCGTGGGGGCTGGGATAGTACCTGGGACCTCAGGCATCTTGTCCTATCTGCACGAGGGACCTCGGCCGGGCCCCAGAGCAGTCTTTGGGCAGCTCCGCCTGCAGCCACACATTACGCAGATGGTCCCCACTGGCAGTGGGGTTCGTGCAGTTGAGAATACATTTGGGTCAGAACCGTAATGAATTCAGGGAAAGTTTCCTAACTTGTGAGAACTGAAGCCCGGGGAGGGAGAATTTCTTTGCTGCCAAGGGAGAGGAGGATGAGCGGCGCTCCCAGAGGTCTTTTCCTGTGGCTGCTCAGACACCGCTGACCTTCGTCACCGGAGACTAATTCCCTGTAGGGCTCACAGCTCTCAAACTTGGGGACGTATTTGACCTTCTCCGTGTGAGTTTTCCTTTTGAGCTGTGGGAAAGCAGATATTTTATCTGAACTGATTAGAACATTTATTTCTTCCCTTTAGGATTCCTTGATCAAATGTTGCCACTCTTAATTCTACTTTCCCTTGGCACTTGGTAATTTTATTGCCTCGCGTGAACGTGTACAAATTTTAGTTTCCTGAGGGAAAATGCGAGTTGCCTATGAAATGTCAGTAAAACAAGAAAGTCATGGAACAAACAGAATTTTTGTTCTTTTTAAGAGAGAAAAATCTCAAAATGTGACATTGGAGTATTTAAGTTCTCACGTATAGCTTTATTATATCACTATCTGTGTGTACAGAAAGTCCCTAGAAAAGTTTAAAATTTTAAGGGCTATCCATTCATTAGGCAATTGAATTCCTATTTTCACTGATATAAGGAAAGTTACTAAAAGCATAAGTATATCCTTAAAAATCCTAATACACTTAAGGGTTTGATATTCAAGCCCCAATGTATAAAAATATGCTACTTCCTGAAAAATTCTCCAGTGTTAGATAAAGTGGAAGGACAAATGATGTTGCCCTTTGTGATTTTAATTAGAAAGAAATTTGAAAATGTTTATATTTATGGTTTGCAGTTCCATAACCCAGTGTCTAAAAGATTAAGTCCTAGAATGGTTTTCTGTGTAGAAAAGTTAACTTTTAAAAAAAGTTAGTTAAAATAAAGACCTGGAATTTAAAAAAAATCTTTATCCTATGGAATTAGAAGTGGGGAGTTCTACTGTGTTACTCTTAAAGTCCTACCATGTTCATCTTTCTGCACTTATCTTTCTCCTTTGTTTAGAACCCACAGGGCTCTCCATTGCATATTGGATATAGTCCCGAATCATTCATATGGCTTACAACATCCTGACCTAGCTTCCAGACTCATTAATTTGTTTCTTTACACTTTAGTCTCTTTGCTTTTGTTGTTCTGGAATTTTTTGAACTTCCCCTTTGTTAATGCTCATTGCACTTGCAATTATTTATTTAAAAACTGCATTTTGGTATCAATGTCAATATTCTGGTTTTGATATTACAATATAGTTTTACAAAATGTTACTATTGGAGGAAAGTGGAAAAAGTATACACATAATCTCTTTGCATTATTTTTTACAACTATATGTATATCCAAAGTTTTCTCATTAAAAATTTCAGTTGAAAACAAAGAAGCAAAACCCTGCAATCCTCACTATTTAAACACCATGAGTCAGGGACTGCATGGTTCTTGCTCATTCTTACATCTTTCTTGTTTGACCCAGTGCCTAGGAAAAGTTTTACCTGTATTAAAATTCTCTTGTGCATCCCTATAGAATGCACAAAAGAATTTTAGAATTGTAGAATAAAATAAATCCATAATACTGGTATGTCGCAGCCCGGATTGCAGAACGGAGGATGGACACAGAAAGAAACACACAGACACACACAAGGACATACAAGACTGCAGTAGTCAATTCTACCCGTTGCTTTATTCTTATACTTTTCTCTGTCGGCAGCTACTTCCTGGCACGTGACTACCTTGGGCGCCCTGAAGAAAATACATTTTCATTCCTTCCTGACGATTGCTTAAGGGAAGCAGATGTTTGCATCTTAACTTCTTTATCTCATTACCGTATGCAGGACAATGAGATGCCTTGGCTTGTTTGCAAGACTCCAGGCACTTGGTTATCTGTCATAAAGCTATCTGTCATGAGGAATAGTTCTGTTTGGTCAACAGGCCGTGCCTGTCATAAAGCTATCTGTCATGAGGAATAGTTCTGTTTGGTCAACAGGCCGGGCCGGGCCTATTGACCTCTGGTGCCAAGGAGAGCACACCCAGTTTCACTGACTCTGGGCTTAAGCCAATTTTTGCCCAGGGACTGTCCCTACACTGGTATCCAAGGGCACATAACTAGTTAGTGCCAAAGATGATTCAGCTAAGATCCAATTCCAAAGAACTTGGTCTTTTGCTGTAAGTCCTTTCTAGGCATAGATTTCCGGTTAAATTCACTCCTTCATTCATTTATTCACAAATATGTGCCAGATTCTCTACTAGGCCTGAGATGTAATGGTAAACAAGATAGGGAGGTCCCTGCTCTATGGACTTTTAGTCTGATTGGAGAGCCACATCAATCACATTATATGCTGTTTAGACAATGGTACAAACTGAAATGAGTGCAGTGAGAAAAAGAGGCCAGAGTCAATGAAAGCAAATATCAAAGGAAATTACCTAGACTGAGAGGTGAGGAAAAGATTCCTGGAGAGTAAGACAAGTTAAATTAGATCTGAATACTGAATATGATTTAATATGCCAGACAGAGGGAACAGCATGTGCAAGGGCATGCTGGCAGGAGGAAACAAAGTGCATTCTTGACACTGAAAGGAAGCCATTGGGGCTGCCAAATAAATGGGAAGGGGGAGGTGACTGCCAGGTTATAGCAGGGCTTCAGGAGCTCTGTCAATTAAGGATTTTGGTCTTTAGACTGAGAGCTATGAAACAATGACAGTTTAAAAACAAAAATGAAGGCTACTTACTATATGATTCCAACAATAGGTCATTCTGAAATAGGCAAATTTAAATGATGAAGACAATAACACATCAGTAGTTGTCAGGGGTTAGAGGAGAGGGAGAGATGAACAGGAGGAGCACAGAGGATTTTTAGTGCCTGGAAATTACTCTGTATGATACTGTAATGGTGGATACATGTCCTTATACACTTGTCAAGACCCACAGCACATACAATGCTAAGAGTGAGCCCTCACGTAAACTATGGACTTTGGGTAATAATGATGTGTTCATGTAGGTTAAGGTTAATCGGTTGTAACAAATGAACCACTCTGGTGTGGGATGTTGATAGTGAGAGGCTGTGTATAGTGTTGAGGAGGGGATATATGGAAACTCTCTGAATCTTACACTCAATTTTGCTATGAAACGAAAACTGCCCTAAAAAGTAGTCTATTAAAAAAACTATAAAATATGATGAGGAATGTTTGTCATGATTAGTTTTATATTTACAGAGGCTTACTGTGGCTTCTGTAGGGAATGTATTGAGATGGGAGAGTAAAGAGCGAATGCAGGAATTTGTTTATATGCAATTGTGGTTGTCCAGGTTAGAGAGAACCATGACTTTGGTGTACCACTTGTTCTCAACCATGGATTCTGCCTTATATTCATTCACAGTAACTGAAGATTATGTCAGAGTCACTCTGGTGGCGTAGCTCTCCTCAGAAGGGGACTTCTTTCTTCTAAGTCTCATCCTGTCCTAATTTTGCCTCCTAGATCTTCCACAGTAACATCAAATACTATATATTGGGAAAGCATAGCTTTTGAAACCAGACAGACCAAAATTCAAATGACACCTCCACCACTAACTAGCTTTGTGGCATGGGCTAGTTACGTAACGTCTCTGGACCTCAGAATTCTTGGAGATATCAAGCTATAAGTCATGACTTTACTGGAATCCTAAATCAAGATAAAATAAAAATGTATATAGCACAGTGTCTGGTATCTCAAAGTCACTTACCCAATATTGGTTCAATTTTAAAATTATAAAAATATGCAGGGAAATCAGGTATGCTATATGATTCAAATTTTGCCTGTACTCTTTCCAAGTGTCTTTTAGTATCAAAGTACTGCTTGGGAAAAATACTGAAGACGAATATTGATACTACAGAGCAGAATTTTAAAACTAAGTATGCAGTTTTCAGGCAGAGAAACAATACATTTTAAAATGTCCATTTAATCCTCCTTAATAGGCTCATAGTAGATGTTTTAGAAGAGGTAATGCGGCAGAAAATCTTACTGTAGGTATATTCATCATAACAATTAGAACTGAGGATTCAGTTCATGTCTCTAATTATAAAGTAATGCCACACATTAAACAAAGAGACTGTGGAGTTCACACTTCCTTAATTATGGATTCAAGGGGATGCTAGGTTTGATCATGCCAGTTTCACTTTCATTACCATGTGCTGACATTCTCCTGCAACCTCACCATAGGTAAGTTTGCTTCCTCGTCATGTACTTTATGACAGGTTAGCAACAATTCTAACTTCATGCTCCATTTTTTCTGTCTACTGAGGCAATTTGCTATCCGTGCACTTTGTTATTTCCTCTGCTTTGTGGCTCCGACCTATAAGGTGTTTCGTGGTGGGAACTGCACTTTGAATACCAACACTTCAATTGCTCTCCCGGCTGAGTACGATCTATGCCACCTTAAGAGGAGGATTTTGATATATAGGTCATCCTCTTACATTAAATAGCTGGTCAAGACTGTGGGCTGAGTTGTTGAAAGAAATGTGTCTTGTACTTCCCAGGGTTTTGGCATTTTACCATCATCACACTCAAGGTCCTCTGTGATCTGGCCTCTGCCCACCTTGCAAGGCTCTTCTCCTACCTCAGCCTTGATATTAAACTGTGTGATATGCCCTAAATTCTTTATGCCATTTTGTACTTCTGCTCCCTTTGCAGACGTTTTCTCTGCCTGTAAGAATCAGCCCTTTCCCTATTCTCTACTTGCTTAAACAATTGCTCACCTTCCAAGATTCCATTTGGTGGCCTTCATGATTGATAATTTTCTTTCTACCTCTTCACTCTCAGGTGCATTAGAATTCTCTTTCTATTCCTGTAGCTCTCAGGACATCACTTGAGTATAGGATGCACTACATTTAATTGAAGATATTGGTTTGTAAATCTCTTTCTCTGTCTAATCCATACCTACATCTCCAACACCTCTGTACTTGGAGCATCATCAAGATATTAAATACTTATTGAAGTGATTAATGTTTTGGAAGGAAGCAAGGGAAACAGTGACACTAATCATTTATTTTACCCTGTTGCAGGTACCATGTTATGTGTTGAGTACACAAAATCACCTAGTATAAGTCTTGCCTCTAGACACTTAACATCTAGAGGAAGAGAGAGATCTAAAAATCGACCATAATTCTCTACATATGTAGGTAGAAGCTACCAGGGAGGCCGAGAGAAAGACATCTAAATCAGATTATTGCAAGATCAAAGAAGGCACCTTAGAGGGAAAGAAATAGCTTTGAGTTATTATTATTACTACTATTAATTACATTTATATGACATTTAATAATTATTCTTTACTGACTTACTGAGTGCTTACTAAGAACTAAGTTCTTTACATGCATTATTTTATGTCTTATAACAATCTTAGGAAGGGAGTACTGTCGTTACTTTATAAAGGGGACACTGAGGCACAGGGAAGTTATGAACCTGTTCCCAGGTCACACAGCTGAAAAGTGATAGAACTGGGATGAGAACATGGGCCTTTCTAATGCCAAAGGCAATTATCTAATTGTCCTGCTACAAAGGTGTCCTAAGATTGAAGAAATTGAGCAAGGAAAGAGGAGAAAGATATATATACATATACATATATATATACACACACACACATATATATATATATATATAATACTAAAAGTGAGGGAATGGCCTTGGAGGTGAAGGAACATGCTGCATTTTGGGGAACTGTGCTAGAGAGTGCAGATCCTATGGGAAATGAAGGAAGAGAAAACAATTCAGGTATATTCCCAATTCCAACCTTTCCCAATATCTCCCCCTCAGGGGCAGCCTTGCATTCCCACTACATAGCAAAACGTAGCGGGCAGCACTGAAGAAAATAGCTACTGGTTTTCTTATTAAGAAAGTGCTACACTGTTCATAAGTATTGGAGAATGACAAAGTACCTGGACCCTTCATCTTCCTCCTTTGCTGAGGCTAAAAGGAGAGAATAAATAACAGCTGAGAGAAAAGATCAATGAAGGCCTTGCCTGCAATAACAGATAGAAAGTACCTGGCAAAGGGAAACCATAAATGATATAGAAGCTCATTCTTCATCCTTTGAACTGAAGGTCTCCTCTGACCAGAGCATTAAAGATCATCCGTAGCTCTTCCCTTGAGCATAGGTGTTTGTTTTACTTATCTTAGTGCTCAGCTATCCAGGGTGGCATTGAAAACCTGGCTGCTAATACAGTGGAGGCTTTCCCTGATGGCTAATCCATAAACTTCGCAAAAGTTACATTTATCTATCAAGACTCATGTGGTTGATATTATACACAGTAGGGCATTTACTCTCTCCTTCTTCCATTAGTAATAACATCTAATGTAGTGAGTTGGCAGAGACTAAGGTGCTCAGGACACCCATCCAATTGTTTTCCTGCCTTTCACTAGTGATGGATGGGAGTGATTGAGTTTTTCATCCTGAGCTACCGAGCTCCTTTATTTAGACTGTGCCGTGAGATGACAGGGCTCCTGCCAGAGCCGTTTCTAGAGCATGCTGAAGTGAAGTGGTTTCAAGCTGTGTCCAGGAGTGCCTTAGGAATTTGACAGAGCCCTTTGGGGTCCATCCTGGAGAAGGAACTGAGTGAATGCAGGCTGGGCACCAGAGAACTTGCAAGGTTTAAGTTTGTAATCCTACATATGCTTTTCTTCTTTTTTATGGAGAATGATCTCTTTGAGTAAAAGAGCTAAAAATCTACTAGAACATGGATACAAATGGCCTTGGAGATTGAGGACCTTGTTCAAAATTTACCCAGCCACTAACAAGACTGGTATGGATATAAGCTACTTTTCTTCCTCTGAACTTTATTAGTCTTATCTCTAAATGAGCATGAAGGTAGAACCTTGTCGATTTCATAGGAGAGTCAAATGAGAGCCCATAAATAAAAGCATTATGTTAAGTGTAGAGTGCATGGGAGCTGCTAGTAAAACTAGTTACCAGTTTGCAATACTCTTGTTTCTATGCAAGGGTTATCTTATTTGATCTCTCTTAATTGACCTAACCACCCTATGAGACAGGAATTAGTAAAGACAGTTTACTTGGCCTTGTCTTGGTTTTCTTGTCTGTGAGTCACCACAGAGTATATGGCAGAATCCAAAGACAAGGAGTTATGTGCAAATGATTTGTTAAATGAATCATTCCCAAAAGAAATCAGTAAGAGACTAAAAGAAACAGGAAAGGGAAGGGAGGGAGCTAAGTAGGGGTATGATTTCAGGCAAAGTCCTGAAAAAAATAGCTTCCTCCTACAAACGTAAATTAAGCTTCACAGTTGTTCTGAGGTAAGGAAGCTGAGGTTTTCATATTTCTAATTCCATCAGTGTTTAGTTAAGGTACCCCTTCTGTCTGCACATTTCTATTTCAGAAATGGCAACTATTTGTTGAATGGGTGAACAAAAAAATATTTATTGAGCATTGTCTAGGTTGCAGATGCTTTTCTGGGTCCTAGAGATACAGTGGTGAAGACGACAGGCTTCCTTGTGGCACAGACAATCAACCAATAAACAGACACATATTTGTTTTCAGGAAATGATAAGTGCTATGAATTTAAAAGAGGGTAAGAAGAGAGAGGGCACAAGTAGTAGGGAGAGGATTATATTTTAGATACCTCAGCTCTCCCCCTTCCTGCCTAGGCTTATGAAAAATATTCAGACTTCCTTTTCCAGTAAGCCAGGCTGAAGCCTCAGAATCTTGTTGAACAAATAGTCTCACTGTTGGGGCTCTCATAGAATTATCTTTGCAATGAGTGCTCTGTTAGACAAAATGGCATATGAACAGTTTGTTTTTTATTTTTCCTTTCAAGAGACAATAGATACATTATTATTTTTTTTTCTCTAGTCTTACTCAGGATCAGTCCTGAACCTATTTAACCTCTGTTCCGTGCTGCAACTTTCCCCTGTTCTGGTCTGTGCAGCAGAAGAGCTGAACCTTGAATGCTATAAGGGTCCTGTGTCAAATAAATACTGCTTGCTTCAGCCAAAGAGGCAGGGAGACTGCAGGGTTGGAGGAAGGGAGAAATAAGATACTTTGCCCTACCCTTGCCTCCAGCAGCAACTCTCAAAGCACCTGACCTCCTTTGTGTCTCCATATGCCCCTAGGCTGAGCTGTGTTCCAGCCACCATCAGTGGACCCAAGCCTCAGGCTTGGTAACACTTCTTCTTCCTTCCTTTGTCTCTACAGCCTAGGATGGGTGGCAGTGGGTTCTTGCTCCTGCTGATATCTGGATTATCTCCCTTTCCAAAATTGGCTTATCTTTTCCATCATCTAAGGAACAAATTCCCTGTATTTGACCTCCTCTTTTGTCCTGGTTAGACCCTTACTGTGGTGGCCAGCCTCCTGATGCCCACTAGTGGGCCTCATCTCCTTGCATGGTCCCCTCCCACACTGAAATATGGCTGGCCAGTGTAGGCCCCAGAGAAGTAATGGGGTATGATTTCTGACAGTAGGTCAAAATAGTTATTGTAGTTTCTACTCTTCTCCCTCTTAGAATGGTTTGCTCTGGAAGAGACAGTTGTAGTGTCATGAGGACACTTAAGCAGCCTGTAGAGAGACCCGTGTGGGAAGAAACTGAGGCCAACTGCTAAAAACCAGCACCAGGCAGGCGTGGTGGTTCACTGCGGTAGTCCCAGCTACTCAAGAGTCTGAGGCAGGGGGATCCCTTGAGGCCAAGAGTTCAAAACCAGCCTGGGTGACGGAGAGAAATCCCATCTGTAAAAAAAGAGATTTCTCACCATAAGCTCAGCCATTCCCATTTTTGTTGTAATTGCCCCTTCTTTTATTTTTCTTTTCTTTCTTTTTTCTTTCTTTCTCTATCTCTCTCTCTCATTCTTCACCCATCCCTTCCTCCCTTTCTTCCTTTCTTTCTTCCCTCCTTCTTCCCATCCCTTCCCCCCTTCCTCTCTTTTTCTCTTTCTTTCTTTTTTCCCCCCTTTTTTATTCTCTTTTCTTAACTTTTTTCCTTCTCTATACAAACATTTGTTATTTGGTGAATCTGCAAAGTACTTGACAAAAGCAAAACTCTTGAAGAAACTTATGCTGTATAATTGAGAGGGAAAATTAACATGCAACTGCTGGTGAATGCAAGACTAGGATATTAGCAATAACATGGAGTCAGACTGAGTCTGATGGAGGTCTGAGCCCTGCCACCTCCACTCGCTAGTTTTGTGACTTTGACTAACTTATCTAAACTTGGAGTTAACAGTAGTGTCTACCCAAGTGTTGTTGAATAGATTAAATTATATAATCCATGCAAAAAGCATACTAATGAGGTGTAAAACAGCTAGTAATAGCTAACGTTTATGAAGTCTTCCTAGGTAATATGACAGTGGTATGCAGAGTCATTATCATTCTTTTCTTTTAGAGAAGTTTTAGAAACAACCAGGAAACTCTTTCTGAGTAATAAAACTAAGGACTAAAACTGGAGCAGCAAAGCAGTGGGTTCATTACAATAACAGCATGGCTTTCCTGAAACTCTAGGCAGGGAACCCTAAATTGTGCTCTCAGTGCTAACTGCACATATTACTGGAATTACATTACAATTAGGTTGCCACTGTAGCTAATGTCTCCAGTCACTGTGCTGGATACTAACTCAATTCCAGCTCTTGACTGATTTCCACGATGGCCTATACTGGTTCAATGGAAGAAGCAAACCACACTTTAGGGAATTAGAAAGTGTATGTGACTGCCAGAAATTAAACCGCCAGTTGATTGCAACATTTGTTTTTTATAAAGATTGTTTAACTGGGTTTTTTACCCAAGACTACCTTTCATTAAAATGTTGCTATTAATATAATTAGGAGACAGAAAGCCATATTTACACTATCAGGTGTAAATCTACATCACTGGGAATAAATAGAAACCACCCATTTGTATAAGAAGAAGGCATAGGATATCTGTCCCTAAAAAGAAGCTCTACAGTGGGACCTAGTTTTACACTATTGAAATAAGGTACATTATTAAAATAAATCCTGAATTGACTCCCCTGCCCCAGGGATTGATTATGGGACAGTTCATTTAGCACTGTGTTCTAAAGTGATTTTCTTTAAATGATACCGATTAGATAAAAAATCAAATGTTTATGCCAAAGCTTTCCTTAATCTGATCCCTACCTAATTTTAAAGGCTTCCCTCTCATTACATCAATTCTTACATCCTGTTCTTCAGCCAAACACAACAACTCACCAATGTGTTCTGAATTTAACTTTCTTGCAGCCTTGCCCATTTTTTGTTGTTGTTCCCCTTGCATCCAGCATCTGTCGTCGGCCCCTACCCCAGCCTTTTTACTGGAGTTGTATCTATCAGCAAAAATGTCAGCTTCCTTTGTCAGGTTTTAGTCTGAAAGTGTCGGTTCTTGGCATGCTCAGGGCTAAAGAATGACCAGACGCACCAAAGTTAAGCAAGCACGAAAATGAGGTTTATTGAGGAGAGAAAGATAGGATTGTAGAGCAAGAGCAAGATACAGGATTACAGAACATGATACACCACGGATGATGACCAGACCCATTGTCACAGCAAAGGGAGAGCCAAAGGAAGGGTGCAAAAAGAGGGGTTGGCTATGGTCTGCATCTTGCTTTATAGTGCCTGGCTAGGGACCTCCGTCGTGGTTCAGAAGTCACCATGGAACCACTTCAATTGGACAGTCGGGAGTCACATGACTTGAGCCTAAACTACGCATACAGGTTGTTCTAGGTCAATTTCTGGACTATCTGGTACCTATGCTACTTGACCAGTGGGCTGGAGAGTCCTCTATATTCTTTTGCAGCTGACGCCCCAAGTTCTGATTGGCAGTTTCGTAGGGTATTTCCTCCTCCCCCAGGTATGGAGAATTAGGGTGGGGCAGGACCAAGATTGGGGCAACAGCGCCCACTTTCATCCCTAGGAGACCCAGAATCCCTCACTATCTACCTAACATCTTCATTTTCTTTTCCTGATACTCCCTCTTCACCTGAACTTTTAATGATGGAATTCCTCAGGGATCCATTTTAGCTCTTTTAATCCTATCCTCCTGCCTAGATAATTCCATCCATTCTTTAAGTTAAATTACCATCTATAAGCTGATGACTCAAAAATCTATGTGTCCAGTCCAGACTCTTCTTCCTGCTGTATAGTCTTATATCCAACTACTGGCTTGATATAAGCACTTGAATATTTCCCAAACATTTAAAACTCAGTATGTCACAAATGGAACTCCTGGTGCTTCCCACACCCCAGATGGAATGTCCACTAGTGGTTCTTCAGTCAGTAAAAGGCACTTTCACTCACCTAATGGCTCACCTCGGAAATGTGGAAGTTTTCTTTGATATCTCTTTCTTCCTCACCTTCATATTGGATCTAATTTTTATTAGGCAGCCTCCAACTTATTTCTCAATCTCAGCCTCATCTCTCTTATTTTCATCAACACTACTCTATTCAAATTGACTATTATATCTTGTTTTAAATATTTAAATATCCTAATTATCTGCCTTCTAATTTATTTTGTCTCCTTTCAGTTTATTCTCCACAAAGTGGGGGATCTTTATAAATGCATTTATGGTTATATCAAACTTTGTAATAAAACCATTTAATGACTTTATATTGCCCTTAAGGTGTAGTCTGAAATCCAAGCCTGATCTACAAAGCTCTGCGTAGTCAAACCCCTGTCATCTTTTCTGTCCACATCTCCTGACACTCTTCCTTCACACTTTTATGCTGAATTACTGGAATGTGATACGCTTTCCAACTTCCAGTCTTTTCTACATGCTTTCTTCTCTGTGTAGGCTACTCTTTTACCACTCTTTATTGTCTAATGTTGTTTGATTCTCTGGGTTCATCTTAAATGTTACTTCTTCAGGAAAGCATTCTCTAAACCCTGGGCTGGTTTAGAACCCCTTATATACATTCCAAGAGCATCTCGTGTTTCTCCTAAGAGGGACCATACTTTTATAAATAGATTCTTTATCATAATTGTATCCAAGTTTGTCTTGCCCACTAGGCTCTAAAGTCTGTGAAACCCAGAACTTTACCTAATCTATTGACCACTGTATCTTCCATACTCAGCACAATGCCTGACCAATGGTCAGCACATAATACATTTCTGTCTCTATTTTTTATGGATTAAATTGTATCCCTCAAAAAGATATATTGAGGTCCTAGCTTTTAGTACCTCAGAATGTGAGCTTAGTTGGAAATAATGTCATTGCAGATGCAATTAGTTAAGATGAGGTCTGAGTAGGGTGGGCCCTCAATCCAATATGACTAATGTCCTTAAAAGAAGACAATGGAAGCCACATGGATAATGTAAAACAAAATAAAATTTATGAACCCTCTATATTTATTATATTATGCCAAGGGGGAAGTTAAGCCCTGGAGACTGAGTCATGTAGCATGTTTGCAATTCTGTTTCTTAGATTATAGCTTAGCTCTCTTCCTTATTGTTCTTGTGTAAATGACTAGGAGAGATCAGAGACCAGATCTCCCCTCTTTCAATCACTGATCTTTTGTTCTAGATTAAGTGCCTCCTTTATTGTCCTGTACCTAACTCAAGCCAGATGGCACCCAGACCCCATGACAATTACATCTTCCATGTGGAATGTTAAATATACTTTTCCTAAAAGAAAAAGACAACCTCAGCTAATTAGATTGTTCTAACTATACATTAAGCCTTCCATACAAAGATGATAAAATTTTGTTAAACTTCTCTAAGCTTTGTCTATATAAGCAATCCCAAACTTCTACACATCGGGACACTAACTTTCATTCTTTGGAATCTGTACTTCCCAGGTGGGCTATCCTCAACTTTGCACTTGAATACACTTTCTTTAGACTAGATTCAGACTCTTTAGATTATTTTAGGTTGACAGAAAAATACCATGTGAAGATGGAGGCAAAGAATGAAATGCTACTGCTGAAATCCAAGAAGCACCAAGGATTGATGGCTACTCCCAGAAGTTATGAAGAGACAAGGATTCTTCCCAGAGTCTCAGAGGGAACATGGCCCTGCTGACACCTTGATTTCGGATTACTGTCTTCCAGAATTGTAAGAAAATAACTGTCTATTATTCTAAGCCACGCGATTTGTGATCCTTTGTTATGGCAGCCTTAGGAAACTAATACACTGCTTGTATCAGTGGACTCATGTATTCTTTTAATATTCTGTGCATTATTCATCCCTGGATCCTCTGTGCCTCACACTGTTGGAACATAATGTGTACTTAATAATAAAATGCTCATGTATTGATTAATTATAGACACATTCAGAAACTATCCATCTGCTCAACTGCAAATAAAAGCAAAAAATTAACATCAAAAAGTTACATGACTCAAAAATCTTACTCCTAGGTCTTTTTATCCAAGAAAAATGTGAACTTATATGTTAACTTAAAAAAAACCTGCAAGGCTTACATTTTTTAAAAAAGGAAAGCTTTATTTCTCATGAAGAGTTCTCAACGTGCAGTGGCCATTTTGACAGACTGGGAAGCACTGCTCCAGCCCCAAGCCAGGAACACGTGTTTCAAGGGAGAGACAAAAGGGAACAGGATTTTATATTGAGCCAGGGTGACTATACATATTTAACAAGCTATGGGAGGTGGCATGAATATTTATGAAGAGAAAACACACATGCGTAATCATGCTTTACACTTCCCATCCTATCATGACTGGGAACTCAGTTTTAAGGATTTTTACGGGGTCCCCTTGACCAAGACAGGGTCCATTCAGTTAGTGGGGGCTTAGGATCCTATTTTTAGCTCACATTTATATACAAATGTTTATAGCAGCATTGTTCATAATAGCCCAAAACTTGGACCAACTAAAATGTCTTTCAATGTGTGAATTAACAAACTGTGGTTCCTCCCTGCAATAGAATACTACTCAGCAATGAAGAGGAATGAACTGTTGATGCACAGCATAGATGGATCCCAAATGCATTATGCTAAGTGAAAGAAGTCAGACCTAGGAGTGTGTAAACTGCATGAATTCATTTATGTGACATTCCAGAAAAAGACAAAGCTATAGGAACAAATAACAAGTAAAGACTGCCAGAGTTCGGGGTGAGAAAAGCATTTGAACGCAAAGGTTCAGCAAAATGGAATTCTTTAGATGTTGCATTTGTTCTGTATCCTGATTGTGGTGGTGCTTGTGCTAATCTAAGCAAGTGTTCAAACTCAAAGAACTGCATGTAAATTTATTCTTAAAAAAAAAATGGGACAATAACAAGGAAGGAAAAGCACCAAATTAAATATATGGAGCAAATGATTTTTTTAAAAAAGCTGAAAGAAACTATGCGTACTACAAGGTGGCTATTCTTCATGAGGGAAAAACTCCAAATGTTACTTAGATTAATGTCTATAATTTTTAAGGACATCAACAAGAACAATATACATCTAAGATGAAAGCCTGGTATAGGCAAATTGTTTCTGCCCTCATGCATCATTATATACTTAACTAAGGAGAACATTTTGCTGGGATTAGTAAAAGTAGTTAAGGCCCTTTTAGTTCCTCACCACTAATCCAAAACTGGCCTCGAGCAATAGCGGTTGGAAGCCATTACTTTGTAATAGTTACTTCCCATGCTGTAGCCTAGGTAAAATGAATGGATGGTTTTAGTCCAATTCCTAATGGACAGGTGTCTGCATATCACAGATTTTGTTAATTGTCACCCTGCTGTCAAGTTTAGTGAATCCTTAAGAGAGAATGAGCCTCAGAGGCTAAAACACCCTATAGGGACTATCTTGATTTAATAATTTAAATACATGGTTTTGTCAGCCTCACTGAGTGTTCGCAGGCCTTGAGTCCCTTCTGAGTAGCTTCGCCATGGTTTCTGGAGGGATGGAGACATTATTGCTTTTTCCAGCATGCCTCCTGTTCTGCCAGTAAATGGACTTTAGGACCATTGAACTAACACCTGTCATATAGCAAACATAGGGATAGCCATTCAGGAACATTTTTCCTTCTTTAATACCCATAATAAATGCAGTTTTCTGGCATCAATTTCCCTGTTAAATTCCCTGATCGTGTACATTTTTTAATTGCCTAAAGCTAACATAGCTCCTCATTTATTCTAAAGTGGCATTGGTATTTTCTTACACATTGTCCAATGATGGTTTCCTCTATATCATCTCTCCTTTTGATAGAGTGTGATAGATGCAATTAACTGTTTACCAGTATCATTAGGGTAGGCAGACTGTATTTCTAGGGCAGCATTCTCTTCTTTTGGTCATATGATCCAAAATTTAGTCATCAGTTTGGCAGGAAGAGGAATCTAATTTTGTCAGTGTCCCCAGCTTGACAGGATTTAGGAGGCTAACTTTAAGTTAAACAACTTAATAAAAGATTGCAACACAATCCAAAAAATAAAGATAATTTGTGAATATCCAATTAAAATTAAATTATTAATATCTTGTTGGTTTTCTGCTTTCCATGGCATTTTCAACATTGCCCTTCCCTATGGTAAAATGTGTGTGGAAAAGCAAACTGTCTTCCGCAGGGCAAATGTAACATGTGTGCCTCTCATTGAAAGGTTACTTATGATTCAGTGAGAACATGAGGGATAGCACAGATATCTTTAAATACACAAATTGTATTGCTCATTTCCTAAAAAAAAGAGAAAGCTTCATTTTTTTGGTTTAGATTATTACAGGTCTTCTTGTAAGTCTCTTTTGAGACCACAGAAAAAGAGCAAACCCTTGTGAATGAACATCAGACTAATCTCCTGAAGAGAGTATATATTCACACTGCTAGTCACCCAGGGAAAGGCAAGTATTCAGGCACAAAGAAGAAACTTGGGCAGTCAAGAGAAGCTCCTAGCTAAGCCTGGACATGAAGGAACTTATTATTTTTTACTTGACCCTTGAAAACTTGACTTCTGCTTTGTAGCAATAGAGACATAAATAACACTATAAGATACACCTAAGCAAAACCTAAGTCTGTTGAACCTGATAAACAGGAAAAATCCAGTCGAATATTTTTTGCTTATTCCATTAACAATATTTTTTCATTTATTAGAGTATTTAGTAAGGTCTTATTTAATGTTTTGTCCTAGTACAGCTGTGCAACAGAAAATCAACAGATCAGCTGCTAGCCACATCTGGACAGATGATCAAACATGGCCCAGTCTCCTTGGGGCCATCATAGTCAAAGCATAATAATTAGAGAGACATCTCCAAATAGGAGGTGAATTTCCAGAAATGAATTTCTTGTATAATACTGTAAAATTTTAAGGTCAGGGCATGATCTTAAAGCTTGATGGCAAAATTCCTTACATACCCTGATAAATCTATCTTACCAATTCACTGTTTTGCTAGTCTAGCGCAGGCAACTCCTGCAAATGCACTGCTCCTTAGATTTTCTTTATTTGTGTTTCATAAAGAAAACTTCCTCTTTTGTTCGTGTTGTCTTCTCTAGACAGTGTTTAATGCATTTGTTTAGAGATGCCTTTACTGAGTTTCAATTCCACTTTTGTTTTGCCTCCCTGAGATTATACATAGGTCACCATGAGTGAAACTATGGCTATTTTAAAACTATTTAGTCACACCTTTATAGGAGGACTGTAGATTAGTCTAATCAATTGCTTATTGCATCCATTTTGTGTATATTTTACTTGTTTAATTCTGAAAATACAATTCTTTCCATTCTTTCACACAATTGATGACAGTGAGTGACCTAGCGATCTGTCTTTGGCAATGTGGTCTCTCTAGGTGTTGTGTATACGTATTTGTTAACTTAAATAGTAAGTGAATGAAAACAAGAGAGTCACACTCAACTGAGGTTTATTAAGCCAAGATTTTTAAGGATTCGCCTGGAAAAAACACAGCCCACAAAGTATCTATTGTGACCTGGGCTCTCTGTAGAAGAGGTTGAGAACTTTGCATTTACAGGAAAAAGGGAGGGGTGAAGGAAGTGAGCAGTGAGGCGATGGATGATATTTTTGTGAAGTTCTGTTTTGTGCTCAGTATATCCTACATAAGATGAACACTCAAAAAAAATAGGGTAGAGGAAATAGTTAATGTCGTGAATCTTCTCTGGGTGAGTAGAAGGGTAGAAGGGTGACCCTATCTTTTCCTTGATTTGCATCTGTGGAGATAACCTTGTAATGGAGATTGAAGAGATTGTTTACACTACAGTCTTAAGGTTATAATTGACATGCACTCAATTTATTGGGGCTGTATATCTTGAAGGGTTTTTTTAGGGCTGAAAGAAATAAGAAAATACATTTCTTTGTCATATTTTGAGATGGCTGCCAGCAAACAGGAATAATGTGGTAAGGCTGTCTGGGTGGGGAGGGTGGGGGAGAAATTTGCATCTGTAGAGAATCTGTGTTAAATGCAGCCAGGCCCTGCCTATTTGATCTGGGACTGGTTTGCTGAGAGTATGACCTTTAAAGATCTGAATGAAAACATTTCCTTGAGGGCTATTATTGTGAGGCTTATCTGCATAACAAGACCATGTTGCCAGCCAAGCTTCCTTTCTTCCTCCCATGCCCAGCCCACTAAAAAACAAAACAACCCCTCTGTTCAGTAATTTTCTAAGCCTCTTCATTTCTTAAAAGAGGACTCCTGTACCTTGGTGGGGAGAGGTTGGCAGTGCTTGTGTGTCTGGGTTCTCATGTTCAGTTCTCCGTTTTGGCATAATAAATTTGGGGGAGACCCTGAGATTTTTATTTTTCCTTGATCTATTTATAGGGACTTTACACACCAATTCTAATTATATTTAACATAAGAAAATAATTTGTTTTGGTTTTTTTCACTCTTAAAGACCTTTGATATTTTTAGAATTTAAAGGCAATATTGTTGCCGCCCAACGAGGTTCATTTGCCTGCTGCCCAAGAGGAAGCCAATACACTTGAGACAACAGAGTTTACAGCACAGAAACAGTTTATTCGACATAGCACTAAGCGGGGAGAGTAGAGAAATTTCTCAAATCCGCCTCCCCCAGAATTTGGGAGACAAGGTTTTTAAAGACAGTTTGATGTAGGCAATTGAATCTGCTAATTGGCTGGGTTCTGGGTGGAACCATAGGGTTGTAGAAATTGTCTTCTCTGCTGAGCAGGTTTTTGGATGGAGTTCACAAGACCAGTTGAGTCAGTTCCTCAGTAGGGGCCACTGGTCGGGGTGGGTCAGCCATTCCACTGGAATGCTAGACCTGGAAGATATCTCAGAAACTACCCCTAGGTTTCAAAAAGGTGATATTATCTATGGAGAAAGCTATGAATCTTTATGACCACCAGCTGTGTGGCTCCAGAGTGGCAATTATACAGAAGTAAACAGGGTACAGTCGCTAATTATTATCATTATTTTTAGCTAGGCCCTTACGCCACAGTTCTCCCTTGCACCCCTTTTTATTAAGTTGTAAGGGTGGTTTCAGTATGATAAATTGATCTGAGGATAAATTGTAAGTGTTGAGTCAACCAATCCTCCCTATGGAAAAACATTTTCAATTTTTTTCTATTGTTGATTTTTAAAATGTCTAAATGTAATATTCTTTTGAATTCAGACTTTTGTTTTCTTAGAGCTAAAAGAAAAACAAAGCTAATATTATTTTGGTTAAGTATAGATTTTCTAATAAAAATACATACAAAAAGTAAGTCCCCATGGGAGAACAAAATAATTCCTTTTCTTCCTGGTAGTTAAGCCCTGCAGTGTACAAGCTCTGCCTAAGCCCCTAGAGTCTGCCTCTTAAATGTAAACAGATAGCCTCTGCCCACCACATGTATAAAGAAATTCTCCTAATGAAAAATTGAAACCAAATAAATAACAACAAAAAAAGGCATTCGGAGGAAATGGATAATAAAGGGAATGGAAGAAAAACCTGGCAAAGAATATCTTCAAAGAGATAAGAGAAGTTATTAAAGACATGAGTTAAGAGGAAAATTCTCTCTAAAAGGAATACTGAGAAAACAATTGAAAAAGAATTCTTGGAAATTAAAAATAAAATGCAGAAGTATTAAGAAAAAACGAGTGTTGAAAGATGAGAACTGCGGTAATATCCCAGGAAGTAAAACGTAAGAGTGTGAACTGAAATAAAATCTTAAGGCTCCCCACCACCCACTGATTGAATGGACCCCATCCTGGCCAAGGGGATACCCTAAAACTGAATTGCCTGCCATGGGAAGGGCGATCAGACATGCCTCATCATGCCCCCCTCCCTTCTTAGAGATACCCTTTATAACTCATTAACAGGCCTAAGGCTATGCAAGACAAACCTGTAGGTCCTCAGTTTACACAGTATGTCCAGTGGCTTATCTTTGATTAACAGACTTCCTTATCTTAAAACATTCCAAGCTTTTAGACAGTTTCATGTCTTTAACCAGTTCCAAGTCAAAGAATCTTTAAACCCACCTATAACATGTAAGCCCCCGCTTCGAGAAGGCCCACCTTTTCAGGCCAAACCCATTTATGCATTCCATGTATTGATTTATGACTTTACCTGTAATCCCTGTCTCCCTGAAATGTATAAAACCAGACTGTAACCCAACCACAGCGAGTCCACTTGCTCAAGGCTTCTTGGGCATGGCTCCAGGTCATGGTCCTCAAATTTGGCTCAGAATAAACCTGTTTAAAGTATTTTACAAAGTTTGGTTTCTTTTCTGTTGACAAGAGAGAGAGAAAATTTTTAAAAAATGGTCAAAGAACTAGTCTGGGAAGCTTAATATCCAATAGATAAAATTCCAAAATCTGTTTCTTTCTTCCATCTAGAATTCTCGTAAAAGAACTGAATACCAGAAAATGCATCTGAAGTCAGGGCACTTTTCTTTTTCATATTAAAAGAACTCGCCGGGTGCGGTGGCTCACACCTGTAATCCTAGCTCTCTGGGAGGCCGAGGCGGGCGGATTGTTTGAGCTTAGGAGTTCGAGACCAGCCTGAGCAAGAGCGAGACCCCGTCTCTACTAAAATTAGAAATAAATTAATCGGCCAACTAAAAATATATAGAAAAAATTAGCCGGGCATGGTGGCGCATGCCTGTAGTCCCAGCTACCCGGGAGGCTGAGGCAGGAGGATCGCTTGAGCCCAGGAGTTTGAGGTTGCTGTGAGCTAGGATGACGCCACGGCACTCTAGCCCAGGCAACACAGTGAGACTCTGTCTCAAAAAAAAAAAAAAAAAACTTAGAAAGTACTATGACTCATAAGGACATTGGATTTTTCAGAGAAAACCAGAAAGCTAGATGGTCATTGAGCAATGTTTTCAAAATGCTGAAGGTGGGGATATTGATTTTCAAACTAGACTTTGATGCTTAGTCAAACTGTTAATCCAGTAGAAAGGAGAAATCAAGACATTTATGTGTAGGATCTCCAAATGAAATTGCCTGTCGTATGCTATTTCTCAGGAAGATATTAGAAAATATGTTCCAAAAAAATGAGGAAGTAATTCAACAAGCTGGAAGGCAAAGAATTCAGGAATAAAGACTGCAATACATGAGAGAAGTGAAGCAAGTCACCAAGAGGTGGGAAGGACAAGTTCCCGGATGACAGTTGTAGAGAGGCTGAGAAAGAAGCCTTATAATACAAGCAGAGACAGACAGACAGCTTTAAAAATGCTGGGTCAGGGATGAGGGGCCAGATAGGAATGGGGAGGTGGGCATTTGATGAATGATGTGATACATTTTCCCGTGTACATTTATCTACTTGTGGAGTTTGGGATAAACTACTAATAGATACAAATCAAATCACAAATTTTAGAAAGAGGTAACTGTCTCTTCATTCTGAGCAAATCGGCATACTATGATTATTTCCCTACTGCTATAGAAATATTGCTCTATAAAAAGTAACTTTAACTTTTAATTATTTAACTGATAATTGTGATATAATGATAGTGTGGAGTTTCATGTAAGAACACTAAATGTCCAGGAAGTTAATAGTGTCTAAAATTGATAAGATGTGAGATAGCACCATAAAAACATTTTTAAAATATAGAGATAGCTATCAAAAGAAAAAGTAAAAGGAATTTAAAGTTGTAGTTCCATTCATGAGTGGAGTCGAGGTGTTGTCTAAGTACTATTTATATACCATTTTATCTTCATGAACTATATATTTTCTATATTTCTTTCTTTTACATATGATACGTGTACATGTGCATGTTAATAAATTTGTGTCTTTTCTCCTGTTAATCTATTGCCAGTTTATGTTAGCAGATCCCTTCGCCCCTACAAGGGAAAAACACACTCTTATTTTTATTTTACTCTCCACTCTCATATGCCACTCAACACACTTCTGATAGCAGATGTGTGTGGGATTTTTGCCACACACCAAACAATCCTCCAGTGAACATCAACTGAGTATCCTATATTTAACTCAGTTCTGGCACAATCTACCTAGACATAGTGTGAGATCCCACATGTTGAGAGCTCAGTCCCCAAAGACTGTCCCCCACTTCAGATTGCCAGTCATAAGCCCTAGGGTGTGACCAGTGACTGACTAGCTATAAAGCAGGGGTTCCCATGACCCCCTTCTTGGGTTCAGTTAATTTGCTGAGATGGCTCACAGAACTCAGGGAAACTCTTACTTATTATAAAAGATATGTCAAAGAACATAGATATATAGCCAGATGGAAGAGATGCACAGGGCCAGATATGGGAGAATAGGCTTAGGGCTTCCAGGTCCTTTCCGACTGCTATTCTCCAGTCACTTTCAGGTGTTCAGGAATCCAGAAGCTCTCCAAACTCTGTTCTTCTGGATTTTTATAGAGGCTTTACTACATAGGCATGATTGAGTAATCATTGGCCATTGGTGATCAACTCAACCTTCAGCCCTTTTCCCCTCTCTGGTTCTGAAAGTCCCAGCCTTCTCTCTAATCCTGCCTTGGTCTTTCTGGTGACCAGCCCCCATCCTGAAGCTATCTAGGGGCTCTCAGCCACCAGTCACCTTATTAGCATACAAAAGATATTCATCACTCCAGAGATTCCAAGGGTTTTAGGAATCATGTGTCAGAAACCAGGGGCAGAGATCAAATATATATTTCTTATTATATCAGAAAATCACAATTACATAAACTGTTAAAAATGCAAATGTAAATTATAATTAATAATATTTTATTAAAATATATATTGTACCATTTAGGTGATTATACACTGATATAATATTTATTAAATATTATATAATATATATCTTTGTGGACAGTACCTTTTATCAGGTACTGTTTTTCTTCTGAAAATAGCTAATTCAATAGTATATTCCCAAAATATAAGGTTAATATTAAAACTCAGCATTGGAATTCGATGGCCTTTTATCTGGAGACATTTTCCTAAGTACTCATTTCTATCAATAGGTCCAAGCTGTGTTGTTTCTTCTTTGTTTATTTAAGATGTCACATTTATGCCTTGCTTTGGGATTAATGGATGTTTCCATTTTTTGTATCAGCTTTTTGAAAATGAGTCAATCATGCAATATCATAAAGCAAGTTTGTCATAAAATGTCTCTGATGAAGAAGAACAATTCCGCAGTGCAAAAAGTCTTTCAAAGCAGAGTCACCCAGAAGCACAGGAATATAGAACTTGAATTTTATGATCCATATCAATATTTTACTGTGGTTACAAATCTAACACAGATGCCAAGATATTTTATGTTGCCAAATGGTTCTTTTATTTTGTAGCACATGTTGTGTGTTCTATTTAGTAGTGAACACATCTGTTAGAACGTTTTTCTTTCTTTCTCCCTGCATTTTTTTTGGTTTGTTTTCAATTCTAGTTCCTCCAAAGATACAAACTCATACATCAACCCAATGCATGTTTTATGACTTATAAACATTGTTAAATGATGCCATTCTAAGCAGTTGTGGGTTGGGAAATGACTGCTTTGGGAAAGGTATTTTTAGTGGCAAAAGTACTTTTCATTAATCTCAATTCTCCACGTTTAGAATCCAGGCAAAGCATGAGAACTTTGAAGGCAGCTGGGTTTTAGATTCTCTTGGGAGTGTGCAAATAGTACAAAGGCAGAAATAAACAGGTGTTTCATGCCATGCCATTCAACTGATTTTGTACTTGCCCTTCTTTACTTAAGTTGCAATCACTTGCCAGCTTGGCAGAAGTATGCTTAAAAGATGAGGAGGTGGGGAGGCTGGTGAGGTGGAGAGGGTGTGAATGCTTTTTGTGCCAACGAAAAGTAGGAGCCTCTGCTGGTCCTCATTTCTCACTCCTGGGCTGCATCGGCCCATGATCCCCACAGAGTTGAATCAACATTTTCAGAAGCAGCCCCACTGGAGTGATCAATGAGAGTTGTTGCTTGGAGAGGAACTGAATGATTTAGCACAGTGGGAAGGCAGCAGATCTACAACCAGCAGCAAGAGGTAGGGGACAGACTGACAGTGGCTTTGGCTTTTATAGCCTCTGCGTTCCTATGAAGAATGGTGCATAATGGGGAAGAGTGGAATAGAGTGAGGAACCCTGTGTGTCCTGTCACACACAGATCACATTTCCCTTTTTCACAGTCAATCTGGATGTCCTTTGCATTTTAAATTTAGGGGATATTGGCACACAATAACTACCACTGAGTGGAGTAGCAGAAATCCCTCAAGACAAGTGAAGAAAAATTAAAAGTTCACAAAAGAGGTTTGTGTGTGAGTGCATGTATGTGTGTGGAGGGGGTGGAAATCTGGTTACATATGACAATCTTCTGTTCCTGAGTTCACACAAATTTGACCCATGTAGGCTTCCTCAATCCAACCTCACCTGAATCAACCAAACAGCATTTACTGTTTTAACTGAGGCACTGGAGACTTAATTTGCCCTCACATTTGTTCAGTTTTTTTTTTTTTTTCTTTCTTTCCTTTTTTTCTTGGACAATAGGAGTGGGAATAAGGTTTTGGCCTGTGATTAAGGCTGAGTTTACAGACACGCATCCCCATAAATATAACTCTTAGCTGCCTTGATATGGAGGAGAATAATGCATAACAGTTTGGCGTATAAAGATTGTTCAATAATTCTGATCAAAGAAGCCAGTAAGTGGGAAAGGAACCTGATATCCTGATTCAATAGCGTGGTTATAGATCCTGAAAAACCAGGTTATTGTAACTGTGACACTGCAGCTTCCACAAGCAGTTGGGAAGCCAAAGTCCTTGAGTATTTCCCTTTTCTTTTCTTTTATTTCCAAGGCACTCTATCTTAATAACCAAGACAGTTAATTTTCTTCCTTTGCAAAGTAATACACAAACAACCTGCTCCATTTCAAATCTGGATTACTTGTGAGAGTTTTATAAAATTATTTTTCATTTTTACCATCTAGCTTTTGATGTTAAAATATGTATGATTATAGAGCCTCAAGTAAGAATTATCTTTAAAGCCATGATAAGTAATTAATTCATTCAAGTTACCGGCCTTGAGTAACACTCCAAATTGCAACATTTCATTCCTAATAAACCACATTTACAGTAAACTCAGAGTTCCTTTGGCAAAAACAAATGTGTGGCTGGAGATAACCTATTTTATCTAGTCATATTTAAAAGGCTAAATACACAAAGGTCTTCTTAACAATTTTTACACATTGGCAGCCTGTGCTTCAGATTCACAGATCTGTGGTATGATATCATAATCTATTCCCCTAAATTAATATCTTATAAACCACAAACTTGATTCTGAGTATAATGTATTTAATTGAGTAAGAAACATGTCACAACATACCTATGAAACCTAACCATAATGATTACTTATCAGAAACTACATACTAATCCATTATGGCAAACCAGAAGTTTGGCTTAATGTATGTTAATATGACTTCAGTAGAGTTTGGCTCAAAGTTTTGTTGAGATTTATGAAATGAATGTTATAAGAATAATAATGAGTTGAATTAAGTCAATACTGAAGTTAAACGTCATTTACTGTATTGCTGCTGGTTCTCCAGAAGCACAAACTCTGCCATTTTAGGCCACTTTAAAGGTATTCACATTTGTTTTCTTGGTCAAATTTGCTTGTTGTCATTTACTTGTTCAAATGGATACTGCTTACTATGGGGAGAAGGAAAAAACAAATTGCTTCCCTATGTGAAGCTGTCAGGATGGTGAGAAATCCATTCTAGCTTGATTTGTAATTTTGGACAGAAATTAAACTACTAATTTTCAGTGTTGAAGTTAGTGCACTAAGGGAGGGCAGTGATATGGTGTTAATAATGATTTTATATGAGCTTTCAAGGTGTCCCTTTTTGGGATTATTAGAAATTTTCTAAGTGGATTATGAGGGTTTTTTTTGGTTTTTTGTTTTTTTTTTTCTTTTTTTTGGCAGCAGTACACCAGAGAGCCACCTGCTGGCTTCTGCAAAGAAACACATCTCTGATATTGGCATTTGGAAGAAAAAGAAAAGGGAGAAAAAAACAAACAATAACATCAATAAGCAAATCATTTTTTTTAAAAATTGATTATTTGAAGTAAGAGTACATAATTCTATCTACTAAATTTATTGCTGACATTTATATTTTACTTGACTTTTCATATCCCCCTTAAATGCATTGTTTTCGAAAAGTGATTTAGAGCCATTATATATGGCAATACAATCCATTATAGTGTTTCAAAGGTGTTTTCATTTTCATTTTCTTATGAAAGTGAGTATTATTCATAATTTTATAGTTGGGAAGGGGCAGCTAGAAGCTGGGGCCAGCCAATTTCCAGTTGAACAAGGTTCTGAGCCATGTGTATGGTAGAGCCAGGATTTCCAATTCGAGAGCAGCTGTCCTTTTCATCTCACCCAGAAATCTCATGCATCATTTTCCTTTGTGCTATATTTCTAAGTTGCATTTCACTATGTATTCACATATTACGGTTATTAACATCATCTTTCTGACTTATTATGATGATAAATTAAGATTGACTTACTAAATCCAGAAGCATGAACTAAACAAGAGAATTGGTGTAGATAATTATTTGAAGAGTAACTTCATGGTGTCATTCCATTCTATTTCAGATGCTAAGTACCATTAGACTTAATTTCTAGTTGGGATGACCTTACTAATTTTTAAACACATTTAGTTTTTTTTTTTTTTTTAGACTAGTCAAGTGCAGTAGTGAGGAGGGGGGTTAAGTAGTAGAACAAGGAGTTCAATCTGTAACTGACTGTGAGCAATCAAGTGAGATAACTCACTACCTTTGGACCAGCCCACATTTAGTTTTTATTTCTATTCAAATGCAGGTGATTTGGTTTAATTCTGTGCTTAGTCCCATGAAAGTTCAGGTTTTGTTGCCTTTTGAAATCTTTTAGACCCATCAAAACATTAAATATTTCACTTTTAGTATCTTTTTGTCTGCTATCAATATTGGTAAATTTACATTTAATTGCCTAATTACCCTGCTCTTTTTTCCACTACTTACACTGTTTTCTATTTCAAATGATAACTATAGGAACTCTGTAGTCCAGTCCAAACTCAGTTCACTCTGAGTTTAAAGTGGTATATACACGAACCAATTATGTGGCTTCTTTGTGTTCTTGGCTGCTTCATTCACTAGTGGGATGTCATTGGAAGTTACTTAATCACTCTGAACCATACCCTCTTCATCAGCACGCATGATATTGACCACCAAAGTAATGATATTGACCACCAAATTGAGAGAATAAGTGTTTAGGAAATTTTTGTTCTGCATAAGTTCTAAAGTGATCATATAAATAAAAATGTTTTGTTCAAAAAATATTTTATTTCACTCAATGTTTATTAAGCACTTATTTTCCAATCCTATATTTGGAAACTATGCTCTTTGACTTTTTTTGGCACTTGTAGGAAATACATGCAATTCACAGATACAAGAACTGGAGTATTATACAGACTGGGCCATTCCAATTTATGTGACAGTCAATAATTTGATGAGCTCCCTAACTAATGCAGTTCTGTTATTCTGTCATGTTCAGGGACTGAAAAGTGCTGTGAATCTGAATCATGACTTCTGAAGAACTACTATTTATAGAATACCTATTACATACCAAAAACTGTCATATTATATATAATTCTCATAATTGGAATATGCCTGTCCCCTTCAATAATTTTTTGTTTGGTTTTTGTTTTTTGGGTTTTTTTTTTTTTTTTTTTGAGACAGAGTCTCACTCTGTCGCCCAGGCTAGAGTACCATGGTGTTAGCCTAGGTTGTAGCAACCTCAAACTCCTGGGCTCAAGTGATCCTCCCACCTTGGCCTCCCAGAGTGCTAGGATTATAGGTGTGAGCCACCACGCCCAACAATAATTTTTTTATTATATTTAGAATAAAATCAAAATTCCTGTCTCTGGGTTCTTAGATCATTAACGATTTGAACCCTATTCAAGTCTCCAAACTTATTACATGCTGCTTTTTTTCCAAAGCCATTGGCATCTTCTCAGTTTCTCTCTTTGGCGCAGTTTCCTTTAACTCGGGACCTTACTCATGTTTTTCTCTATTGCATATGCTCCCTCTAGCTCTTAGTTTGCTTAACTGTGTTCTCCCAAGTTACTTCCCTAGGGAGATTCTGTCATTCTTAGTATCCCAATCCTCCCCTTGAACCTTTGTTATAATCTTTCCTTGCACCCTCTTTGCTGACTTTACAAAAGTTATTACAATTTGAAATTGGGCTTCTGGGTGTTTAGAGCTGCACTGCTTGTCTTCCTCCCAAATTCCAGATGACACCCAGTAATTGGCCAGTCCCTTTTGAACCCAGATCCACCTGATCCCAAGCCTTTCCATCAGTCTTTCACACCTCAGATTACTCACAGAGTCTCAGAAAGACATTTCTGTGGAGAAAGATCCAAACACTAAGCTCTGGATTATTTGTAGCAAACAGGCAAGGTAAGAGAGTGATTTTGGAAAAGAACAAATCTACACCTTAGAGTAGAGGTCCGCTACCTATGGTGAGTTGTATAATTATTTCATTGTATATTACAATGTAATAATAATAGAAATGAAGTGCACACTAAATGTAATGCACTTGAGTAATCCCAAAACCACCCGGTCCATGGAAAAATTGTCTTCCATGAAAAGGGTCCCCGGTGCTGAAAAGGCTGGGGACCTTTAGAAGAAGTCCTCTGCTGTCTGACAGTTGCCAAAAAGTCAGGCCCACACCAGAGCTTGGTGCTGAGAGCCCCTGAAGAGGACAGGAGAGCTTGCCTCACTCCTCTGGGGAAAGAGGAGCTGATGATCATTAACACTTGAAAGCTGAGGCTGGGCCTGACGTTGATAGCTCCACAGCAGGGAGCTTTTAATATAAAGCACTACCCTCATTAGCGATGCAGAGAATAAGCTTGGCAGATCTTTCCCAAGATTGAAAGGGGAAAATACTCTTTGGAAATCTATCTTTTTTGTTTTTTGTTTTTTTTTTTTTAAGTGGCATGGCTCAAGAGTCCCCTGGGCATCCATCACTCTAATCACACTTCATGGGTCTTACCTGCGTCAAGAAATGCTTCCCTGGGTGCAGTGTAGCACCCGCACAGGAACCTGGTAAAGTAGTCAAAAGTATACAGATTCTAAGTCCACCTAGCAGATCATTAAAAACCAAATCCCTAAGATAGGACTGGTAACCTGCATTCCAGCACATCTCACATGTGCTGAAATGCAGTTATTTTCAAACTTTAAACCCATACCTAGACATCGGTCTGCTTCTTCACCCCTTTTTTAATAGGTGGTAGTTTATTCAAAAGCTGGTTTCTTTCATCTACACAGAATAGCTATCGATCTATGTGTCTCATAGTTTCTCAGCAAATTAAAATGAGCCCCAATCATTCCATACATTAAGTTGTAAAAGATTTGATCCTTCTGCCCTGCCACTACCAACGTGCTCTATTCACATGAGAGATTCTGCTTCCAATTAACTTTCCATGCTGTCTTTAGAACCTATATGTTCATTTAGCATTAGATTTTGGATGTGTACATGTGAATATTTTGAAGCCCTTCCCCCATTCTCATCAGAAAATTGTTGCAATAGGTCCCCAGACAATCGCCTCACCTTTTTCTTAACTTTCCAAAAATATCGAGTTGGCCAATCTAAATGTTTATTCATTTATCCATTCACACTATCAACCTGCATAAGCACCCAGTAACCAAGCACTTTGAATATCTCAAGGGCTGAGTTTTGTGTCTTACTCATTGCTGCATCCCTAGGAATTAGCATTATCCAAGTAAGGAACTTTCACACAAGAGAAGAAAAAAATAATATTAGCAATTGGTTAAGTGCTATGACCAAAGTATGTAGAAGAGACAATGGTGGGAAGCAAATAAACCCAAATAAATGTATTCCCCCACAAAATTATAAGCACTATGATGCTAAAAACCATATCTTGCTCATTTCTGAATATTTACCACTTGGTGGATCACCTAGTGTATAGGAGATTCTTAATTAACAGTGGCTGAATTAATAAGTGTATGAAAATGGAAGGTAGAATAATTTGTCAGCCAATGGAATGGAATAAAACCAGTCCAGATGGAGAACACCATGTACAAAGACCAATAAGTATAGAGAGCATGCCTAGTCAATTTTATAAATAATGTCTGAGCTTGGTTGGAAAGCAGAGTGTGAGCCTTTTGCAGACACTCACTTTCCATTTTTCCCATAGTCCTTGGATTTCTACTGCTGCTATGTTTTTCTGTCTGGGTCAGGGCTCAGACAATCCAACAACTGTTCTGTGGTCAGTGGCCTACTCCGTGTTGGACAATGGGCCCAACAATCTTCTCCAGACAGTTGCTTTCATAACTGGCATCCACAAAGACTTGTCAAGTGCTTTAAGATTGTTTATGGGTTTATTAGAAATAAATCCTAATAGTGGAAATTGTACTGCCTCTGGTTTGGATCTGATTATGCCACTCAGATGCTGTGTTTTCTTGAACAAGATACTGAAACTCTATGAGCCACAGTAGCTTCACTTGTAAAATGTGTGTAATAATACTTCACAAGGTAGTTAGAAATGAAGCGAATGGCGTGCAAATAAAGTTTCAGATATATTGTTTTTCCTCAACCAATGTATCATCTTTCCTTTTCATGTTGTAAAATAAGTAACCATTCCAAAAGGAATATGGGAAATCTTGCCCAATAAGATAATTTTTTTCATTTTATTTGCTTTACTGTCTCTTCTCAGCAGTGATGTTTGATTAACTGAAAAGATTAACTAAATTTAAAAATGGAAGTGTCCCTTGTTGTGTTAAAAAAAAGTCCAAAGTTTTCTTTTTGCATATATTCCTTCAGTTTCATTATCAGAAACACTCCTTCTTCCACTGGATTCTGTTTAAAAAGATGATACTTAGAATTTTACTGTATGTTAAATTGACCAGAGAAGAAATTGCAACTGTTTTGCTTCATAAGTCATTAATTAGTGGGTATGTACATGTCCTATTACATTTGTATATTATATTTTTATATTATATTCCCCACGTTTAACCTTATTCCTAACCAGATTATGGTGACTAACAGAATTACTTACCATAAAGCAGAAAGAAAGAAAAGGAAAATACACAAACACATACTCACAAAGGTACACATATGCACACATGCACACACATACACACAAACACATGAACTCGTAGTGAAGGTAAAATAAACATAAAGTCATAAAACAAAGGTAGGTTTAAGGTTAAAAGTCAAACCTGCAATTCCCTCATGCTATGTACGTTAAAATAAATGTTGTATACCTCTTCTCCTACTAATCTGCCTTTTGTTAGTTGATGTTTTAGTGAAATTTCAGAGGGCAAAGGGGATGTTTTCCCCTGACTCCTATAGTTTCGGTGCTATGAGCAGGATAACCAAAACCATCCTGCTCTTCTGGAAGCCACAGTCAAGGGAAGTTAGAACTTGACAGGCCAACAAAAGGGTAAGAAATTCTTACCAGACTCCTGGCCTCTCTTTGTGGAATCCTGTCAAGTGTACAGTAAAAACCTCTGTCTCTTTTTCCTTTCCAAATTTGAGATTAATGGGAGAAAAACATTTGTATGGCTAGTCTTAGGTATAGCAACTGGAGTATTTTGGTATGGATATTCATATTGTCTGATCATTTTTTCCCAGAAATAATCTTTATTTTTTCCTTTGTCTCTTTTTGTTTCATTTGTCATAAAGAGTCTATTTTGTATTGTTTCATGTCCTTGAGAGCTTGACTTGTGACCAAGTGGGAACATTCTCCTTTGTCTTCACCACCTGAGGGGGAGTGTTATTTTTGGGTCACATCCAGTGGCCAGTGTGAAGGATTGTGAATTCTGAAACATGTATGAGATTAAGCAGCACACACTTTGTTCCTAATGTGCCCAGCTGTCAGTATAGTTTGTCTTAATAAAAAGTCCCATATATAAGGGACATTTGTTATCTCAATTCCTGTTGGATGGTTAGTCTTGGGAAAGTTCAATCCCAGGAGGACCTACCTAGTATCATGGATTAATGGGTCTGTGACTGGAGGCCTCCCACGAACTTGTTGGATACTAAAGATACTGTATGTACAAACACTGTCCTTAACTGTCTATGGCAACAAGATACTTTTTGCTTTCTTAGTCTATTTCTGGCAGTACTTTTTTTTTTAAATCATAGGAGCTGCATCTTCTGCGCACATGTAAAAAGCACCACCTTTAAGATTAATGTCATTCTTATGGAATTGGCTTAGTTATTGTGAGAGTGGATTTGTTACAAAAGCAAGTTTGGACTTCCTAGCCTCCAAAACTGAGCAAAATTAATTTCTGTTTATTATAAATTCCTCACTCTGTGGTATTCTGTTATCACAATAAGACTCAGACAACTCCCCATGACCGACTCTGATCAATGTTGCAGATTTAACTAGATTACTTCTGGGTGCAAACTAGGAATTAACGGTAAGGTTGAAACAATTTGGGAGTTGTAGCATGGATTTTAAGCCATAGAAATAATATGTGATCACTTAAATACAGTATTAAATGAGCAAAAAGAAGCGATAAAGAGCTGAACCTCAAAGATGCCAACATTCAGAAGTTTAGAAATAGGGAGTAGCTAATGAATGGAACAAAAAGTAACAGTCAAAAAGAAAGAGAAATCAGAAAAATGCAATGTCACAAAAAGCAAAAAAGGAAGAAAATATTTTTAGAAGGAGAGAGAGGTCAACTTTGGAATGTGATGTTGCCGAAGAGATAGAAAGATAAAATTTAAGGTATATCCTTTAGTGCAGTGTGTAAGACATAAAAAGGAACAAATAAATAATTTATTATTATAAAATTCTAAAACATATATTGTACCGAATTAAACAACAAGGATCACAAATTGAATACCAAAACTGAGTAAACAAACCTTGGTGAATGGACCAGATGTAGGATCATACATAGGGAGCACAGTAAGCCTAATTCTGAAAGAATGCCTAACATCCACTTTGGGTGAAGTAAATTGCTATGGACTAAATGTTTCTGTTCCCCCCAAATTAATGTTGAAGCCTAATCCCCAGTGTGATAGTATTTTGAGGTTGGACCCTTGAGAAGTAATTAGGTTGTAAGTGGATTCCTCATGAAGGGATTAGTGCCCTTATGAGAAAAGATACAGGACAGCTTGCTTCCTCTTTCTCTGCTCTGTGCCATGTGAGAGTGTCCTATTTTTGTGAAGATTCAATGAGTTTCCACATGTGAAACACTTATAACAAGGCCTGATGTATAGTTTGCTTTCAGTCAATGTTAGTTGTTATTTCCATTCATCTTGCTGTTACTTTTGGTGCTGTGTTTTTGTTGCTGCTCTTGTTAGGCTGACGGAATCCATTTACACTATATTTAGTGACAACCTTTGGTTCACATCTCTACCACACTCATTCCATATGTTCTGATAACTCTCTACTGCATCAACCCATACTTCATGAATACTGTAACTTAGATATCAACCATTGAGTGCATTCAGTCTTTTTTCCATAGAGATTGGTTCAGACATGAGCATGGGATCCAAGCTAAGATCATTGGACAAAGTCAGAGCAAATCTTGGGTTTTTGCTTGAGCTTGTCTCTGTTTCACAGGGCATATACATGAGACATGGAAGGGTTATCAGTAGAGTATCTTGGTCCCAGGTGGTGGCTTGGATTTAAATGACCAAAAAAGGCAAAGGTAAGAGGGAAAGCATTTGAGCTCCCAATCCAGTTATGCTGGAAGCCCCTAATTCCTGGTCTTGTCATTTACTACAGCCATCAGATCTCCATATGGTTTAATCCATTATGGATATGATTTTATCTCAGTCACAAACAAACAAAAAACACCCAAACAATTTCATTTATGATTCTCACATGAAGAATAAAGATATATTCACTATTGCTTATCCTTTTCTTCTTTGCCTATTTCCTGGTCACAGAAATTGCCACCAATTCTTAGATTTCTCACCAAGATGCTCCACTTCATGAATCAGTTTCTTCTCACTTTCCCCCTCTAGACAGAATAAACTTAATCCTGAGGCAAATGTTGAATTTGACAGTGGTGGAATATCTCCACTTATGACACATCTCTAGTCTTTTAAATCCAGGTAGCATACTGTAAGTTAGGAAAACTTGCAAGTAACATATAGTAGAAAAGTAATTTTTGGCTATAAAATTTATAACCAGCCCAATGACTAGATATTTCCTGTAATACATTAACAAATGACTAAACCACAAAAAATAAACCACAATGTCCCAAACAACATTGAAGCATATGCCTACAGATTTCTTATTGCCTTTCTCTCTTAAGTTACATATGAAAATAAATAATCAAACAACTATGAACATTTAAAAAATTAGTGATTTATAGAAATATAGTTAAACATTAATGATAGGATGGAAAGGATACCACGTATCTGAACAAGACTCCCAGGAAAATATGATCTTTTACCTTCTAGAGTTATTGGGTAGATGTTTGCTTTCCCCTTTAAGTTCCTTCAGTTCTTTATACAATGATCTAGCTCTATTTTCCACCAGGTTTATAGCTAACCTTTTCACTTTAAATAGGTTCATCTTGTTTCTGATCCAGATGACAGAAAGCAGTTTCATTAAGTCCTTAACTTAAGTCTGTTTACATTCAAATGGTGCCTTTCAGGCCTGATTTACATTACCCAAGCAGATTTTGTCTGGAAAATTCACTTTCCCTGAGACTTGCATGTGAGTGTCAATTTTCATCAAGAGTAAATCTATTAGTCTCCTTCATTTCCTGATTACTCAAGTCTTTATCAACTAGAAAGAATTTAACATGCCTCAAGAATAAGAAATCCATCCATTTCTCTAGATATGGTAAATTTTCTCTCTCTGGATCTAGCCAAACAACAATAATAGGTGCCTGGACTATAATCTTTTAGCCTCTGATAGAATTGCATTTACTGAATAGCTCTTTGTTGTTCCACAGACTTGCATTAAAACCCATAGTAAGAGAGAGTCTTAGAAAAACTTAGCTCTTTCTTGTATTAAGGCCTGAGAAAGTTTGTCAACAAGTGTGTCTTCCGTAACTGAACTTTTAACCATGGTGAAAGCATACTCCGTGGCACACTAGTGAGATTGGAGGTGTTACAAAATATTGGTTCATTCAATCTTCAAGGACATATGACAAGGCCCCAGGACTCATTTTTTTCTGGCTGAGAGCAACCTCATCTATATATCACAGTGTACCTTAAAAATATAACACTTTCCCTTTGCTGCATGATATGAAAAAGTTTGGTAGTACTACTTCTAGAGCTTCCTAACCACTACACCAATAGACTTCCTAAGTAAATTGTTTTTCTTTTGTATTGCTCTTGGAAAATATGCCCTTTGCCCTCTAAAGTTTCACTGAAAATTATCTGACAAAAGCCAGATTAATAGGAGAAAAAGCATACAAAATCTATTTTTACACGTATAGCATGAATAAATCACAGGAGCATGATTACTCAATAATCTAATGGGATACAGAAGCTTATATACCCTTCTACAAAGGGATGGGGAAGATGGGGAATGTAGACAATACTTTTGAGTGGCAATAAATGATTATTAGGGAGAATTAATGGACATGGAGGCAGAAGTTAACTAGTAAATGATTCTCTTTGGAATTTGAAGGAGACCAAAAGGAAGGCATTATCATGTAATCAAGTCTGTCCAGGTGTGTTTTCATTGCTCAGCCCACTTTTCTGCAATGGATAATGAGGTTTTAGGGAGGATATGGAAGGCAGTTGTACTTGTCTTTAAGGGTCCAGTTTTTAGATGGGTAAAGGAATTTCACCCTGTACTTTGGGAGAGAGATAGAGTTGAGAGACAGGAGTGAGGGAAGGTTAGAGAGACTTTGAGACTGTTTCTTTACTTAGGCCATGTTTCAGGGTGACATATTCTGGTTTCTTCCAGTCCCCCATTTGAAACTTTATTTTTAGAAAGTTTCATATATTAAAGTAGGATTAAGAGCTATGGAGAGAGAAATCTGGTTAGTATTGAGTGGCAAGGGACCTAAAAAGGGAGAAAAGAACGTAGATTAGGATGAGAATGAATATTTAGAACAAATCTAAGCACTTTTCTTCACACTCAAACCAGTCTCTAGTTTCTGGGAAAAGGCCAGCCCAGTTAAACAGTTGCATCTCATTCTATAAAACGGTGTTGCAAAAGGATTCTCAAAGCTAGGCCTCTATATATGATACAGGTAAGCAGATCTTTAATAAAAGGCATTATTATGGAAACAAAAGAAAAACAAAGTTTAATATCTATAATAGTCTATAAACTAGTTTTTCTGTAGTCTGGAGGGCAGTCAGTTGCAAAGATTTCAGGATCTGAGCTGGAGCATTTTCAGTTAGAGCAGGGTAGGCAGTGGCAATCTGACAGATTTTCCTGGTATAAAGGTTATATATACAAAAGTCATTGTGGTGATTTCTGTGGGGTCTTTGTAAAGTTGTAGAGCTTCAGGAAAAAGGCATTTTTAATTTCTGGTGCTTCTAAGTCAGAAAGGTGAAAGAAAATGGGAAATGTTAGTCTGGAGAGTCACAGCCAGATTTTGGAAGAAACTAAAAATTCAGGATTTAGTCCAGATAATAAAACATTCAAAAGCAATGGACAGGCCGGGCGCGGTGGCTCACGCCTGTAATCCTAGCTCTCTGGGAGGCCGAGGCGGGAGGATTGTTTGAGCTCAGGAGTTCGAAACCAGCCTGAGCA
>NW_012148308.1:2322881-2338506 GCF_000956105.1 Propithecus coquereli
CAGTCCAATTGAATAATCTTGAAGTTATCAGCAGATTTTTGTATTTCAAAGTAGCTGTCAGAGTCTTTTTATCCTTTTCATGAACTTTCTTGAAGATAGGACACTTTAGGATTATAGTTGTTTGCAAAATCTTTGAAAAGAAGCATCAGAATAAATCAATTAACCATGGACAAGACTTAAACTGGCTATGGTTAAAGATGTAATTGACAAGGAAATTTTATTTTTTCTGTTACAACAATTTAACATATCAGATATTTAGGAATGTCATACAATTTTGGAACATTTATTAATATCACATTTATACAAATATAACTCAAAGAAGGTTAAACATTATTTCTTATTTGACAATGCCTCCTGTATAATTTTCAGATCAAATAAGCCTGATTTTGTTTATTATATGTTTTTTCGGATGCTTTCAGGGGCCCTCTGTAAGATTCCAAAATTAGTTTGAGATCAAAGAGACTTAATTTAGAATTTGAAACTTAATTTTTGAAAGGCTGTCGAATATTCCAAAAGTTTAAGACACTTGATCAAAATAAGATCACAGGTCACCGTAAAATGATAGTTATTCATTTAGCCAAAATGATAATTAAAAAATTTTAAAAACCAAAAATCTTTACTCATTGACAGAGAGGAGACTCCATTTTACAAATAACCAAAAGACCTAATAAAGACAGCATGAGGCACATAAAAGTTGTTTCTTTTTCTGTCTTCTCTCTGTTTTTGCAATTTACTCAAAGGTGAATAAAAATCTTTTACTATCCCTTATTAATATTATACAAAAATTTTGTTCAGAAGAGAAAACCAAAGTTAACATTTGTACCAGTATAGTATTAATATTAATGTTAATTTTAATAAGACCATATAAGCAAATCCATCCAATCTCATTCAACTTTGACCACACAAGATATGATTTCCGTAAACCTTTTATAATCTGTTACGATGTTTAAAATTCTCTTTCTTTTCCCAACTTTCTATGTCCATTCAGTTTTGTCTATATCTTTATATTATTATTAATGCATGTTTTATAATTTCTAGAAACATTGGCTTCTTTTTAGAATAATTTTTCAATGTAGGATAGGTCATATTTACTAATAATCCCAACTATCTTTTATTTCTTTGAAATAAGCCAAAAGTATATAAGTTTAAACTTATATTTAGTAATTAGTGTTTCAGCATTATATTGCATTTGGAAATAATCTAGATATTCAATAAATGCCCATGATTTAATTTAATCTAACAAAACTCTATGGGTATAGTTACCAAAACTTTTAAGTAAACGTATTATAAAACATACTTCTTATTAAAAATTTATTTATAACTTTAATTTTATTTGCATTTACTTAATTTACTCATTTTTAAAAATTATATTTGAATTGCTAATGGAAAACAAAGCAATGGACAGGGATAGAATCTAATGCAGATATGCTATGTTTTTTTTTTTTTTTTTTCTGAAACTTAATTTTTATTCTTCTAGTTTCTTATTTCTACCAAAGATATTTATGGACAGACTAATTTGTTTCTAAAATAAGTTTAGTTTCATTAACGTGGCCTGATTATTTGCATAAATTGTAGTAAAAACAATGATTTATCACATAAGCTCTTTTTAAATTGGCTTTGTTGAAACTTTTCATAAGGAATCTCAGATTAGACTTTTAAAAGCCTCTGGAGGCTAGGAAGCCAATCCAAGGATTTGACTCACCCTCAGACTGTATCTGTAATATCTGTACAAATTGAGTGAATTTCTCTCTTCTCAAGGTCTTTAGAATATCTTCTGGTTCCTGGGACTGTCAGCAAGTGACAACATTTACTTACTGTAAAGCTAGGAGTCCCGTAAGTAATCATGTAAACAAGGTACCAGGCCTGCCAGTCTTTCCAAGGAGGTGGGTTGGCTTCATAAAGTCAAATTCAATTCCTTAAAGCTGTCTGAACATATGATGTTCCAGTCAAAATCTTGCTAAAATTATCATTGTCTATAGTTGTGTTCTGTTGCAAAAGAAAACAAAACCTTGAACTTATGCAAATAACAATTTTGCCACAAGGTAAGAATACTCACACAGAGTTTCCAAATTTTGGAGGAATCAAGTAGAGAGAAAGGCGAATGTTTCAATTTTGCTCACGAAAGTATGCTTTACCCAATTATTGGAAGCTATAAGGAGCTTAAAAGAGAAAAAAAGTTTTCTTAATTCTGGAAAACAAAACATAAAAAGAATCAGTAATATTTCAAACAAAAAAAAAGCCATAAAAATCATAATCCTTCATTGGTTCAGTCCAATGTAATTAATTGTTGTTCTTCTTGATATTAGGTTAGCAGTTTTATGAATCCAGTTTTTTTCCATTAATGTTTTGAAATTATTACCAGTCCAATTGAATAATCTTGAAGTTATCAGCAGATTTTTGTATTTCAAAGTAGCTGTCAGAGTCTTTTTATCCTTTTCATGAACTTTCTTGAAGATAGGACACTTTAGGATTATAGTTGTTTGCAAAATCTTTGAAAAGAAGCATCAGAATAAATCAATTAACCATGGACAAGACTTAAACTGGCTATGGTTAAAGATGTAATTGACAAGGAAATTTTATTTTTTCTGTTACAACAATTTAACATATCAGATATTTAGGAATGTCATACAATTTTGGAACATTTATTAATATCACATTTATACAAATATAACTCAAAGAAGGTTAAACATTATTTCTTATTTGACAATGCCTCCTGTATAATTTTCAGATCAAATAAGCCTGATTTTGTTTATTATATGTTTTTTCGGATGCTTTCAGGGGCCCTCTGTAAGATTCCAAAATTAGTTTGAGATCAAAGAGACTTAATTTAGAATTTGAAACTTAATTTTTGAAAGGCTGTCGAATATTCCAAAAGTTTAAGACACTTGATCAAAATAAGATCACAGGTCACCGTAAAATGATAGTTATTCATTTAGCCAAAATGATAATTAAAAAATTTTAAAAACCAAAAATCTTTACTCATTGACAGAGAGGAGACTCCATTTTACAAATAACCAAAAGACCTAATAAAGACAGCATGAGGCACATAAAAGTTGTTTCTTTTTCTGTCTTCTCTCTGTTTTTGCAATTTACTCAAAGGTGAATAAAAATCTTTTACTATCCCTTATTAATATTATACAAAAATTTTGTTCAGAAGAGAAAACCAAAGTTAACATTTGTACCAGTATAGTATTAATATTAATGTTAATTTTAATAAGACCATATAAGCAAATCCATCCAATCTCATTCAACTTTGACCACACAAGATATGATTTCCGTAAACCTTTTATAATCTGTTACGATGTTTAAAATTCTCTTTCTTTTCCCAACTTTCTATGTCCATTCAGTTTTGTCTATATCTTTATATTATTATTAATGCATGTTTTATAATTTCTAGAAACATTGGCTTCTTTTTAGAATAATTTTTCAATGTAGGATAGGTCATATTTACTAATAATCCCAACTATCTTTTATTTCTTTGAAATAAGCCAAAAGTATATAAGTTTAAACTTATATTTAGTAATTAGTGTTTCAGCATTATATTGCATTTGGAAATAATCTAGATATTCAATAAATGCCCATGATTTAATTTAATCTAACAAAACTCTATGGGTATAGTTACCAAAACTTTTAAGTAAACGTATTATAAAACATACTTCTTATTAAAAATTTATTTATAACTTTAATTTTATTTGCATTTACTTAATTTACTCATTTTTAACAATTATATTTGAATTGCTAATGGAAAACAAAGCTAGCCATTTAAGTTGTATTTTACTTTTGACAAAGCAAAATCAGGCTAATCCTGCATCAGACAGTCTCAGCTTAACCAAGGCTTTTGAGATATTGAACACAGGTGCCCTCCTAATGTTTTCCCCAGTTGTCCTGGGTTTCCCTGTGGCACCCAGGGTGGCTATGAACAGTAGGGCTTGTCTGTGTCCTGGATTTACATACCAGGTTTAGAGCCCAGGACATGGGGAAGAGCTGTGAAGAAGATGTCTAAAGGACTCCACCCACTCCTATGTGGCCAGGAGGCAGATCTGAGCCAGGGAGTATGAGGCCATATTGGGCTTGGCTCTGCCCTGCCACTGGTGACTCAGACACTGAGGACACACATATGTCCCAGGCCTCACCGTGACCACCAATCTAGACCCAAGAATCCAGAGGCTCAAAACCAAAGATAAGCTCATGATAAAATGCGTGCAAGACTTTAGGGGAGCCCAGCCACCAGCCCTTATACTTTTAGCTTACGGGCAAATCAAGCAAGTACCTAAAATATCATAGAAGCAACAGTTTTATGGTTTTAAAATATCTAACAGAGACAACATAAAGCTGTCTGACCAGTAGTCCTAGGTAAGAATGTCTAAATTAAATTCTAAAGACATTTCTATTTTACCAACAATTTTAAAACTAGTTTTATTCATCAAAGATACTCAAGTCATATGAACTTTAAAAGCATCTGAGCTTATTTTTTTATGAGTGCCCATTTATTTATAAGTCTATTTGGTACCATGTAGACAATATACAAACGCAGACATGTATACACATATACAGAAAAATCAGACAAACATAACTAGAGAATTTATAGTTTTGATTTTAAAATTTTAGCCATAATACAGGTAGCACAAACTAGTTTAAAATGATAATTGGATTCAAATTGCATCTTTATAAATTGAACAAATTAATCTATCCCGTTTAGCAGAAGCTCTTATTGAGCTTTGGAGAAAATATATATGGTAGCAAATTTACATCCCAAAGCATAGAGAGAGAATATAAGCTTTTCCAGGAAGGACTTTGGTGTGTCAATCAGCTAGAAGAGACACAGAGGAAGATTAAAAATGGATGCCAATGCAATGCAGAATTCTAAGAATTTACCACAGCATTTCATAAGGAGACCAATTTTAGTTATGTAGGTAGCTTCCAATTCAGTCTTCATTTTTCAACTGGACCACTGAGGTCAGGGAGGAGCTCATTAATGAACAGGCCTTACAAAGCATTTGCAGCTTCCAGGGCCCAACACTCACACATGTAAAAGGTAGGCACAGCTATAAAATGAAGCACCTGTGTCTACAGAAATCCAGACTCTCATTCCTACACTGAATCCTGGTTCCCCCAGAGCTAAGACAAAAGCCCAGTAGAGAAATGCCATGGGGCTAGGCTGTGTGACACTCTAAAGTGCACCCCCCTTGCAAGGACATTCCTCTGAGGCTGGTGGGTGACCCAACACCAACCATCCCAGTCTATGATTAGCCCACCTCCCACAAAAGTTCTTTCCCTGGTGGCAAGTGTTTATACAGCCTCCAAACGCCCAAACTGTGCCCATCCTCAAGTTTGGCCCCAGCTCTGAGATTTCTCCCCAGCTAACCTAGCCAATGACTTTTCTTTTACCAAATTGCCACTTCCTGTCAGTTTCTGTTTGACTCAATCAGAAATCTGAAGCTTTTCTTACCTAAGCATGTGAATAAATAAGGAGGATAGAAAGCCAGAGTTTATCTCCTTTAGTAATAACCATTCACTGCAACCACTGTCAGTTACTCTTAAAATTGCAGTTCTTACCACTGACTCCTTAGTTACCACATACCCCAAGGGCAAGGTTCTCTTACCATATGAGGTAACCCTTGGTACCACCAGAAGCTAAAGCGATCAGGATGCTCAATTCAAAGAGAGCAGAGTTTCAGACCTGAGAAAAATCCATCCACAGCTCTTGGGGCTTCATGAGGAAGACAGAAGACCACAAAAAGGGGTCTATGGTGACTTTTTGTGTTCCTCAAAAGGTACCAGCATCACTAGACGTCTTTCTCGGTTTGTTTATGTGGTAGCCAGAACTCTGAGGTCTTGTTAGTCTTTACCCACTGACCACCAAATGGATAAAGTAGAGGTTTGAAGGGGAGCGTATCAGTGATGAAAGGGAACTGATGGAAATCTCAAAGGTGACAAAGAGGAGGAGCAGAAGTAGATGGAAAAAATGTTTTGGAGGAACCAGTCTGGGGAGATCTTAAGTGTCTCAAAAGAAGCAATGAAAATTTACATTTGTTTTGGCAAAAATCTTGTCAAGAAAGAAAGAGAACAGAGGAACTGAACATATAATTAAAAGAGGTTTCCATTGACTGAAAAATCTTTCCAAAGGAGAAACAGGATCTAAAAAAGAAAAAGCAGAAAGGCCTTTAAAATTTATAGCCTGAATATCAGCTTTTAATTGAGCTAAATTCAGACCATAGAGCTCTTAAAAAAAAAACAAAAAAACTTTTCAAATCAGTTATTATTATTATTGTTCATCCAGGACAAACAGTCAATATTCCTGGGTTTTGAACTGTTTTTTAAACCAAAGTATCTATCAACTGACTCAGAACCCAAACCAACAAGTCTTTCGAACTTAACCAAGAATGCAACAGATCACAAAGAAATAAAAAGAAACAGTCCTCACAAGATCCAGAGCCACTTCCAAAAACCTCTAGAGAAAAAAGAGACTTAGAGAAGAACAGGAAAACAATAGCTATCCGTGGCAGGGAAAAGGATTAATAACAAATGAGTACCCCAAAAAGTCAATAGTCACACAAATATAAATTTAAAACAAATAATTCAAACTAATTCTTATAAATGTTTATTTTATTTTTTTCTCCTGAATTAGAGAATTTACATATCCAAGGGATGGTTTCCCTGGCCACAAATCAAAGGCTTCAGTGGTGAAAATATACAATCCTAGCCACTGCACCATAGGCTGGAGTGTGTTCGTTTGGTTTTTTTTTTTTTTTTGGTGGGAGGGTGAGGGTGGGCAGATACTTCTGGGGATTCAAAGCAGACAGTTTGAACATATAAAGGATTTTAACTTTGTTTTGAATCTGATTTCTGCTTTTAAAAATATCTTGCCAAGGGAATTTTTATGGCTGTGTTTCTGCTGTATCTTTTTATAGGTACCAATAAAATAGCTGTTTGAGAGCTCTGAAAAGTTTTCTTTTAAATATAGTCAATTTGTTTATTCCATGAGCAACTCAAGCCAATAAGCCTTTTCCATGGAAAGTCCCAGAGGTAAATTTCCAGGTTTAGAATACCATGGACAAGTCTCTATTTATAACAGTGAATATTGCTTTTCTAATTATATTGCCAGATCTTATCCTAAACCCATGTTCTCCTGAAATCCGTAATTTAAAGCTGGTTTGACGAGGTTGATTTAAAGGACCAATGAAACCATTATAAAAATCAAAAAATATTTCTAGATCAATTATAATAGGTCATCTCAAAGTGTTTTATTTATATACAGTTGTAAAAAATTAGTACTGCCCAATAACCCTCCACTAATTTTCCACCTAATAAATATTTTCCTGTTTACCATTCAAAATTTACTTGATAGAAATATGAAATTAATCAGCGATCTTTTACAGTAGCAGAAGAGCTGAACTCCTTGGGGGTATATAAAATTTATTTCAAAGTTAGCTTGAATTAAATATTAAATAATATCAGAAAACAAAACAAAACTGACAACAAATCACTTATAATGAAAATAAAACTTTCCATTATTATTTCTTTTTTCCTTCATTAAAGAATTGTTCTCTTCCCACTTATAAAATTTGTACCCTTGTAAAAACAATTTTAAAAAAATTACAAAAAATTTTTGACTATTAATCTCTTAGACAAAAATTCCTGCCACTTTCCCCAAAGCAATGTGTATTTGCAATTATTAATTCATATACATTTCTTCCATCCCTTAAAATTGATTTTGTGAAATTATATCATAAAAATACTTCCATATTCAGTTAAATTTTAGAAGAGGAAGTGTATTAAACTGTATTATTTGAGTTATTTTAATGATTTGCTGCTAAACTCGTTTGGCCACAAAACAGAAACCTCATCTAAAAAATGTATTTCCTTGGTTTTCAACATACACCCCTATTCTTGACATACACAATCCTACAAAATGAATACTGAATCAGATTTCTTCTCCAGTTCAGGTTTTACACATTAGGAAGCCAAGCGTCCAGTTCAATTACAGACCGAACTTCAATGTATAATGGACACACCTTCCAGGGACCATTGCATCAAGGAAACATCAGTTGTCACTTGTTGGGGCCATTAACTAGACAAGTCCAAAATAAAACTCAGAACAGAGACAGCATGTCATGCATTCTATAAATTGTGTGTTCTGAGAACCTATTAAAGCTGACAGGGAAGGGGGCCTGCAATTGGTGAGCACCTGATTACACCTTGTACTTTATTCCCTGTTGACTTTGGTTATGCCATACCTTTCTATTTCCTAGAGAAATAAATTAAAAGTCAGAAGTAATTTGCCTGACGGAGGGTGCAGGTGGAATTTTGCTCAGAAGAGCCTTTGCACACTGCGAAATCCAATTTAACCCCTTGATGGGGGATAGCTTATTTTCTTTTGTTGACAGCTTTGTGGCAGCTAAAATAGGGACCTGATTAAATAGAGACAGTGAGAGATTGCGGTCTTGTTCTAACAGCAGGGGGATCAAGGCTTCTAATCTTATCTCATGAAACACTGACATGAACTGAGGACGTAGGCATGAGCTATTTTGTGCACTGTGAGGGCAAAATACTAAGGGAGAAGATGTAAGTAAAAGGGAGTATGAACCATCATTAAAATATATATATATACTAGGAGTTAAAAATGAGAAAAATAAACCAAAAAAATCCTACATTAACTTTTTGAAAAGACAAGCTTTGTATAATTTCATCCTCTGATAATTGTTTCTTAAATGTTTAGTGCTTTAAAATAGTAAAATAGATTGAATTTTAAATGTATTTAAGACACGAAAATATCATCTGGCTCTACTTGTGTACTGCATTTATCTAAGAAAATTATTATGTACACACAAATTTACCTCAATTAAATGAAATCTAACAAATATACAAATGTCTGTGTCATAAGTTCATAAATACTGTATTGTGGATTCAGCAAGTCCTATGGATAGTATTCTTTGGTTTTGATGTTAATTTTTCATCAATTTACCTTGCCAATCTTATTCAGAATGTAGAACATACATTTTATCGCTTGCTAATTGTCATCATGCATTTTGAAATTTCAGTAGATCTCAGTCTCAGTAAGTGCTTTATTGAGAGTTTAAGTCTCAAGTAGAGGAATCTTTGTGTCTGTCTCAGTAGCAGAAAATCATATTTTCCAATTAGGTATATATATTAATATGATTACTTTCTATCTGATTTGAGCCAGGACTGAGATATTTGCCTACATGTGCTTTCTGCAATATTTCCTTTGTCAAGGACTTCCAACTACCATATCTAATTTCGTCTGTTAATTGATGGGGTTAGAGGTTGGGTCAGGTCAGATAGGTATATTTTTTTATTGTAGGTCCTTTATAATATGTGTGGAATGTAAACAAGTATTGTGCAAATATAGATTCAGATATATGACACACACGTGCACATACAACATACACATGTACACACACACACAATTGGTTCTCTTGTCCATAGATTTGAGGAAAACTTTGTTTTATATAATATGTAGGCATTTCCACTTTTTAAAGGGTCTAAGACTTCCTGTGGGAATGTGAAAGACAATGCTTCAAGAAACAGGAAGGACTAAGTAGCATTTCCTTAACTAATTTTACCATGGTATCCTTTTTAAAGAACATCTTATAAATGCAGGGACATACAGATATATGCATAAAATTGTTACTCAGGTGATGAATATTTCTTGATACATTTTCACATCTTTTCCTTTAATGTATTTTCTACTTTCCAAGTCTCTTGGGCAAATCCCCTTTTCTTACATAAGCTTTCAAGTGACTCCATTTCAGCTCTTGTTATTTTCAGCTTTGCTTTTCAACTCCTAATATTTTCAGAATAAGTAAAATGATTTTATGGAAAATTTACCTTTCTGAAAATCCTCTTGTGGGAATTAGGGAGTACATGTACATTTCTATATTCATTTGTTTTGTTCTGTGATTTTGCAAAAGGACAGATGACATACCACATGCAATTTTACCACGTGCTACTGAGCTGTTGAGTCTAGTAAGAGTGAAATAAATGTCAGGGTATCACACACAGGGCTTTCATAACTTCACCAAAATAAATAAGTGAGCTAAGGTCCCAGAGTATCAAGAGCTCTGAGATGCTGAAAACTGGAATAAGTAAGGTTTGAAATTAAGCAGTGTTTTGAATGTTGAAAGGTTGTGACACTTGTCCAAGCCTCAGTTTTCTCATCTCTCTTATGAGAATAGTCATTCCCATCTCATATGGATGTTACAAGTATTAAAGAGGTGTCCTATGTAAAGACTATGTATTACAGGGACTCAATACTCATTTATTCTCTCCTTTTCCATTGTGTATGCCAGTCTGGTTAAAGCCCATTTTCTGTTTATACCAAAAGGTTTCTGTGATGAGACTTTAACTCTCCAAATGCACTTAAAATTTCTGTGGCTCCCTCCCCGATTCTATTACAGAAGAAGCTGTACAAGCACAATTTAATATCTTTTCCTTCAGATAGTAAGGTGGATATTGAGAATCAACTTGCTTAAATTAACATTCTGTCCGTCTTCAGGAAAGCAGAGATCGGAAAGTTAAAAACTACATTTCCCAGATTCCTAGACAGAGGCAGCTCTGTCGGTTTAGGTCCTATCAATCAAATAAGCCTAAATTTGGGTTTGGAACAAGTTAGGTAAAAAGGCAGGCAAGAGATATTTATTCCTTTCTGTTACATCTTATGGTGCAGCAGACATGTGTTACTGGAACTAGTAGCCATGTCAGCAGTTCAGCAGATAACTTCCTGATTCTGCAGTTTCCTGATTTTTTTCAGGGACAGCAGTTCCTTTTGTAGATTCCTACTTTGTTGCTTTGGGAACCATTTCTGGAAGCTCAGCTAGGAATGCACATCTTCAGGCTTTCCAACAATTCTTAAGCTAGGGTTTTTTTTTTTTTTTTAATGTGATAAATCACTTTCTAGTTTATAGAGTAGATTCTGTTCACTGTTCTCTGACTGATACAGGAAATAATATGACTACTATAATTCATGTTGTTGTTCAAATGCTCAGTGAAGGTAGAAGATGAAAGTATTTTCAGGGAAGAACCACAGCACAATTCTGACAGGCTAGTCTTGTACAAAACGTGTGAACGACTTTGCTATGTTAATTTTCTCATCTCAAGATCCTTAGCTTAATCACACCTGTAAAGTCCCCTTTTTTCAAATAAGAAAACATTTATAGTTTTCAGTGTCTAAGATGTGGATATCTTGGGGAAGGTAGTATTTTTCAGCCTATTATAGAAGGGATTTAATTTATGGAGATCATTGTTTTTCAGACTGCTTTCCTCAGAGACCTTCCAAGGGTTTCTCTGGAAGACACTAGAAAAAAGTGTGAATCTGATCTGAATAATTATTGTTTAAAACTCTGTCCAACTCCTCTTCCTTTCATTTAATAATTTGTTTGTACAAAGTTTATCTGGGTGTAAAGACTTTTCAAGAGTCAGGGAGATCACTTGAATTGCTATAACTCATGGTCAACATGAAGTCTGAAACAGTTTTCTGATTCCCAAGCCTGTAAGTGCTTTCCACCAAACCAATAGTTGATATGGAATACATACAAGGATGTATTAATCTGAAAAGATTAAGAGATACTCTTTTATGGAAAGTGAAGTCCCTCTCTGGGGAAGAAACTCACTGATTTTAAATGGTAACAAAACAATGGTTATTAATCATAACAAGGTCACAAAAATGAATTTGAAGTCCAATTCAAATTTCATATTGTAGACTTCACTGTGAGCAATAAGTTGTGTCATCAGGCAATGTTTTTTTTTTTCACTTTGCCGTTTTGTTTTTTTTTTCCTGCTTCAAAGTGTATTGTTTATGTTTGTTCTTCAGGACTTTTCAAAATTATTTGCTTCCAGGGCAGGTTTTCACCAAGGGGAGTGATGATAGTAACTACTCTTGTGGTCACAATGTTTTAAAAACAGGGACATTTGTTTTGTGATTTTGATAACCACATTTGCTACCTGTGCCTTAGGTCATTGCAGCATGTGAAAAAAGGAAGCAGCGTTTAACAAGAGGTGACTAGAGATGACACTATTTTACCACTCTTCCTCCTAACTCTTTTGCTAGGAAATGAAAGAAAAGGAACAGAAAGGCAGCAGAACACTATCCTGGAGGAAAAAAAAAAGTCTATGTTCCACAGTGTTTCACAGTAACATCCACTCAATTGACATGAGCAGAGTTTCTGCCACATGAGTTTCTGGAAGGTTTTGATAGTATTGGTGGCCAAAGAAAAATTGCTTTCCTACAGGAACGCTTCTAAAAAGAGCTCTTCAAAATGAACTCTTTTACCACTTCTCTACCAACCAGTTGTTGAGTGCTAGATAGCTCTAAATGCTGATGGGGCAGAAAATCCCAGCCTGAGATAGAAACATCACTCAGGCTTCATGGAGAAGGTTGACAGCAGATATTCATTAAGAACAGCTCAACTTACACTTCATTGAGTAAATTGCTGGGAAGCTCAGGACAGCGAGGGAGAAGATGTGGTTAGTGCTCTTAGATATTCCAGCGATGTATGACCATGGCCTCTTGATTATAACCATAGATGTTAGCAGTAAAGTAATATTAATGTTTATTAGTCCTTAAACTACAATTTTATTAGGATTTTTCTCATTGACTCCTTAAAATAATATAAGAATGTAGATATCATTTTTTTCTTTTACAGCAAGAAAGTGAGAAACAGAAAAGGCGCATATTGCAAGTAATGATGAGGAAAAAAACTAACCCCAATTCTGACTGACTCCTATTCTGTAAGCCAAAAAACATAAGAAAATAGTCTTTTCACTCTCCTAAGAAATCATCACAAGTTTCCAACCTATTTTCTTTTTGTTGTTGTTATTGGTTTTATGCACAGTTTTATATTGCTTTCTTTAATTTTTTTTAACGTACCCCTTCCTTTTAAAAATTTAGCCTCATTTCCTAAAGGCTACAGCATTTAACAAGCTCTTGTGCATCTTTTCAGAAGTGTCCTAAGCATGTAAATGTATATATGTGTGTAAATTTATTTTTACATAATGGAAGCATATTGCTCATTTTTCTTAAGTGATTTCCAAGAGTCACACAAATAATAGAGGTGTAACTGAGACCTGCAACCAGAGACAACTAAAACCTGAGTCTGTGTTTTAAATTACATATTAACCTATTATAAATAAAAGCAAAAGGAAGTAATATCTTGCATGTGAGTCTCATGCTAATTATATCAAAATGGGTATGATGGTATCCCCCTTATACACATGAGAAATTTGAGGTTCACAGGGAAAATAAATTATTTGAAGTTGCACTGTAAGTAAGGAGTGGACCTGAAATACGGACACACTTCAATGTAAATTAAAATGCACCTGCATTTTGAAGCATCCCACTTTTGATTGCCAAATTTCGTTTTATGTTTGCCTCCCTTCATCAAAAAGAAAAAGGATAAAAACACCTCATTCTTTACAAAGCCAACTCGCTTTGACTAAGGGTCTCAAACGTAGCAAAAAATTTATATTCTTAGTTATTATAGTAAATCTTTGTGTTCATTGCTATAATATTTAGTGGGAAATTCTGTTCTTTTCACTATCATATCCTTATTGATGCTAAAGAAACAAGATAGGAGTGACAAACCACTTCATGTACCTCTCCAAGCAATATATATCTTGAAGATTATAGACTAAGCTATATACAAAATCAATCTATTTTTTTCAGCATGACTCTGTGGATTTGTCTTTTCTTGCAAAGATATTAATTGGGCCAAAGGGGCTCTGAGAAAGTGGTTTAGTGGGACTTAAAATCTATCAACGAATATTCATTGAGCGCCTGCTTTGTAACATATTGCTTTGTGAACATTTTGCAAAATTCTTCCTGCACCGCTACATTATTTGTATATGTTTTAGAAAGCAATGGTGGGAAGAGTCTAAACTGAGAAATTTATTTATTTGCGTCCTATGCTCAGTCTTTTCCATAGAGGCCAGTATTAATGACTCCAGGACTGTGGCTTTATAGTTTGGTGGAAGGAAAGAGAGAAGAAAGTCATCCACAGGGAAGGAACATTAGCAGGAATGTGTAAAGAATGAGGAAGAATAAAATAATCTTCTTAAAATGAGGGTATTAGAAGACATTTGCTGTGTGCCTTCTGTGATTTCCTTTCTTTAGGTAGAGACTCACATTTTACTAAGTTCATCCCATCCTAGTTGGATAAAGTTTCAGGCCTGGAACATATGACCCAGGCCAAGTATATCAGACACCCAAATACTGCTGGCAACAGAAATTGGTTCAGCATTCAGTACACATGTAATCTAAGCTGATAAAATCAGTGAAACTCATGGCTTTTGGAGAGACTAATAGAAGGAGGATCTCCTTTCCCAGAGGTACTTCCACCTAGAAGGATTTGAAGATAATGCTTCTGTAGTAACCTTGCCACCATTTATAGCCTAAGAATGGCAGTCACCACAAAGAAAAGAGGTTGGTGAACCAAATACGGATATAGATCAGCTCCTAATGCCATCATCATCTAAGGCGCTAAATCCAGCCCTAACCCTAAACTTTTTAACCCTGGTGCATACTGGCCATTGGCCGGTATATTTCTTTGTTTGTTTTGCTTTTGTTTCTTTGATTAATCTAGTTTAGTTGATTTTTGGTCATTTGCAATCAACAGATGAATAATTCACAGAGGGAGAACAATGATTAGGGTGCAAATCCAACAAGAAGTTGGCAAATCCAGACCAATCCCACGCGTGTTTTGAGAGATGATCTGAGGCACAGTTTCAGAATTGCATTATGAAAGTAGAGTGAAGGTACAGGTCAGGTAATGCAGGTTCCTCTAGAAATAGGGATAAAAGGCCCAGCTCTAAGACAGGAAACTGTAAGAAATAGGAAGGAAATAGACCCCCGAGTACTCTTTTAGGATCTTAGGCAAAGAGCTTAGGCACATAACCCTATTCCTCTGTGTAGTAAGTTAGAAGGTGGCAGGTATTTTACAAGTTATTGTCACAAATATTTTCGATACTGCTGACACTGTAAAATATAATGTATGTCAACTCTGGATTGTTTCCAGAAGGGAATTGTCAATTTTGAAGACAAGAAATACTTTGATATTGCCTTTGGAATTTAAGGTGAGATTGTGATGGGGTTTTCACAAATACAAATAACCAAGGGATGGCAAAACTTCATTTATAAGAAAACAGTAGGCGATGTGTGTGCTTTTACTCCTATAAAATTGAAAGTGGGGAAAGTGGAAGTGAGAAGAATGAGGAGTGAAAGAGGTTCGTTGATGCTAGGTTTGTATTAGAAAGTGGACAGTAAAAATTTACTTGTGGGGTAACTTATGTTCTCAGTGTTTGATGTTAAACTCAAGCTTTCTTGGTTGTGCTTTGCTAAAATTTCTCTTTCAGCATTAACCTAAATCATCACTGAGTCTGCTCTGCCAATACTTTATGAAGATGTTATTTCTTGTTACATTGCCCCTAAATTTATACTTAGTTAGCTTCTCCCTCATATAGAAGAAGTCCAGAACATAGAGCCAGACATGAACATGAATAGTCCAAAGAAGTTTTTTTGTTTGTTTGTTTTAAAATTGCTATTCATGAAATAAAGATTTAAGCTAGGGTGATAATTAAATCCCAGTTTTCCTGGGACAATTCCAGTTTGCTT
>NW_012148308.1:2339489-2340869 GCF_000956105.1 Propithecus coquereli
AAAAAAAAGAAAGTTACCTGAACATGGTAGCACATACCTATAGTCTCAGCGCCTTAGGAGGCTGAGGTAGGAAGACACCTTAATCCCAGGAGTTTGAGGATGCAATGAGCTATGATGAGGCCATTGCCCTTCAGCCTAGGCAACAGAGCGAGACCCTGACTCAAAAAGAAAAAAAAAAAAGGAAGAAAGAAAAAGAAAATAAGAAATGGTTCTCGCCTTCAAGAAACTCATGGTGTAAAGGGAAGGAAAATGAGTGGAGAATTAAATTGAAATGTACAGTATTCCAAATTTTCAGAACAGATGATAAAAGAAATAACATTGATTCTAAGATAAATTAAATATGTTTGAAAAAAAGTCATTATCAATATCAAGAACATTAATGCATATGTCATGAGTAATTTCTTTTTGTTTTGTAATTCAACCACAGCTCTCAATGTGTTTCTACTTTCCAGTAGAGGAACATACTTGCTGGGCTCAGCAATTCATTTCCAAAGAAGTTATAGGTGTAATAGTTTATTGTTTTCTGAACTCTCAAAAAGAAATATCACACAGTTATGTCAAAGATGGCACTGTTTGTAATTCTGATATGAGTCAACAATCCCAGGAGTATATTTAATGCCATTACTAAAGATAGATTGTAACAAAAATTATAGATGTTTCAACCCCCACACCTCTAGATTAATCATTTATGCACAGCACACGCACACATCGCACATGCAAAATTAACCAAGGGAATTCAGGGTTGAGATCATGGGGTCATAGCACATCTGCTTTAATCAGTCCTTGGCCCATAGAAATTAGAGAAACACATTTATATTATTCCTGATACATAAAAGAGTCTTTAAATAATTTATCAAAATGGATAGTGCAGAGCATTTACTCAATACATATTTAAATGAATAAATGAAGGGTGAAATCTTAGATGTTGACTTAAGTAGCTTTGCTGCTTTGTAGTGATGCAAATTTTGTCAAACCTATAAGGCTACATTTCTTAATCTTTAAAGTGAGCGTGCAAACATGTTACTGAAAATTCGGCAGTTGTTCACAAGGCCAAAACAGAAGAATGAGGACAAGTGTTTTGGGGAGGAGGAACGAGATTTACTTTGCTGGCAAAGGAGGGAAAATGGTAGACCTTTTCATCTCAAAATCCAAATTTCCTGAACATAGGCAGAAATACAGAGTTTTTAAAGGGAGGGCCCCTCAGTTGTAGGCTATCGTGGTTAATTACTCTAATTGTTCCATCTTTGGCAAAGACAAAGCCTGTGAATCTGGGCGGCTGGTGCCACTTGGAAGTTATTTCTTTTAACAAAAGAGTTAACCTGCCTCAGGGATGTGGCCAGGCTGCAGTTCCCAAAAAGAGTGGGGGAAGTTTTAAAGAGC
>NW_012148308.1:2341128-2343191 GCF_000956105.1 Propithecus coquereli
AATCTAAACCTTGATTTGGTCCTGATACTATATTAAACTCAGTTTATCAAAGAGATCAATAGAGATTAATGGCATGACCTACTTTATTTAACTTTCTGTTAAGAGGGCTAGCTAAGAAAATGTTGTTAATGTGATATCCAGAAATCCGGTGTTTTGACCCATTCTTGATTTGGCGTCTGGCCTTGTCTCCTGCTCCATTGCCTCTTACCTGAACCCTTTCCTCTTGTATTCTTTTCACAAATTGCTTCATATCCCTTTTCCATGTAATTTCCTCTGCCTGGAATGGCCTCTTGCCTTATTCTAAAGAGATAGACTCAAAACGCCTGTCTATCCTGTAAGATGCTGCTCAAACACTATTGCTTCTACAAAGCCTCCTTAAAGTCCCTAGGAAAAGACAGTCCCTGCTTTGTAACCAAATTGTACCTTTTAACTGCTTCTGCTGTAGCCCTCAGTGTGTAATAAGGCTCCTAGTTTTCTGTCTCTCCTACTTAATAATGAACTTTTCAAAGGTGGTTAATGTTTCTTGAAGTTTACTCTAAATCCTTTTTTTAATCAAATGTTCTTCAAGTTTTCCATAGTTAAATTTTTAATCATTTATATCCTGAATTCAGCACAACACATTCAAAAGCCTTGATTAATGAAGGTGAGTAAGTGAATGAATAGGTCACCATTGTAATGTAAAACATCTGTTGAAAGTGTAGTAATATTTTCATTTTATCTACTAATTTCCACTAACCTCAAGATGCTATTAGTTATAAAATATACCATGATTTTATGTATGATGTTAAAAAATGTGAATTATACTCTAACACCATGCTTTTTTAACACTTAGATTAATTTTAATAACATTGTGAAAATATCTTGTAGACTTTTGTAGGCAAATTTAATTTTCATCCTCTCTTCCTCTGTTATAAAATGCACTATAATTTAGGTATTTATAAAGGATTTTAATGTTCAGAGGAAGACTCTTTAAAACTCTGAAAATTTATTTAGAGTTGTTGATGCTCATTTATTATCATTCAATATTCTTTGTGCTATTGAAAATGCTGATAATGTTGCATTTTCTAACCTTCTCTCCTTTCATTCAGTTCAAATACAGCATTTTCTAAAAGAGAGCTTCACTAGTAACTCTGAGATTTGCTTACAAGCTTCTAATACCAATTTTGCTTTTAAAATAATTGAGTTAAAGTTTACATAACATAAAATTAAACATTTTAAAGTGTACAATCAATGGCATCTGGTATATTCACAATGCAGCCCCCCACCACCACTTTTATCTAGTTTTAAAGCATTTTCATCATCCAAAAGAAAACCCATACCTATTAAGCAATCACTTCCCATTGCTTGCTCCCTGTAGCCCCTGGCAAACACAGTCCCTATCCATTTATCTATTCTGGATATTTCACATAAAATTGATCACGCATTATATATCTTTTTGTATCTACTTCTTTAACTTAGCAAATGTTTTCAAGGTTCATTTACATTGTGGCATATATCAGTACTGCATTTCTTTTTATTATTGAATAATATTCTATTGTATGTATATGTTATCATTTGTTTATCTAGTCTTGGGTTAGTGGATATTTGGGTTGGTTTTACCTTTTGGCTATTATGAATATTGCACTTTAAATAGGTGTGTAAAACTATTTGTTAGAGTACTTATTTTGAATTCTCTTGGCTATATATCTAGGAATGGAATAGCTGGGTTATATAATAATTCTATGTTTAATTTTTTGATGAACTGTGAGATTTTTTTCAACAATGGCTCTACCATTTTAGATTTTTCTAGCAAACACAAATTTTCAAGTTTCTCTACATCCTTGCTAACACTTGTTATTTTTTAGTTTTATGATAGCCATCCAAGTGGGTGTGAAGTAGTATCTCATTGTGATTTTGATTTGCATTTTGCAAATGACTAATAATATTGAGTATCTTTTCATGTGTTTGGCCATTTTTATATATTCTTTGGAGAAATGTCTATTCAAGTTTTATGCCCATTTTTAAATTCTATCATTTGTCTTTTTGTTATTCAAGTTTAAGTATTCTATATAATATGATTTGCA
>NW_012148308.1:2344410-2346659 GCF_000956105.1 Propithecus coquereli
ATTCAAATTTTCTATATAAAGAACCACATCAACTGTGAATATAGTTTCAGTTCTTCCTTTCAATTTGGTGCCTTTTATTTCTTCTCTTCCACTTGTTTTGGTTATAATCTCTGGTACAATATTGAATAGCAGTGGTGAAAGAGAATGTTTATGTCTTGTTCCTCATAGTAGTGAAGAAACTTTCATATTTCACTATTGAGTATAATGTTAACTATGGATTTTTTCATTAAAGTTCATCAGGTGAAGAAGTCTATTTCTATTTCTAGTTATTTTTTGAGCATTTTTATCAGGAAAAAGTGATAAACTATATCAAATGCTTCTTCTGCGTCAATTGAGATGATTTTTTTTGTGTCTTTGTTCTGTTTGCATAGTGCATTACATTGATTGGTTTTCTCGTTGTTGTTGTTGAATCATCCTTGTATTTCATAGGCTAAATCTCATTTTGTCATGTGTATAATCCTTTAAATAGGCTGTTGGATTCAGTTTTTTACTATTTCACTGAGGATTTTTTGCATCTATAGTTATAAGGAATAGTGGCCTATAGTTTTCTATTCTTCGGTGTCTTTGTCTGGTTTTGTATCAGGGAAATGCTGGCCTCACAGGATAAATTAAGAAGTGCTCCCTCTTCTTCTATTTTTAAGTGATTTTTGGATGGATTGGTGCTCATTCTTCATTAAATAAATGATAGAATTTATCTGTGAAATCATCTGATCCTAGATTTCAGGGAAAGGTTTGCAATTTTCTTGATCTTAAACCAAAGAACCAACTTTGGTTTAATTGATTCTATGTACTGTTTTCCTATTCTTTATTTCATTTATCTCAGCTCTAACCATTATTTTTTTCTTTCTTCTGCTAGTGTTGGCTTTGGTTTGTTTTCTACTTCCTTAAGGTGTAATATGTAAAACTTGCTTACTGATTTTAGACATTTTTATTTTTCAATGAGATGTTTGCAGCTGTGAATTTCTCTCTGTGCATTAACTTCATTCTATATGTTTTCGTAAAGTGTGTTTTGTTTTCATTCATCTTGAAGTAGTTTCTAATTTCTCTTGTGATTTTTTTTTATCCATTGTTTAAGATTGTGTTGTTTAATTTTCACATATTTGTGCCTTTTCAAGTTTTCCTTCTATTATTAATTTCTAGCTCCATTCTGTTTTGGTTAGGGAAGATATTAATATTTTGCATGATTTCAAGTTTTCACAATTTATTCAGACTTGTTTTGTGGCTTGACAGGTGGTCTATCCCAGAGATTATTCCAAGTGCACTTGACCACTTGAGAAGAATGTGCATTCTGTTGTTTTGGGGTGGAGTGTTCTATATGTTAGGTTTAGTTGGTTTATAGTTTTGCTCAGTTTCCTATTTTCTTATTAATCTTCTGTGTACATATTCTAACCATTACGAAAAGTAGACTATTAAAGTGTCAACTATTACTGTCTGTCTCTTTTTTCTCCCTTTAATTCTGTCAATATTTTCTTTATATTAATATATAAATATCTTGGAGCTCTGTTGTTTGGTTCAAATATGTTAATAATTATCTTCCTGATGAATTGACTCTTTTATTAATATATAGTGATTTTCTTTGTTTTATGTAACCACTTTTGATTGTAATTTCATTTGTCCATTATTAGTGTATCTGCCTGAGTTCTCTTTTGGTTATTATACGCATAGAATATTTTACTTCATCCTTTCACTTTCAGCCTACTTGAGTCATTGGATCTAAAGTGAGTCTCTTATAGACAGCATATAGTTGCCCTATGTTTTTTACAATTCTATCAGTCTCAGTCTTTTACATGTCGAGCTAGTCCATTTACATTTATGGTGGTTACTGATGAGGAAGGAATTACTTGTGCCATTTTGCTAATTGTTTTCTATGTGTCTTATGACATCCTTTTCCCTCTCAATTCCTCCAATACTTTTGCTTGATTGAATTTTTTCTAGCCTACCACTTTAAATCCCTCCTCATATTCTTTTGTGTATATCTTTTAGTTACTCTATGTAGTTACCATAACAATTATAATTAACATCCTAAATTTATGACAATCTAATTTTAATTAATACCAAGTTAGCTTCAAATTCATGCAAGATCTCTTCTCTTATACAACTGTGCTCCCTTTTTATATTTTTATTGTTACAGATTGTATTTGTATGTACTGTGTCTATTAATATGGATTTTTAATTCTTGCTTTTAAATCATATGGGAATAAAAAAGAAGAGTTATAAACAAAAAAACCCAATAATGATGACTTTTATAT
>NW_012148308.1:2347319-2386384 GCF_000956105.1 Propithecus coquereli
TCATTTTAGCTATTGACTTTTAATCTCTAGATTTTTTATTTTGTTATTTTTATAATTTGTATCTCTTTATTGGTATTCTGTACTCCTTCATACATTGTTCTCCTTATTTCCTTTGGTTATGTTCTCATGGTTTTCATTAACCCTTTAAGCATATTTAAGACAGTTGATTTAGTCTTTGTCTTTTAAGCCCAATGTTTGAGCTTTCTCAGAGATGGTTTTTATCAATTCCTTTTTTGTGTATGTGTGTGAATGAGCAATACTTTCCTGTTTCTTTGTATGTTCTATAATTTTGTGTTGATAACTAAAAATTTTGAATATTATTATGTGATAAATTCAAAAATTGGATTCTCTCCCTCTTCTCCCCAAATTTTCCTGCTGTTGCTTGTTGAAGGGTATAGTCATTTGTTTAGTGATCTTTCCAAAACATTTTTGCAAAGGCTGTATTTCTTCCCATGTGTAGTAACCAAAGTTTCTGTTCTTTTATCTCAGCAGGCAGTGACCTGACAATGAATTGATTTCCTTATACACCTGGAGGCAAAAAGGAAACAAAAATATTCTACCTTTATTTGCAGATTAGCTCTGAGCTGGGGTACTTGTGAAATGCTTAGCTAGGACACTTTGCTACTGACTGAACATTAACCTCCTGCTTGCACAGAGCTTAGAGCTTGGTCAGAGGTTAAGGCTAGGGTTCTCTCAGGTCTTTTATGGGCCCATATCCAGCCCTGAATTTGCATTCTGGATTCCCTGATATATTCAATAACTCTTTAAAACCCTTATTTCCCAAGCGTTTTTCTCTTCAGCTTTCTCCTTCACGAGGTTTTCATTCTGTTTCTTGACCACCCCCTGGATCCCCATCTGCTTTCCCTTGCTCCAGGCTGCTATATGTAGTATATGTCTTTAAGTGCTCTGATAGACAGCAGCCCAGGAAGCTGCTCCAGCCTGAGGAGCAGGACAAAACAACCGTAAGCTTCTGTGCTGGTCCCTCAGGTAGTTATCAGGTCAGAAAGCATAGTCATAATATTTTGATTTCAGGGTCCATATTGTACCTTCTGGTAGCAGCAAACTGCATCAGGGATGCAAACCACCATTCCCAGGGCCACCATCAAGTTGGGGAGTAGGGGAGATAGGTGAGGAAGAAAAATCACTGCACCACTTTCTTAGTGCACTCCCCCTGGCGCTGTAAGTTTTTTGTTTAGATTCCAGAATCACACAAAAGTTGATCTATCAGTATTTTCCAGCTTAATGCTTGCTTATTATGTGAAGGGATTTATTCTTAAAATTTCCTACTCCAACATTTTCTGTGATATCACTTCAATTTTTTTTTTTTTTTTTTTTTTTTTTTTAGGCTGGCACTTTCTCTATCTTACCAGAAAGTACCAGTGGAGTCTTGTCAGACAACTTAGATTCATATTCTTTTCTCAAATGGTTTGTTATTTTTGGTTTGTTGACTGAAAAATATGAGTTGCTATTATGCAGTTATGCCATCAGGAATAATAATCAAGAAAGTTCATAGCAACTGTAGATATAGTGGAAAAAAAAAAAACCCTTAAATTTGGAATCAATTTTTGCCTTGTTGAGAGTGATTGTGTGGAGCCATTTATTATATGACTCATCCTGATTTTTGAGATATTAAAATGTAAAATAAATGTTCAGTTTGAATTGATGAAATATAGTAGATGTCATGTCTGCAAATCAACACTCTTTATTTGTATTTTCTCTTATATTTGTTCAACTTCTAATACACATTATTTCAAAACTACAAGGAAGGGTTTTTTTTTTCCCCATTAAAGCAGCAATGTTCCCTAAAAATTCTCATCGTCTGTTACCGTACAGTTCTCTGAATGGATTCTTGAAGTTCTACATATAGCCAGCCATTTTTCTCCTTGAGTAAATCTCTAAAGTCTTGTTTAGCTGTTGAATCTGAACATTTTCACTTTGTTTAAATATTGTGCTTGATTTTGTAAGTGTATTTACCTTAGTCTTTGAAGAGATGCTTCCCCCTACCCCTGCTAAAGTTGAGATGGGTTTGCTCATCATAGTAAGATGGGTTTGCCAAGAACTGAAAGCAAAAACAAAACAAAAAACAGATTTTAATCATTGTTCTTCTTTCTAACCTGGCTGGTACCTGATAAAACTTAAGACTAAGGTTCTTCTTCTGTAAAAAACATAAAAGAGTTGCTAATAGTACCTCTTCCCCAGCTTGAGATAATGTAGTTAAGGTGCTAAAAAATCAGTAGTGATCGTTCCTGCTGCTTTTCCTCTGCCTACTTTCCCCTCCCCCTTCTCCGGCACTGCACCCTTTCTAGACAGAGCTTCAATCCCCAGACTACAGTTTTCCAATCCTGCTGACCTGTCATAAATCTATTGCTTATGGACATACTGCTTGTCAACTAATCCTTTATATACAGATCCTGGATTTGGCGTGATGCTGGGTTGGTGATCTTTCCCAGCTGCAAGCTCCCTGGGCATTCATGATAGTGAAGCTATAAATTCTAAATGCTGTCCTTTCCAAAAGTAGGAAAATGTTAGATTGACTATGTGTAATTGTTAGTTACCTTGGATTAAATTCTCCAGTCTCCAATCTTATTTTAAAATAATCATATTAAACATTGCAAAGAGGCATCACATCAGCCCCTGATGATTTGCTATAAAGCCAGATGGACTTATCCTATGTTTCTTAGAAAAATATAGGAAAGGCATGTCTCTAAGTACATATAAAACAATTAATGATAAAGAGACATTAAGGATACCACCATCAAGAATACACCATTGATGTCTCAGATGTGTACAATATTGTTGTTAATTTCATATTAATATGTGCTGTTCATATGAAAAAATTTTATGCTTATATCAAAAATCTGTAAAGTCTTTTTGTGTATGTGTATATGTGTATGGGGCTACTTACAGTATACTTACATTTTCCCAAACTTTTAAAAAATATACAAAATCCTAAATTTCTTTATCAGAAATTATTCTACATGAGGTTTTAAGGAACATAACTCTCAGATTAGGAAAAAAAATATGTTTTGCCTGTGGCCATACCTGTACAATCTGAATTTTTATTTAATTAAATTGTTTAGAACAACCTTTAGTATGCATTCAAATTACCTGAAAAATGGGTAATTCTAATGCAGGTTGTCTAAGAACATATGGAGATAAGTGGTATACAGAAAGAATGAGCATGATTCTAGAGGAAAAATGAGATAAGTCAAAAGAGAAAGATGAATCTTCATATCAGCCTATGAAGCAGATTTATTATTATTACAATAATGCTACTTATTTTTCCCAATTCACAAGCAAGGAAGATTCCTTTGAGACACAAGATACTAGAGAATCTTCAATAATAGTAACCTTAAATGGAGAAGTCTGGATTCAAAGCCTGGTCTTCCCAACTCAAATATTTTGCTCTTCCTGCTTGGTGTCTCTGGTATAGACTGTAATTAAACCAGGGAGACAAAGAGCCAGGCTGTTTTTCTCATTTTTTTTCTTAAATTTCAGATGTGGAAATAAATCATATTGCTGTTCCAGCAACAGCTTGCCATTGGTACTTTGCCCCAGGATGTGTGTACCCCTGGGTTCTAACTAATCAATAGTCTGCCAGCACCTCTTGACATCTCTCTGAACTAGCAGAAAGTGCCGCCCTGCTCCAGTGGAGGCCAGAGCCCTTTGGGTCCATCTCCTGACTGGGGAGGGATTGCTATGGTGAAGATTGGAAAGAAGCAGATGTTCTTAATGCAGAATTAAGACGGGTACCTCTAGAGTGTGGCAGAGTGACACCATCTGCTCTTCTGCAAGTCCCCAGTTCAGCTGCTCCTGAGGAGAGAGGAAAAGCAATTTAGAATGTCTGTGTGGTCTATTCCTCCCAGGCTGAGGCACCACCAGGCTCGATTCATTAGTCAGATTTTTAAAAATACAACTGTGTGAGGTGCACTGAAGCCATGAAGGCTGTAGAGAACTTGCTCTGTCTATAATTATTAGAGATTTCCCCAAATCACTAGATTGGAGAAAAGCCACCACTTTCTGGTCGTTGAACAAATATTATGTATCTATTCTGTGTTAAGAGCTGGGCTGGTGTTAGGAACACAATAGGGAGTAAGGGCAATGATAGTGACCACCTTCTTGGAGAATAGTCTATTGGATGGAAGAAATGATAAGTCAAACAGTCCCCAAATAAATAATTATTTTGAAGGATGTGCAATTATTTCTCACAACCTGGGTACTGTGAATGAAAATAAGATGGTTGAATATGGAATGTATTATTGACAGGGTGGACAAAAAAAGCTATTTTGGTAAATAAGCATTTTAATTGAGATCTTAAGGATGAGAAAATCTATTAATGCTAATAACTGGGAAAAGAACAGAAAGCACTGGCAAAGGTGCCAGTGTAGAAAAGAGAATAGCTACTCCAGGAACTGAAAAAAGGCCATTCTGTGCAATGTTCAATGAGTTATGAAGAGAGGCCTGTGACCAGGTTGAGAAGCAAGAGACTTGCCAATTTGCAGATCATGGTAAAAATGCCAGTTGTGGGAATTATTACCATAGGCCACTGTTGTGGAGGTAAGACATTTTTAATGTGACTTGTATCCTTTACTAAAAATGCTGCAAACAAGAAGGAATGAGAGTGATTTACTATGGACAGGATCGCCACATCTCAGTTCTTAACACATTAGTTTTATAAGTTCTCTTTTAAATGCAAACACAACCCCAAATCCCTCTCCTCTACATTTTTAGAATTCCTTTGCAATTGAAAAGGGAGGAAAGTCCTTGTGCTCACAAATGGACAACTTGTACTATTCATTTGAAAGATGATCCAAGTCAATTTTTTGACAAGAGGTGTAACAAGGAGCAGAAGTAGAATATACATTTAGAAAGCAGAATCTGGTACACATTAGAAAGGAATGGAAGGCATAGTATTCTTTCATAAGAAAGAAACATAACCTTGAGGATACAACAAGCATGAAGAATATTTTTCTTAATTAAGATTTTAACTTTTAGTATAGCTGACAAACTCAGTTGTAGTTAGTTTGTGCCTGTGGTTATCAGTGCCCTAGTTAGCTTCTGCTTGAGGGTGGTTTGCTTTAACACCTGCACCCGTCTTCAAGCCTCTACATCTAGTCTCAGCCATGTCTCCTAGTCTCCTACTCTAACAGAACCTGTACTCTACCTGTCATTTTGTTTATTGAGATATGATTCATGTGCTATAAAATGTAACCCTTTAAAGTGTACAATTCAGTATTTAAAACAAATATATTCTTAAGGTTGTGCATCCATCACCACTATGCTTTGAGCCCCTCAACTGTTGTTATTCCTGCATAAATGAGGGCATGATGAGTTCTATTGATTTGTTTATTCATTTTGTTTTGTCTTTAGAGGAGAGGTTGGTCATTGGCCAGAGAATGTGTTAAATAAGATGAGTGGACTATATAGCAAGGCAAAGAGGGAAAAGAATTCCAGACAGTTGAAACATCTTGGTAAAGGCAACAAGGCACCAAAGAAAGCAGGGTCCCTTTTGGTAATTTCAGACCGCTCTTTATAGCTGGAGAATGGATGAGTTTTGGAAATAAGCACATGAGGATACTTTATGTTAGCTTTACCATGGGTTTCTGAAAGATTTTTGGATAAAAGAGAAATGTCACTTAAAGTTAAAACTTTACATAATAATTTTTGAAGATATTTGTATATAAAAAAATAAATGTAACTTACAGGAAATGCCTTACATAATAATTTTGGAAGATAGTATCTTTCTCAATCTTTCTCAATCTCTCTGAATTTCTCAGTCTCAAAATTTCTATTAATCTCCCTTTCAATTTTTTAACACACCTGATTACTTTGAACCGTTGTACAAATAACAGATATTTTGAATGGGAAAGGCTGGGATATTTACTAAAATTTTACATTTACAAAAGAGACTTTTTAGTTGTGAGAAACTGGGCAATGTTTTGGTATACTACAGGGTCTAAGGCAGCATGAAGTAGTTGGAAGGCTACATGGACTGTGGTGTAAAATGTCTTGAAATTAATTCCTAATTATGCCAATTACCAAATGTCTGAGCTTAGGTAAGTTAATTACTATGTCTGACATGTTTTTCATCTGTAAAATTAAAATAAATAATATTTATTAATTTAATGATTATAAAATAATTCAATAATTTATAATTATTAATATTTATTTATTAACAGTAAAACAGCTACCAGACCAACCTTCTGTGTGAATTATGTAACATGTCAGGAGTCCTAAGTCCATTTCTATGGACCTGGGAATGCATGAAAAATATTATATTTGTATGCATTCTGGGGACAGAAGTGTACATAAACCTTATCAAATTTGTCAGGTTGCTTGAGTGATTCATCTCAAGTACTCAAGGCTTAAAACAAAGGCTGCCAAACAATAACTTTCATATTCCCTTCTCTTGAAAATATTGTATTTATGATTTTTCAAATAGTAAATATATATACCTTTATTTTTACTGAAGATAGAGAGTAATTTGCTAATTGAGTCCCTCAATCAACATAATAACAAGACAGTTGCCAGTTAAGGTGGAATGGAGGCTAATGTTCAGTATTCTAGTGAGGGAGGCATATTCATTAAGCTTGGAAGTAGGAATAGCATGATTGTTAGTATCTTTGGTCTCCAGAATCACATAATCTTGAGTTCCATACTCTGTCAAGCCCCTGAGAGTAACTACCGTTTACAAAAACGTTATAGCTAGTTATCAATACATCTTACTGTGTTAAGACAGTGACATTTTTTTTCTACGGGGAAAGTGCAAACACATTCCCCCTCTACCACAAATTATGCAGTCAAGTTTCCCACATTTGGGGAAATTTCAGGGGTCAGCACTTCCTTAGTGCAATGGATAAGCCTCACCCTGGAAAATCACCTGTGTGATCATGGTATATATCCCCTTCCAGGCAAGTATTTTAAAGTTGATCTCTTATTTAAATATAATCTAATGGGTGCCTCGTTGGGGGACAGTGTGGTGCTTTTTAAATCAAACCAAGACCCAATCTCTTATCCTTTATGGCTCCATCATTCTGCAGTGGCTTTGGTGTGTTCTCTATTTAACCACTGATCAGGAAAGGGCCCATGTGGAAGACTATCTACTTCTAAACATGCTCATCTGCAAGGACTCTTATCATCGCTGCTCATATTCTGTTGGCCAGAAGTTAATTGTGTCACTATACCTAACTGCAGGGAAAGTTGGAAAATGTACCTTAGCATGCAGTAGAGAAGAAAATGGATTTTGATGAACTCATAGTGCACTCTGTCACACTGGCTTTGTGGAGTTGAGCAAATCATTTATTTTTTTCTCTCTAGGCCTCACTTTTCTTATCTGTATAATAAAGAGTGTAATACTTTTTATGTGAGGTTGTGAGCATTAGCTGTATTAATCAAGGTAAGGTTTTCACACTGTTCTTTGCATATGGTAAATGTTCAATAAATATTTGCTGTCCCTATTTATATTATCATTTCAACAGGAGCCAGAACATCTTTATTGAGAGAAATTAATGCTGTTTGGAAGAATATAGGGTTCTCATCAGCAAAGGAACTCTGTGCCACAAAAGGCTTCCATTAAAAAAACAAAACAGAACAAAAGAAAACAAAGACACACACACACACACACACACACACACACACACACACACACACACGTAACCTCTTAACATCTAATGCTTAAAGAGAAACTTTGGTGATCCCTGCTCAAGCTCAAATATGAGTTTGTCTGGAGTTTGTGAGATGAGAATGAATGAATCCAAATTTTAGTGTTTGATAAAGTGGTTGTCACCAGACTTAATTGCTCCAGGCACCACTAAATGTGAATTGAATTATAGCCTAAATGCCTTTTCATTCAATTTTGTGGTTTATGATTTTGCCACCAGCTGCAGGTATCTGGCTGTTGAATGAAGAAAGAAAGACACAGCACCCACCAGTAACCAAATGACTGTAACCACAGATCATTCTGATTTCTCAAAATGTAATTAATGTAAGTTTGAAGGATATAAAATGCAGGCAAATTATCCCTGGCAATTTTCAGTAGAAGCTAATGTTTGCAGGACATATTTCAATTTGGCACAGTAGACGGATCTTTGTTTTTGGAACTCTTTTCAATAATTTAGTACCTCTTTCTCTTCTTTTTGATATCCTTTCTTTCCACATAATCAATTATTAGGTCTTCACATCATACATGGAAAGTCTTAAACATCCTAAAATACGCATACAGAATTGAGGGCCATTTAGCAAATATTGGATAGAAAAATAACAAGCCTTTAAACTGATTGTAAGATATTAACATTTAGAATTAGAATCAAGATTTATAGGGCCAGAACTCTAGAAGGGGAGTTCTTTGCGTCTTTATCCTTCTGAGAAACAAAAGCTTAATTTCCACAGTAAGATGAGGTCCAGGAACACCAATATATCTATTGATTGAGATTTTTATATGTATATATGTAAATGTATATGCATATATGTCTCATTGTATAAAAGAGATATGCATATATATGTCTCAGCTGATCAATAGACATAGATAACTAGAGAGGTTATTTAATTAACACAGGACATCAACAAAGTTTAATTTTAATTAATAAAATAATTACATTTTTAATTAACAAAGTAATAAAAAAACTAGAAAAAATTTGATGACAATGGCTGAACTACTGCTGTGGAATAAAACTTCATATATTTTACTGTAATAATAATAATAATAATAACTGCTATTGATTTAATTTCTACTGTGGACCTTGCTACAAATTTTATGTAGGCATTATGTTAAATAATCCCACAGAATGTATTTTATTATTTCATTTCATTAATAAAGAAACTAAGACTTGAACAAGTTGGGTTGTTCAACTTCACCCAGCTTTCAAGTGGCAGAGCCAAGATTTGATTCCAGATTTTTCTAAGCTCCAAGCCTTCATTCCTCTTACCATCTAACGTAAAGAAAAATGTATATAGCACACCAATGTCTTCTGATATCACTTAACTTTTTAAATTTTCTTTGCACTTAAAGACTCTGGAGAATTGTGTGTGTGTGTACATGTATATGTTTCTATCTCTATTATAACTTAGAAAGTGCTGTTTATTTTTCTGTTGTCTCTACCTATGTTGCTATTCTGTTGGCCAAGTAGTGGAGTTGTAAAGAGACTCTTCAATTCATTTTGGTTCAGAAACTGAACATTGTAAGTTTCTTTGATGTCCCTTCACTACAAAGGGAACCAAAATCCTGTAAGGGTTGAATCCCTGCACGTTTGAAACTAAGCAGTGTAAAAGAGTTGCTCTTCTTCTAAATTCTCAACCTCTACACTTGGTATTGTCAGATGTTCTATACTTTTTGCCAAGTTACTAGATGTGACTCTCTTCCTCTCTGTGTCCCTGAAGACATTAATAATAGTTGTTTTTTGTTTTCTTCCACTTCCATAACTGGTTTCCTCCAAGGTGCTTTTGTCATTTTGTCCTCTATCTTACATATTTTTAAATCTATTTTGCTTATTTTGGTCTGTGTTGCTCATGCTAATTTATCCAGTTCTCTGGGGATTGTTCATCTTTTCTTCATATTAAGAGTAGGGCAGTAAAAAGCTGATAGAAGCTCTAGAAGGGACTTGTTTAATGTGGGCAATGCTGTAGAGGGATCTGACCAGTCTATTTCACTAGGAAACCTCTGATGCTATAAGTTTTATTTTTTCACATGGGCTGGGTAGATTCCTCAGAGAAGATACTTCTAATCTTCAACTTGGTGGATGAAGCCTTTTTGTCAGTACTCTGAGAGCTATTAGGGAAAGACGGGAGAGGTTCTAAATCTAAACAGTCAACATGCAATCTTTTACTTAATCTCTCTCTCCATTAGTTGTTCTCTTTAACTGTTCTCTTCATCCTTGTGAATATATGCCTTTGTGGTGTTGTCTCTATTTATACTGTAGAAGTCTTTGAGGAAGAAGAACTTCATGCTGTGTTGAATCAACCAACTCTAGACCAGAATACCCTCATCATGATTTTAATTTGCATTTCCTCGATTACCAGTGACGATGTATGTGTACATGTATCTTTTCCCTTCTGTTAAATTCCTACTCATGCACTTTGCATATTTTAAAAATCAGTTGTCTTTATATACATCGTTAGGAATTCTTTATATTTTCTATTAATAGTACTAATCTGTTGATATATATGTTGCAAAAAGGATAGTTACATTTTAACAACTTTATATAATGAGAGAATATACTGAATGAATATAAAGTCTAACAAATAACAGTATTACCATTTATTACATCCATGCTCATGACAATGGTACAAGGAAAATGAGATTTTCTATACTTTTAGATAAGCAGCTGATGATTCAGAACATTTATATGACTTTGTTCAAGTCCCCCCCACAATTTGTTCGATCGAGCAGAGTATAAAACCCACATCTGAAACTGCCCTATTTCATCTATTATTCTGAGAGAGAGGAAAGTGCTGGACCTTATCTTTTTGTGAATGGTAGTTGAATTACAAAAATGCTATAGAACATTTCTTTTCTAAATAAAATGAAATAAAACTAAAAGTTATGAACATAAATTATAGTTTGCTTTTGCCTGTGTGTGTATGTGCATGCTTTAGAAACAAGGTTAATAAGTCTTATTTTGCTCAACTAGGAATTATCTGCTACTAAAATTCAAATTCAGCAATTGGAAATTTTATTTTGATAGAAAAAAATGGGGAAGTAGATAACAAACTGTTTCATAAATTTTCTTTGTAATTTGATTTAATTCTCTCACAGATTCTCCTAGTATTTCATGACCATTACTCTAATATTATATCAATTATTTGAAACAAGTCTTGGAAATTAAAGTAGGAGATAGAACACTTAGTTTTTTGCATGTTTATGTATATTATATTAATGAGCATAAGAAGCCTACTATAAAATGTGGAGACTACTATATAGAATACAATTCTTCAATAAGCTAAAATGCATAACCTTTTTATTTAAAATAAAAAAGTTTTGTTTTGTTTTGTTTTTTCCAATGGCATACTGTAGGAACTATGGATGGGAGTTGATTCTAGAAAATGCTTTTCGTGATTTCTTTAAGATCACAAAAGTGTTCCTAGGTTGTATGTAGCATGAAAGATGTCAGACCCAAATCTGTATTCTCAGGGCAATGCAATGGCCTTTCAAAAATGTTTTCTGTGGAGAAGAGACCAGAATCTTAACTAGGATCTAAGATTGCAGACAAAAGGGTAATTACCCACTAAGGAATGTACCACACATCATTTCTGAAGCAGGGAAGGACTTCTGAGAACTCTGCTGTTGATCATCTTGCCCTGTTGGAAAGTGGCATATATAGTATTTGGAGAACATGTGATACTGAGCTAGAAGTCATTTGTTTCCCAATTTTTCCTTTTCAGAGGTTTAACAATTTAGGGGCAAGTCAATCAATTTATTCAAGCCTCAATTTCTTTACCTGTAAAGTAAGAAGGAAAATCTCTGCCACATATCATCATTTTAAGAATCAAATTATACAATTACCAGAAAGTGCTTTGTAAGCAATATAGAACATTGTACCAATTAGGTTATCATTAGTACTTTGATTAGCTGATTTCTGTTGCTAATTATGAAGCATCAAACAAACCCTGCTAAAAAGATTTAAATACTTAACATCTATATGACTCAATAATTCTGCATAATGGATCAAAATCATGGTATCTCTTGTGGATTAGGTGGCTACTGGTGCTAGAATGGAAATCATAGTATGAGTCCAACAGATGGGGATTCCCCTCCTACTCCTTTACTACTGTGTGTCTTTAGGAAAATTTCTGAACCTCTCTGATTTCTGATTTCCTTATCTACAAAAGAGGGATCCTCATTTCTACCTCTAAGTGTTGTGATGATTAAATAAGATGATTAACACCAACCTTATAATAAGTTTCTGAATACTAGAATATCAGTAATTATCACTCCTGTATTTCTTCTCAGACCCATTTCATTTTTGAGTAATTACTATGTGCCTGTTGGATAAATAATCAAGTTTAGATTGACAGCAAAATTTGAAGAGAGAAGGGTAGTTTTCTGACAAATCGAGAATGACAACTCCTCCCTCTGGATCTGGCCATATTATATAAAAATAATGAAGTCTATATGCTGTATATAGTATGATGTTTACAGTTATTTCTTCAAGAATTGGTAAGAGCTTCATCTTCTCTAGTTAAGAGAGCCTATCTATCTGGGTCTTTTCTGTCTTTAGTCAAATATAACTGACTGTCTTCTTTGCCCTAACTGTATTTGGCCTCCACAATATTTTTCAGAGAGGATGGGCCTAATTTATAGTAGGACCTTAATAAATGTTTTTAATGAATAAAGACATTATTGTTTCTACAATTGGCTAATTGAATATGTTTTTTGTTTTCAGATCCTTTGTTGCTGATGTTAATGATAAAGATGATGAGAAATTAACATGTTGTTGAATTAACGTCAACAACAACCACCTTTTATTTAGTAAACATGATGTTCCAGGCACTGCACTAAGTTACTTAACATGATTTCTTTGTTAAAACTTCAAATCAATAAGTTAACTGTGGAGAAACAGTGCAAGTCATTTGTTCAAAGTCACAGCTTATATTTTATGAGTGGGCAGGGAGAGAGACATGTTCAATTACCAGCTTACATTAAAATAGCAGGTTTGTTTTATTTAATATTCTATATTGAAATAGTGCTATCTGGGGTCATGATTTGTTTTTTCCTGTCTTCTTAATATTTTCCCTAATGGTTTATTATGTAACTAACCACCTATGTTCTGCAACATATTTTTATTCATATTATTTTGTAGTTATGATTTAACAGGTTTGCTTTTTAGTATTCCCACTCTAAGTTTATGCAATCACAGTGTTAGAGTATTATGTATTTGTCTCTGTAATATTACCAGTGAGTTTTTTACTTTTGGATGATTTCTTTTTGTTCACTAACATCCTTTTCTTTCAGATTAAAAAACTCTCATTAGCATCTCTTGTGAGACAGTTCTGATTTTGATGAATCCTTCATCTTTTGTTTGTCTGGGAAAGTCTTTATTTCTCCTCCATATTCAAAGGATAATTATTCTGTATATAATATTGTAAGTTGTAAGTTTCACTCCTTCAGCACTTTGAGTATCTTATCCCACTCTCTCCTGGCCCGTAAGGTTTCCACTCAGAAGTCTGCTGCCAAATGTATTGGAGCTCCTTTTTATATTATTTTTTTTTCTTTTCTTTTGCTGCTTTTAGTATCCTTTCTTTATCTTTGACCTTTGCGAGTTTTATTATTAGATATGTTGAAGTAGTCTTATTTGGGTTGAATCTGCTTTGTGTTCTGTGACCTTCTTGTACCTGGATATTGAAATATTTGTCTAGATTTGGAAATTTCTGTTATTATTTCATTGAATAAACTGTCTCCCCAAGTTTCTCTTTTTACCTCCTCTTTAAGGCCAACAACTCTTCTATTTGCCCTTTAGAGGTCTTGTAGGCATGCCTTATTCTATTTTTCTTTTTCTTCTCTGACTGTGCATTTTCATATACCTGTCTTCAAGCTCACAAATTCTTTCTTATGCTTTATCATTTCTGCTGTTGAGAATCTCTGATATATTTTTCAGGTTGTCAACTGAATTTTTCAGCTCCAGAATTTCTGTTTTTTTAAATTATTTCAATCTTTTTGTTAAATTTCTCTTATAAAATTCCTTCTCTGTGTTATCTTAAAGTTCATTGAACCTCCTCAAGACTTTGAATTCTCTAAAAGGTCACATATCTTTGTCACTTTGAGATTGGTCACTAGTCCCTTATTTAGTTTGTTTGTTGAGGTCATATTTTCCTGTGAATGTTGTGATCTAAGCCTGTGGTCACTACAACTATATCAGCACTAGGGGGCACCCAAGCCCAGTAATGCTGCAACACTTGCAGGCACCAAGAGGCATCACCTTGGTGGGCTTGAGGAAAATCAGGGAGAATTCCCTGAGTTACTAGGCAAAGTCTCTTGCTCTCTTCCCTCTCTTTCTCCCAATCAGAAGGAGTCTCTCTCCACTCTGGGCTGTCTGGAGTTGTGTGATGGGTGACACATTACTCGTGTGGCCACCATAGCTGGCACTACACTGGCTGGTCACAACTGAAGCCAGTACAGAACTGGGTCTTGCCCAAAGCTTGCAGTTACTACTGCCTGGCTACAGCTGATGTTTATTTAAGGCCCAAGGGCTCTTTAGTCAGCAAGTGGTGAATCCTGTCTGGACTGTGTCCTTGCCTTCAGGGAAGCGTGTTCCCTTCTGGCCCAGGATGGGTCTAGAAACACCATCCACGAGCTAAGGCCTGGAATCTTGGGCATTAGGAATCTGCTTGGTGCTTTATTTTACTGGAGTTGAGCTGGTACCCAGTTGCAAGACAAAGTCCTCTATACTCTTCCCTCTAGTGAAAGTAGTATCTCCTGGAGCTGCACTGCCTGGAGTTAGGGGAGGGGTGATACAGGCACCCTCTTGGAGGTCACAGCTGGTGAGACACTGGGTTGCTCACACCCCAGTTCCATGGTCCAAATCCAGCGCAGCACCAGGGCTTGCCCAAGGACTGTTGTCCTTGCATCCTGGCTGACTCTCAAATTTATTCCCAGCTCCAGCCCACTTAATTAGTCAGGGTGGAGCCAGTCAGGACTCGGGTTTCTCTTTCTGGGGCTAAGAATTTTCCTCTGGCCAGGACTGGTCTGAATGCTCCCTCTGTGGGCACCTGTAGAATTCTGCCCCGTGTTGTGTTCCATTGTGACAGAACAGCACTGAGTTTTAATAAAAAGTCCCCAAGTCACTTCTCTGTCCCTTCCCTCAAGCACGCAGACCCTGTTTCTGCATGGTGCTCCTAGGGGATTGAGGAGGGGTGGTGTGGGCAATGCTAGGCTGTATTTCTACCCTTGTCAGTGCCTCTTTCTCTGATGCATTGTTAAAACCAGATACTGTGATTGCTCACCTGATTTTTTGGTTCTTATTAAGGTGCTTTCTTGCATGGATAGTTGTTCAATTTTGTGTTCCTGTGGTGGGGGGATGATTACTGGATCCTTCTACTCAGCAATCTTGCTCCACGTCCTTCCTCCATACCATTCTGGTTATTCTATGGTATGTAGCCTTACACTCATCTTTTCAATCAATAAGGCTGGGCTCAAACACATGCTTTTCAGTCTGGAGATTTACCATAGTCTTTCAAAAAAGTGTTTTGCCAAGAATCTGAGGTCATATCCAGAAATCTGAATCACACTGATTGAACTATACATGGCTATTCTTTTGTTTCCCCAGCCGTTATATTTTTTTCCAAAATTCTAACTGTTGGTAAAAAAAAAAAAAAAAAGTGTTACTCTTCATCTGATCAATTTCCTTCCCAGTACATAAATAATGATATTGTGGTCTCTTTTGGTGGTTTTTTTTAACCACCACAGGAATCTGTAGATTAAATAAGTGTTGGTGGACTTTTCATTACGTCCCCAATTTCAGGAAGGGAGCAACCACATCACCTCTGTCATATTCTTCCTTTAATTTCTTCACTATTTGGTTTTCATTCTTTTCATTTTAATAAGGATATCTAACCACTTAGCACAATATCTGGTGCATAGTTACTTACCACTTATTTTATATCAGAATTTTGATATTAATAATTTTGATTTTACTTTTGAGGTCACTGTTGGATAGCTTCAAAGGTACATATAGCTTCACATGCCTCTTTAGGTGTTTTCTTGAAATATTCATCCTTAATTCATCACAGTCCACTTAGAGTTAATATTGTGCTATCTCACATGAAATACAAAATGCAAATGACATTTTAACATTTTAGTTCTATTTGTCCCTCATTCTTTGTGCTGTGATTGTCATATACAGTATTCTAATAATTTATAAACCTCGTCATACTGTGGGGTTTATATTTCTTATAGTAATTAGTAGGCAGATAATTCATATGGTAATTAAGAGAAGAAATCACATATTATCTTTTACATTTACATACATATTTACCATTCCTAGTATTCTTCATATTTTTTTTCCCTTTGGATCCGTGTGTCTATGTGGTATCATTCCCTTTAGCCAGAAAATTGTCCTTTAGTGTTTCTTGTAGGGCAGGTTTGTTGGTGATGAATTATCTTTTTATTGTAAAATGCCTTTAACTTTCTTTTATTTTCCAAGAAAGTATTTTCAAGATCTAGAATTTTAGCTTAGCAGATATTTTCCCTTTTCCAACACTGTCAAGATGTTGTTCCGTTATCTTACAGCTTTTATTTTTCTCCGATGAGAAGTTAGTCATACTTTATGTCTTTGTTTGCACGTGTGTAATGTGATTTTACTTTGCTCACAGCTTTCAAGAAGTCTCCTTCATCTTTGATTTCAACTCTTTGGTATACCCATGTATTTAATATGAACTTCTTCGCATTTATCTTTGGTGCTTGATGAATTTTGTGTGTCTGTTTTGTTTTGTTTTTAGAGGTGGAGTCTAGCTATGTTGCCCAGGCTGGGGGACTCGAACTCCTGGGCTCAAAGGATCTTCCCACCTGAACCTCCTGAGTAGCTGGGACTATAGGTGCATGCTGCGGTGCCCAGTTTCGGTTGTGGTTTTCTTTGTTTGCTTGGTTTTTTTAAGTTAATGTCTTTCACCAAATTTAGAAAAGTTTCAACTATTATTCCCTCAAGTATTTTTTTTTTCTAATCTCATTCTTTCTGTCCTCTCCCATGGAACTCAAATTACATGCATTGTAGACAGCTTCATATGTCCTTAAAGTCATGAGTTCTTTTCTTTCTTTTTCTAAACTTACTTTTTTCTGTTCTTTAGATGGGATCATTTACTTTTGTAACAATATATCTGAAGGTTTACTGACCTCTTTTGCTACAATCTCAAATCTGATCTTAAGCTCCGGAAGGATTTTTAAAAATCAAATATTGTATTTCGTAGCTTGAGTGTTCCATTTAGTGTTTCTGAAAATTATTTCTATTTTTCTCCTGTTAATCTCCATCTCTTTATTCATTTTGAACAACTTTCCTTTGGGTTGCTTTAAAGTTCTTATCTGCAAATATCAACATCATCTGGATCTTATAACTGTCAGTTTTTTCCCCTATATTTTCTTCCCTTGACCATAGCTTACATTTTTCTATTGTTGTGCAAGTCTGGTATTTTTTTTTAATTGTTTACTGGGCTTTTTAGGTGCTATATTCTAGGGATGCTCTAGATTTTGTTGCCTTTTCCTGAACAGTACTGACTCTTTCCTACCAGTCATGCACCATGGCTGGGATGCAGACTTCAAACCATATCTCCCCTGAGGTGGGCAGCACATGAAATATCTGAGGTCCCACCCCCATCTTTGCCCTTGTCTCCTTGGTGCTGTTTTTATTGGAAAATGTGGTATCTTTCTTGCCAGGGACTTGGGTGGAGTTTTTAAGTAGTCATTGAAGATTCTGTGATTCCCTCCATTCTGGGGTTTCCCTGTCACAGTCCAGACACTCTGGTGGCCTCAAACTTTATTCTTTCATTTCTCAAGACAGAAATACTGCAGATTTCTGCTTGAGTTCTAGCTATGCAGTCCTGGGTAGACAGGAATGTGCACTCAGATGACAGAAACTCAAAATTTACTGAATTCAGTCCCTTGTTTCCTCCAGTTTCTGATCATTTTTAATTTTTCCAGTGTGTTCACATAGTTGTGGGTTTTTTTTGGGGGGGGGGCTTCCAGATTTGATATTATCTATTAGATGATTGGTCTAATACATGCTACTCTGCCATTACTAAAACAGGAACTCCTTCCACTACAATTTTTATTTTCATTTTTCAAATTAAAGCAATTTCTAATGAAGGATTTCTGCCACAAAATTTCCCTTTTTCCTCCTTTTATATTTTTTTCTGATACAATGGCAGAACTAGAAGTTCCTAGTTAATTAAGTCAGAAATTAGAATCTTTTAAAAAATTTCAAAATATTAAGGGGTTACAAATGTTTTTGTTACATGGATACCTTTTATAATACTTAAGTTGGGGCTTTTAGTATGCCCATCACCTGAGTAGTGTTCATTGTACCCAATAGGTAGACTTTTACCCTGCCTCTTCCATCCCTTCACCCTTCTTGATTTCCTATGACCTTTACATCTCTTTGTGACTGTGTGTGCCCATCGATTAGCTCCCAACTATCAGAGAGTATGTGTGACATTTATTTTTCCAAGGAATATAGAATCTTAACAGATACCAGGAGGATACATAGGGAAACAGCAATTGCAGTATATTACACAATGGCTTCTTTAGTTTATTGGTCTCTAATAGGCTCCTTAGCTTTTGGTGACACTAACTGGGCAAAGTAGATTCCTGCCTACAATGGGAGATATGAGTTTACTGATAGGGGAGATATGAATTTTACTGCTTCTCTAGAAATCTGAATCTTGCTTCGTCGATGTTCTTTTAGGCTTGTGACATGAATCACTGCCCAGGAAGAATAGTGATAAACAATCTTCATATTGGTTGAAATAATTGGATTCTTATGGCTCTGAAACCAAATTCATTATTTATTGACGTTGCTTCTTTACTTAGAGTCAGCACACACTCATCTGGCATTGCCTTCTCTGCTTTCCGTTTTTTTTTTAGCATCCTGGAAAAGGACTTCTCTCCATGGCTAAGCATCAATACTCAATAATTTTACATGTTTGACAGTTTGAGAAGGAAATGTATAGAGGTGTTTCAAAAATTAAGTTTTAATATTTCATAGAAATGTACTATAGTGTTTGTGAAAAACAAATAATCCCTGACCTGTGAACAATAACTTTTATTTAACTATGTATTTATTTAAATGGGATTATTTTGGGGACATCATAAGGTGAGAATGTAAGAGCATTATTTATTAATTCCACAAGACCTGTATTGAAATTCTGCTTCAAAAAATGACGGCCAGACAATCAATCCTGTTTTCGTACAATTTCAATGTAAATCTTTCATTGAATCCATAAAAATTTAAATTCTTTATGGATCAGAAAGAATACAAAGATAATAAAACTATATATCCTACTAAATAATGTTCTTAAAACAAACAAAGCAAAGCCCTTCTATTATTTCTCACACAACTTATGTTTTAGTAACAATCTATTCAGAGATTAAGCCCATGTTTGTCATAATTATCCTATCATTATCACAACAGTCAAATGCTTGAAATAAATGTATTACTTCTGAAAGCCATCTGTCAAAGTTCTTCTATGAACGTAGCTGAGAGATAGAACTGGGAGGTCTGATACTGCACGTACTATGACTGCCTCATTTCTAGTTTATTCCTAGGGCACCACAGGCCATTTTTCAAGCAAGCAATAATCTACGTGACTAGATCTTTGATCAAAAGATTCTGTCAGACAGGATGACTATTGTAGGTAGCAGGGAATAACTAAAATGAACACAAACAGCCATTCTCCTTGGCCCATTTAATCTTTCTTAAACTCAGACGAATCTTCATTGTAATCTGTTTCTAAATGATGCCTGCTATCACGGTGTTAGGTAGTGTGAAGTATGGAAGCATGAAACAACAGCACTTGGGGAAATACAGGGAGCCAGGGGTAGCGAAGGGCAGCTGGGGTGCAGTGGAGGAAAATGAGTTTGAAAAGGTCGTCAAAAGTCATGTAACGAAGGTCTTACATGATAAATGTTCTAGGGAGATAGCCATTTAAGAATTTTGGCAGGGCAGTGACATGACTGGATGTGCATTTTAAAAAGGTTTTCTAATAGTCGTCTCAATCTGGGATGCTATCGCTCAGAGAGATTTTTTGGAAGAATATGTGTGTATGTGTTTGCAGGGCATTTTTTAAAATAAATTTTTTATTTTGGAATAATTTCAGATTTACAAAAAAATTTAAAAAACCTTGTAATGTTAGTACAGAGAGTAGAGAGAGTTCTCTATAGCCCTCACCCAATTTCTCCTATAGTTAACATCTTAAGTATCATAGGGCATTTGTCAAAACTAGCATTGGTCCCTTACTATTAACTGAATCTTAGACTTTAATTGGATAACACCAGTTTTCCATTAATGTCAGCTTTTTGTTCCGGGATCCAAATTAGGATATCAGTGGCACTAAATGGTCATGTCTCTAGCGTTCTCTGATCTGTGAGGTTACTCAGTTTTCCTTTGTTATTTGTGATCTTGACAGTTTAGGGAGTGCTAATCAGATATTTTGTAGAATGCCCCTCGATTTAAGAACAGGGTTATGGCTTTTTGAAAGAATAGCATAGACGTAATGTGCCCTTCTTGTTCACATCCTGTCAGGGGCTCCATGGCATCACTGGAGATGCAAAACTTTATGGCGCAGTGATTGCAAAGTCCTGCCACTGTAAAGTTAGTATTTATTTTTTCCTTTCTTACTCTCTCTGTTTATTAGAAGTCCATCATAAATTCAGTCCACTGTTGGTAGGGGAGGGGTAAAGCTCCTCCTTCTGAGTAAGGAGTATCTATATTATTTGGAATTCTTCTGTAAGGAAACTTTGTCTCTTTTCTCATAAAGCATTTCTTTTTAAATCACAGTAACTAGAGATACAACTGATATTTATTGGGCAGGATCCAAGGAAACTGAGGGGCCTAAAATTTATGGTCAGTCTTGTACAATGAAGAATTTTATGTCCCCAAACACCGGTAGCCTTTCCTTTGAGAAACAATCTAGTACATGCATTCTTAGTGTGGGTGATGTCAACTCCAAGGATGTGATAATTGGTTCTTGAGAAAGGAGAAATCTTACTCTTGTTCTGTATAAAGCGCATATATACAAACAGTAAATAAACAGATCCCTAGTATACCTGTAATATGAAAATTTCATGGAAGACATTTAGGAAAAAAAATGTCTAACAGGTGTTCTCAGGGGGTTGATAATGAAGAAAAAATGAGGGACATTGCTCTAGCAGAAGGAGGATGAATGTGTTGAACTACATAAAAGGAGGAACTGGGCAAGAAGAGGCAAGGATTTCAATAAGGAGGTTACCTCGATTGGCGTTCAGATCAGGCATATTATGTAATTAGAAAAAAAGCACTGCTTCTTTTTGTTTAGAATTGGCTTGTATGTGATTTTTCAATTACCTTTTTGTTGTCATTGGTCACTGAAAATAAGTCATAAAGTTTCTCAATAACTTTATTGCAGGGAAAAATAACAAATTATATTTATATGATAATTTTCCAAATTCAATAACATTTTGAAAAGTACTGCTTATGTATAACAGCATTCCTCATACTTTACTATGTTTAATGTTGTAATTTCCCCCGAGCTTCACAGACATTTTCTGCATAGCTAAATTTCCTGGTTCATTGGAAAACAAAGAAGTGACTGTTGTACATTTTATCTACAGGAAGCCTTGAGATACGGCTTCTAGCTCTTGTGCATTTTTATTTGGAAAAAATCTGGGGGTAAGCAATAAAATTTAATTTTTTTTGGTGGGAGGGGTAGATAAGAGCAAAAGTCAAATAGATATTTATCTTCTTTTTACCTAATCTTGAGGTTATATGTGCTTAGCATAGAAAATTTGGAAAATAAAGTATAAAGAATAAAATAAACATACTATATATTTTCATTACTATTTTAGTGTATTGCTATCTAGTATTTTTCCATTACTAAAATATATATACTTTCTTCTTTTATCATGTTTTTACTTTTTTATAACTCTATAATATCCCAACATTTAAGTTGTATACATTTTTCAATAAAATTTTCTTTTTCTTCCTATTCGTTATTCAATTTCTTTAAACTCAAATAGCCTCAACTTAATATCACTTGCCTACTTTTATAAGCAGCTCTATCATTCTTCTTTTTCCCACTTCATGACCTTTAGCTATGTGAATTATCTAAGGCTGCCCTTTTAACACCATTCTTCTATGGACAAAGCGTAGAGGGAAGTGAAAAAAAATCACCGAGTCTTATTTAGCACAATGCAAAATTTTGAATGATTATGGAAATGAGTAGTTATATTTAATGCATCTCACAGTTAGATGTGTATACATTATAATGACACCAAAATAGAGGTCTGAAATGAGTTCAAGGACCCCAGTCAGGATTTGTGACTTCCCAGGGTACCGAAATAAGTAGAAAATTATACTGCAAACCGCTGATCTTTGAAGAATAATAGGGAGTGGGAGAGCAACAGGGAGACTGAAGACAGGAAAGTGATATCCTGATTTTCAAAAAGATGAGGAGGTTCTACTCTTTTAATAATGAGCTGTGTGCATGACTTTAATACCCAATGAAGTTGACATTTTTGTTATATTTGGCTGCTTAATTTCCATTCCTAATTCCTAAGGCTATTACAAATTTTCTTTGAAGTCTATCCTCTTTCTGAATCTCAGGTCCTGCGATTTGGGCGTCATCGTGGTCGCCGTGGTAGGGATTAACCCTATCCTCTGCTCCTGTGGTGAGCTCTGAGTGACTTAAGCCAATCAGCATATTTTACTTCCCTGGTGCTAGTGATTTGTTGATGTTTGGGTCTATGACACAGTTGACCAGTGAGCGATAGGGTCAGAACTTGTTTTAATCCCTGGGAGAGAGTGGCTTCTCTCTCTGCAAGGGCTTATCGACCTGAGGAATAGGAGATCTGGAAGTGGTAGAAGCCTTATGGGACCTGCAGAAGACCACATTGTAAGTAATGAAACCAAAAAAGAGGACGGAACAAGCAATGGAAAATCCCTTCCTAGTGCCATCATTGGAGCCTCTCAATCTGATGAGGGCTGAAGACAGATCAACTCCTCAAATGTTAAATTATATAATTTTGAAAATGACTTATTTACTTCTTTTACTTCCTTCTGATTACTTTATGGTTTCTGCTTGCTTTGGAGTGTAAGTTTTTCTTGGTTTCTTTAAAAAATTAATTAAAATAAGTCTCACTATACTTAGGAACATTCTTTCTAGCTAATATTACCAATCTCCATGGTTTCAATGATAACCTCTGTGCTGCTGAGTCCCAAATATTTATTTCCAGTTCCCTAAGTGACAGATATCTATTTCCAAGAGCCTTCTTGACTCATCTACTTGAGAATACTTCAGAATATTTTATCTTCTCCCAATGATGAAGGTGCCTCCTATAATCTCAATTTCAGTTAATAGAATCACCATCCACCTATTTTTTCCTAGTACTACTTCTAACAACTTTGATACATCCCTATTTTCACCCCCAAATTCTATCTGTCATCACAGTAGGCTAATGGTTCTCAAACTTATCATGCATTAGACCTATTTGAGGTGCCTGTAGATTCCAATCCTCCCTTCCTCTGCCAAAATTTTGATTTGTTTTGTCTGGATTGAGGCTCAAGAATGAGTAATTTTATCAGGCTCCTCAGGTGATTCTGATATAGATTGATTATGGACCATATTATGAGAAAAATGGCATTTGGACCATAGGATTTTTGGAGAAAAAAGTCATGATTTATTAAATTTCTATCCCCAGCTTTTAGGAAAATGCTTGCTACATAGTAAAGATTAAGATATTGGAAAAAATGAATGGATCTTCAATTCAACGAACTTAAAAATGTCACGGCCGACTGTGGTGGCTCACAACTGTAATCTTAGCACTTCGGGAGTTCTAGACCAGCCTGCCAACATTATGAGACCCTGTTTCTACCAAAAATTAAAGAAAAAAAATATTAGCCGGGCATAGTGGAGTGCACCTATAGTCCCAGCTACTTGGGAGGCTGAGGCAGGCGGATTACTTGAGCCCAGGAACTCAAGGCTGCAGTGACCTATGATCACATCACTACACTCTAAGCTGGGCAACAGAGTGAGAGCCTGTTTCTAAAAAGAAAAATTAAATTAAAAAGTCACTAATTTGGCCTCTTTCATCATTAAATTTGCCTCTGCTTTAATCCATTGAGCATTAATCTGTGGTATTAAACTTAATAGAATTTCTGAGTGAGGTCTACATATCTGTGTTGTTAAATATTAGTCCAAGCTATTTTTATGAAACAAAACACAAAGTTTAGAGAACCAGTAGATTATTCCCTCATTATACTTCACTTTTACCCTCAAAAATATATTCCTTATCAACAGTTTCTCTTTACTACTATCAATTCCCATACTTCCACAGGAGCTACCTTTGCAAAACACAAATTTGCATATACTGTTCCCTTTGTACAAACATTTCTTTGGGCTCCCTATTTCCTGTAGGATTGTATCCCTAAATGGCAATCTCTTTTAAGACTAGATGCTTTTGTGTGTGATACTTTTTTGGAATGCCTTACTCTCTCTGCTTAAAAAAAAATGATAGCTAATAGATAGATAGATAAATAGATAGCATTTCTTCATTAAGATCCAGCTACATGGCACCTCCTTAGTGAAACTGTAAACTGTTTAGGTAAAATAATTCCGGCGTGCGCCTTCCTCCTTCATACTGGCTCATGTCTCTTTGTTCCCTACTTTCATGGGCCTTGTTCCTTTCTTTCATATTCTTATCACAATTTGTGAATTGATTATTAGTAACCAAATATTCACTGCTCTAAGCTCCATTAGGGAAAGCACTACACAGCAAATAGGTTCATTAGATATTTGAATGAACAAATGGATGGGATGGTATATGGTATGGCTTTGGAAAAAACAAAATATCAGAAGGGATGTGGGGGTGATGGAATAATGTAAACAAGGACGAGACATCACAATTTTATTTTTTACTGAAGCTGTTTATACTTCTAAACAAACAAATGCTTATTACCTCTGATCCCACACCCAATCAATGTGGCATGTTCTTTCTAGAATCATGCCATTTTGGCATGATACATGACCATTTTCTCAAGAAAGATTTATGTGTGTGTGTGTGTGTGTGTGTCTGTGTGTGTGAGACTACCTCCTTTCTCTATGTAGACACAGTTTCCTTCAATAGCATTAAAAAAAATGATGTGAAGATCTAGTTAGGAAATTGTACCAAGATTAGAGAAGATACTTCAAAGGATATACTTGAAGATTTTCATCTAATATACTCTAAAGATAATTATATAAAAATTCCACCTAGGATTCAAACTACACTTATTATATTCCTCAATAAGGCAATAATTTTCCTTTTGTCCCAACTATAAAATGTTCTTTATTTTTAACTTTCAGATATGACATGATTATCTGCTTTTATGAAGTTACAAAGTTGGCAACCAACTCCTCAGAATGATTTATTTCACTTTCAAAAGGAAGAAAAAGAAAAAAAAACATCAAGGTTTCCAGTTGGTAAGTGGCAATACTGCCACTGTTTTTTTTTTTTTTTTTAATGAAATATGATGGATGGGAAAGTATTTATCTACTGGTAGAAAAATATTAATGCTGAAAAATTCATTTGTCCAAAGTTTAAGACAAATATGTTATCCCTTAAAAGTGAAATACAATCTCTGCTAATTGTCCTTTTCTACTTAATAGTTCCATTAACATAAATGTTCTTTAACAATTACCTTAAAGCTCACTTCTTGGATCTATCAGATATCATGGTTCTAGAGTCATCAAAAATGCTTTATTTTGGCTATTTTCTTGTAAATGTCTGTCTCCTACATTTTGTGTTCCTCAGTTTCCCTAACATTAAACAGTACTACAAATAGAATTCATCAAATTATTCAAGTCTAAGTGGTCAGGAAACAGCAAGCTGTCAGATAGATGACATTTTAGTGAAGACAGCAAATGCATATTTTTCTGGGAATTCACAATGTACAATATGATTAGCATAGCTAAGGGAATAAATGCTGAGTAAAAATGTTGTTCTAGTGGGATATTAAAGGAAGAAAGGTTAACATTTTTCTTACTGGTGGCTATACAGCTATCACAAAGATTTCTCCTCTTTTCTTGTCATTTTTTTTGGTGGATTGTAGGATAAAACACTTGAAAATGAATGGGTTATAAATTAGGCATGTATCGTAACCTTCTCAGTGTTAAGTGTTTATGAAGAAACTGATCCTTTAAGAAACAATCTACATAATGAGGCTGAATTTCTTTGTTCTATAAAATAGTAGATGAATTGCAATTTTGACGACCCTGCAAAAATAACGGTTAATTGTAACTACATTCTTATTTTCTAAAGCAAAATTGTGACCCTATGTCTTTGAACCTAAGTCTTTTTTCTCAATATAGGGCTTATAATAAGATATCATTTTCTTTTAATTTTGAGTTAATACATGAAAATCACAAGGATAAAATGAACATGAAGTTACTTTTACTTTTAAATACATTATCATCTAGGGAGTTGTATTATCTTAGGAGCAGAGAGGCTATTTAAGTGGGAAATGTTGTAAGATAAACAAATTTAAAACATGACTTCAAGATTAAGAACAGGGATTTTTAGTTAGAAGAATTTACCTGAATTTTTAAAATTTTTCCTATGGTTCAGATAAGTCAAAAAAATCCTACTGTAATATTTGAATAGGGATGGGTGCCTATTGGGTAAGAAAAACTGGGCCTGGCATACTGGGTATAATGCAAAATAGGATATATTTCATTATCTTCTTTCTGTGACAGACATATAAAAAAGTTAAAAGACCATTATAGTAAATATTACAGCAGAATGATTCAGGAGGTACAGAGTAATTCAGATGAGGATGTGATTAAATCTATCTGGAATGTCATTAAAGGTTTCCCAAAGGAGGTAATTAGGATTATTGGTATTAAAGGAGGGACTAATATTCTGCTTTTGTATTCCAATATGTTAGGACACTAAGAGTGCTTTTCCTTGTTTTGTTTCATTAATATATAAAATAAGGTGGTTCTAGATGTACATAACCTTGGCCTAGGTTTCCATTTTACTATGATTTTAAAAACATTCAAATGCCAACATGTAATTCATTCGAAATAGTTTGCAGACTTTGTGTTCAGTAAAAATAATGTTAAAACACACAAATAAAAAGGAAACTGCCTTTTCGTGTTGTTAATAATGTGTCACAGCATGGGAGAGGTTTAATCATCACTGCAAAATCCCTTAGCTTCTGTAAGTGGTAAATCTGTAGGGCGATGTAACAGGGAATTAATAACAGAGTTGTTTGGCTATAAGCAGGAACTATAGCTATAATGTACCTATAAAGACCATTTAATTAATTCAATCGATAGCTGCCTTATCACCAGTAAAATTAAGCCAAGTTTGACCAAAAACTTGAAACATAATTCAGTTAGTAATCTATTGAAAACCAATGGGAGAAAAGTACTTTTCTGTGTACTTGTTTTTAAATATTCATGCTATTGAACCATTCCCACTGAATGCATAAATGACAATATAATATTCAACTGTAACAGTTGGTGGAAGCCATTTTAAGTAGCAGTTTAACAAACAGATGAATTTTAATTTGCAATGCCAGTTGAGCTGTAATAAAAACTAGTATTCCAGCTGTGAAAAAAAAAATACCACACAGCTTGGTTTAGAGTTATTTACAGGTTATTTTTTGCTTTTGTTTTCTTAATACTTTACAGTACAATGAAACCATCTTGTTTCTATCCACACCAGAAGTTTGTTAAATCCCAAAATATGTCTTAAGAATTAGAAAGGCATGCCTCTTTAGGGAAATAAAAATATCTGTGTTGTATTAGATTAAATTGTTCAATTCGTTATGTTAACTTAGCAAGCAAAATGTGCTATAGTTTTTGAATTATATCAAAAATTGTGAAGATTACTTTAGAGCAAACAGAAAATCTGTACTGTACTGAAATTAATGGAAAGCAGGTATTTTCTAACATTGGAGTTCACAAAATGTATTTTTGCAATCAATGTTCACTTCCTTACTTCAGTTTATTATAATAGCAAAAACCCATTTGCATTCTTGACTGTAAGCACTAAATAATTCCAACCTTAAAATTTTTATAGTTCCCCTATCATATTCCCAAAATAATAGTCTCACTTGTAAATGATAGCTAAATCTGAGAAAATGGACATCTAGGTTTCCAATTTACTATTCCATTTTACTACTATTTTTAAAAAATTATGTCGCCATTTTAAAAAATAGTTACTTATAGGATTTTGTGGATTTAACAATATAATTTTATTCTTTAAAAATAGAGGTGATATGGCCAGGCTGGTGGCTTATGCCTGTAATCCTAGCACTCTGGGAGGCTGAGGCAGGAGGATCACTTGAGCTCAGGAGTTCAAGACCAGCCTGAGCAAGAGTGAGACCTGTCACTACTAAAAATAGTAAAAATTAGCCGGGCATGGTGGTGTGCGCCTGTAGTCCCAGCTACTCAGAAGGCTGCGGCAAGAGGATTGCTTAAGCCCAGGAGTTTGAGGTTGCAGTGAGCTAGGCTGATGACACAGCACTCCAGGTTGGGAGACAGAGTGAGACTGTCTCAAAACAAACAAGCAAACAAAAAAATAGAGGTGATAAAAGAAACTATGACAAAGAAAAAAAACAAAAACAGCAAGAAAAAAGAACAATATCCTCTACCAGGAGATTCCCTTCTCTGACTTCTGAGGATGTTGGGGTACAGAAAAGATGCTTTTTGTGCTGAATGGGGAGACTGTGGGACCACGGATACTAAATAAAGGAGCATAATGAGGGCCACATGGCTGTGCATAAGGAAAGGGGTTTCCTTGAGCTAGCATAGCAAGGAGGGATAAGGTGGAAGAAAAGAGGGCAGGGAAAAAAGGAGAGTGGAGGTTGGTTAGAGGTGGGGATAGAAAGTAAGAGAGAGACAGGAAGACAGAGACAGAGAAAGAATGAGTGACACAGAGTCTAAAGCCTAGGCAGCTATGTAGAGGAAATGAAGGGAAGAAGACAGATGATAAAATGGAATATTCAGTGCCTTTGCTTTATGTATGATGTGTAATATCTCTTCTCCACTTACTTGGGAAAACTTTACAAATATTTTACGTTAGTCAACACTACTTTTGAAATAGGATCTGTGGGTTTTGGATATGAAAATATTCTGAGGCTGTCCCAAAGAAGACACAGTGGAGAGCTGGGGATAGCCAAGTTACTAAAATTCTATTTAAGTTATGTATGTGCCACTCTAGAGACATAAACATTTACCTTTCTTTATGTAGAAGAATATATAAACTTTTGATATATGATTTAGCCAAATACCATCAAATATCCCTTCACCATGGTGTATCCAGTTTTCAAAGAAGTAAAAAAACAATTTATTTCCTTTTGATATCAGTTTCTTACACAGGGCCTGGCACATGGCAGGTCCATAACAAAATATCTGTTGAAGAAAAGAATGCACAAATAGATTTTTTCAAAACATGTAATTTTTTTCTCTTGTTTAATATCACTATTATTATTATCATCCTTATTATTTTAATAAAGCATCTTTGGACCTTTCAGCATGCTCGGATCTTCAAACATGACTTCTTCAGTTTTATGTGGCTTAAATATTTGACATTGTAATGCGTGTCGCCACTGCTGTACTTCGAATCACTTAATTTCTCAATATAGTGTCATTGAAAAGTCTCTATGGAGAGCACAGTCATGCAACGAAAGCTGTAACGTCCTGTAATGAAACCTAATGAAAAATCTCTGGGCTAGATTAGGTGGTGATCTGATGTGAGGCCAAGCAAAGGAGAACACTTAAGAGAAGGCTGTGGAGTTGAAATTACGCTTTGTACAAGAAGAAGCGGGATGTGTGAGGAACTGAAGACAGAATACCAAAGTACCAGCAGCGTTATCTGTATTTTTTTTAAACCTCCCTAGAAACTGGCTGTGAAAGTCAACTGCTTCTAGAGACAAGTCAGCATGAGCTGCTAGAGACCTATTTTCTGCATCCAACATCAGGATGTGTGTGGTTTGGCAGGTGTGAGGGTACCGCCGTATGGACAATGGCTCTGAGTATTTGAAAAGGGAATCAGCATGTAATAGTGTTACCCTGCAATTCCTAAAGATCCCAAGGTAATCTCAGAAAGCAATGAGTAGGACAATGTGAGCAAGGTGTGGAGAGAGAGACATGCAAGTACAGAGAAAAAAATAAAGAGAGGTTTTGGAATACGTCAAGAAAAAAAATGTTGAAGGAGCACAGGGACTTTCATATTGGGTCTCTGGAACTCCCACACCTTCCCAATCCTCAGGAAACTACACTGAATAAAAAAGTAATTATATCAATTAACAATGCAAAGCATTTAACCAAGCCAACTAAATATATCCTTCAGACACCCAGGACAACACATTCCCAATATCAAAATAACAGAAAAAATATGAATCATCAGAATATTGGTTGGTGAACGCATGGTCATGGCAATGAAATAGGAAGGATTTTCGTGGATCGTTTCATTGATTTAGCTGGAATTGATTTATTTTTTAATATAAACATGAGGCTAAGCATTGTTGGGGATATCCAAGAAGTGGAAATGCCACTCAATTCCAATATATGTGCCGCTTTATTTTGAGACCAGACTAATAATAAAATCAGAGAAGCAGCCCAGTGTTTATAGCAATATAGGCAAATCTGGCTTCCACTCCTGGCTCCTGCAGGGCTTTCTACCTGTGTGACTGTGAGCAGGCCACTAAACTTCTCTTAACCTAAATTTCTTACCTATGCTACAAAGATGCTAGAAGATGTTCAAATAATTTCTGGGAGAAAACCTACAATTCCTGGCATTTATTTGATTCTTATAAATTTATATGAATATACTAAATTATCTATCACATGTACCCCCAAATATCTGCATCTATTATGTATCAATAAAAAAAGAAAACAGGCCAGGCACGGTGGCTCACACTTGTAATATGAGTGCTCTGGGAGGCCGAGGTGGGAGAATTGCTTGTGGTAAAGAGTTTGAGACGAGCCTGAGCAAGAGTGAGACCCCATCTGTACTAAAAGCAGAAAAATAAGCCACACGTGGTGGCACACACCTGTAGTCCCAGCTACTAGGGAGGCTGAGGCAGGAAGATTGCTTGAGCCCAGGAGTTTGAGGTTGTAGTGAGCTATGATGACACCACTGCACTCTACCAGGGTGCCAGAGTGAGACTGTGTTTCAAAAATCCTGCCTTTGCCTGTTAATAAAGCAATAATTTGCATACATAATAAATATTTTAACACAGGTTGGATCAAGGAACAAATTTTAGTGTTTTAATAAAGCAGTAATTAGGCCACCTATAAAAAATGATAAGTATACTTTGCAATAAGAGGTAATTTTTGAAAAGCAAAAGGAACAGCAATGAAAGTTGTGTGGTTATTCAGTGCCCAAGGGTACACACTCCAGCAACAGCCTGGGTTTGAGTCCTGGCTCCACATCCCTATCTGTAAAATGGGAATAATAACAGTACCAGTCTCATAAAGCTATGAAGATAACACCTGTGAGATGTTTAGACTTGTGTCTGGCAAATAGTTAGCACTGAGCAGTAGATAACTAGCATTGATTCGTACATAGTTTTGACAGCTTAAGTAGTTACCTGACTTGCAGCTTCCTCAGAGAAATCTCTTGGCTTCAGACGATGTCAGATTTCCCCCTTAAATGCTCTCACAGCTACTTTGGTTATCTTTCCCTGCATGCACCACAATTCATAATTCAAAAAATTCCAAAAAACATGTGTGTAAACATGAACTTGGCTCCCTCCTTGGTAAGCTCCCTGAGGGCAGGTATCCTATTCTTGATCATCAGTGGTATTTCTTCAGTGCCTGGCCCAGCCTCCAACGCTTGGTAGGTACACAAATACACATTAAATAATGGAATAAATGGAAAGAAAAGATAAAAACTGGCTGTCTCCAAGGGCTATGTTTTTTATGTGTAGTTTTGCTTTAATTTTTAGTTTTCATCACAGCCTTTTCCTATTCTAAATGTGTATGTAACACAGCATGCCAGACAGTACAGAATATTTCATTAGCAGGTTGGGAAGAAGGAGAAAAGGAGGCCATTTACATGTAAATGTATGCTTAACTCAGCCCCTGATGGAGAATCCCCAAAGGATATGGCCAGCTCCCTTTGATAGTAATTGGAAGCCTAATTCAGATAGGTTAATTGTAGGGTAGTGGCATTGCGTGCTGGCCTGTGCAAAATAGCAGAGAGAGACTGGCGAGCTGCCTCCTGTGGCCACAAAATAGAATAATGCTGCAGCATCCACTTCCTCTGGCTTTAACATGTCACTAGTCAAGGGTGACTTGGAAGAAATGGAAATGTTTCTCTAGATGTAAAAATAAGCTTTCTTTTGACCCATTAAGTTCTTTTACTGAACAACTAGTCCTAATTAAAACTTTTGAGATTCGTGAGCACTTCCCAGGCAAGAACTGGGTCTGTTTTCGCTCCCTAGTCCAAGCTTTAACTCCTATACAAGATGACCCGGTTTTGAATACCTATCACAACACTTACAAGCAGTGTGATTTGGGGCACGCTTCCTAACCTCTCAAAAATTTGACTTAAACTTCTGCAAATCAGGGAAAAAGATAACACCTGATTCACAGTGTTAAAAGAATAGGTGAGATGATCAAAGTGTAGCAAATAGCCTAATGTCTGCACTTAGTAAATACTTGGAAAACATTCTCTCTCTCTCCTTCAAGCTGGTTGGTAGTTTCTTATAAATTTAAACATCTACCTACCCTATGACTCAGCACTTTTACTAATTTTTTACCCAAAATATATAAAAATGTATGTCCACAAAAATACATATGTAAGAAAGTACGTAAGAGCCAAAAACTGAACAGAGGAGGGCAGGCATAGCTATCCATCAATTGGTGAATGGATAAGCAAACTGCTGTCATCTATTGGATGGAATACTACTCAGAATAGAAAAAGAATGAACTACCAGTACGGGAAACAACATGGATGAAACTTTAGAGCATTATGTTTTAGAAGGCAGACACAAAAGATTATATACTACACTATTTTTTTATCTATGCGTTGACAGAACAAACAAAGTTAATCTTTGGTGATTAAAGTCAAAAGAGTGATTGCTGTGGAGGTGGAGGATCAACTGTAAGTGGATCAAAGGAAATGCTTGGGGGTAATGGAAAAGTTCTATAAATGAATCGGAATATCAGTTGCATGTGCATACTTGTTAATCAAATTCATAAATTCTGTATGTAACTGTTTATAAATTTTACTTCATTAAGAAATAATTAAAAATTAAAATTTAAGAGCAAGGATTGTATCTTTCTGTTGTTTTCCTCCCATGACCAGAAAGATTCCTGGCAAATAGTGAATGAGTCTATATTTGTTGATTTAAATGTTGTTCTTTATATACATATGCATTTGCATACTTAAACTCATTGCATATGTCTATTTTTGCATCTATAGACACATGTACATGGCATAATGCCCATCTTACCTGTGATACCTACCACCCACTACCTCCAGCTCCCACCATGCCAATACTGGTCTCTGGCCATGTGGCCATGTCACTTACTGCTGTTTTAACTTCTCAGTTATAGTGTAAACAGCCTGAGGATGGGGCTAGTTCTTTTTCTTTCTTTCCTTCTCATCGATAATTATATCAAGTTTAGTGTAAATGTTTATTTTTTCCCTTAGCACTTGAGTCAAGTGCTAAGGGAAAAAGTAAAAAGGTAGGAAACCACCTATTTAGAGATCATCTTAGTCATCTTTTGAAAAAATGTCCACCTTTGGGAATATTAATATACATTTTATTTTTCATTTTTGATCATGATAATTAGGATTGGCAAAATCCTTCCTTTGGTGAGTAATACTAGAAACAGCACTAGAACAGCATTTTGCCTTTTTATTTTTTTACTATTTTTTACAAACAATGATTGATTTTTGGTTGACTTCTCTTTTTTTCCCAGCTTTATGGAGGGATAATTGACAAAAGTTATATATTCAAGGTGTACAACATGATGATTTGATATACGTATACATTTTGTAATAATTACCACAATCAGATTTGTTAACATTTTCACTATTTTCATTACTCAAAATATTATCACAAAGAGAAATTTAAAGCTTTCCTGCAATTAGTTATTAAAATGCCACATTGTGGCTTTATGATTTCTTCAGAAATCTATTCTATTTCAGTTAAGCCACATAGGTTAGGCAAGAGAAATTTTTTTTTAACTTATATTTATTTGTTCAAAGTTTTTAAAGGTATTCAGGTGGGTATTAAATAATTTTTCTTCTCAATTTTTGAATCGTCATTGACCCTAATTTATAGTTTATTTTTAAAGGGATAATGCTTCAGAAATCTGACATATTTAATGATTCTAAATGTATTAACTTCTAATTTGGCTGATGTTAAAATTATAGTAAGAGATCACTTGTAATTTAGAAATGTGCCCCATGAACATACCAAGAGTGCTGTCAGAAATGTTATGTAATTAGAAATTCAGGATTTCATACAACATTTCCAAGTCAATGAGTTACTAAACTTCATGTAAAAACCTTTTGTTATTTTTGAATTATCTCTAAATTCTAGGCCCGGCCTTAACAAAATATCCTAGTTTAATATGAGAAGAAATATATCCAAGGAATAGAAAATAAACTTGTATTTTCAAATCAAGCATTTATCCATTCATACAGCAAGTATTTATGATGTGCTTAATAGGTATCAGGTATCATGTTAGACAGTGATGATGCAAAGTTGAGTGAAGTGTGTCTCTACCTTTATGTAGTAGTGATATTAATAATATACATGTAGTAACATTTGTTATTATTACTATAGTTATCTTAATCAAGCTGGATACTATCTATGTCTGTTATTTTACTCCTGTCCCCCTGTGGTAGGCAGAATAATGATCCCCCAAAGATGTCTACATCCTAATGCCCAGAACATGTGAATTTGTTACCTTACATGGCAAAAGGGACTTTGCAAATGTAATGAAACAAAAGATCTTAAATGGGAATGTTGTTAATTTTGGATTATCTGGGTGAGCCCAGTGTAATCATAAGCTCCTTGTAAGTGAAAGAAGAAGGCAGGTTGATTATGCCAAGAAGGAGATGTGGCAACAGAAGTAGAGGTTGAAATGATATGCGTGCTGACTTTCACAATGGAAAGGGGTTATGAGCCAAGGAATGCATGCAGCCTGGATAAAGCAAGGAATAGATTCTTTCCTGGAGCTCCCACAAGGAACTCAGTCCTGCCAATATCTTAATTTAAGGCCAGTGGCACTCATTTAAGACTTCTGATCTCCAAAAATGTAAAATAATAAATTTGTATGTAGTGTTTTAAGCCACTAAATATTGGTCAACTTATCACAGCAGCAATAGGAAACAGCACCCGTCCATCCCCTCCCAAAGAAAACCTTATATGTATAGGAGTTTGAGCCTGAGTTTCTTCAAATGAAGACTCTGGAAGTTCAAGTAACTTTCAAAAAATCACACATTTAATGCATGACTGCACAAACCTAGCAAATCTCATGGCTCATAGCATCAATTCTACACCAGTTCTTCTAAACTGTGAATTCCTCAGAGACAAAGTGATAATCATATGAGCACACAATTGCAATATAATAGGTTGGAACTAAAAGGAATGTACAATATTGGGTGGTGGTGGGTGATGGTGGTTGAGTTAGTAGCAGAAATACACAATTTAGTAACTATGAATTTGTCCCTGTTGTAAGTAGGTTCTACTGTGTCTCCATTCAACAGATGAAGAAGAAACAGTTTCATAGTGGATAGAAAATTTGCCATGGTCACACAACTAGAAGTTAGGCAGCCAAAATTTTAACTCATGTTCGTCAGACTCAATGTTTAACCATTGCGAAAACAGCCACCTGTAGTTTCTGGTAGAGAACTAAAGTGTCAGAGGTTTGTTTAGATGGTGATGAAGAACGTCTTTAAACAGGAAAAAATGCTTCTTCTAGTTCACGAAGGATAGAATGAATAGGAAACCAAGGTTAATCAAAGCACCAAAGACATTCCAGAAAAGGAACAGCATAAAGCTATGAGACCCCATAAGGCTTCAAGGAACCTCCAATGGTTTGGACTAACCAAGTCCTAAGGTATAAGAGAGAATTTATTAGTCATAAGAGGCTATTGTCAAAGCAAACCAAAATATCAGGAATTGACACAATACAATTGTATTTGTTTTTCATGTCAAAGTACAATGAGAGTCTGCCTAATCAGCATACTGTTCTGTGATGATGTTTCTAAGATCCAGGAGCTTTTCATTGTCTGGTTCTGACATCCCCTAGGCCCTGCAGTCGTTCTTACCAGCCATGTGAGAGGGGAAGAAGAATAGTATTTAAAGGAGTGCAGAAGAGACTTCAAAAATTGGGCAGTATTTTCTGTGAGTTGTGCAACCACATACAATATTTTGTGGGGAGAGAGCCCATCTGACCACAAATTTGTCTACTATTTCAAAAGTGTCTTATGGAAATTTTGAGAGTATTCTCCTACACTGGGTTAACGTGGTTCATATTCATTGTGCCTAGGCTAGAAAATTACACCAGCCACAGTGAGCCTGGTAGCATCAGCCTTTGTGTACTTAAAAGGCAGCATCACAGTCCTCAATTCATTAAACTCATGTTAAGTTCATCTGAACAGCTTTGACCATTGTTTTTCTTTTGTTTCATCTTTGCCGTTAGCACTGTAATGATTAATCAGGTAGTATCCTGACCTATGTAATTCTTTTTTTTTAAATAAGAAAAATTGAAAGAATATGATCCTATATAAATGAGACCTATATTTGAGAGAATTTAGGGGAATTCTACAGCGGAGAAGGAAAACAATGGCTTTGAATTAATTTTAAAAAGGGAGGAATTGGTCTTATTGAATATTTCCTTCAAGGGCTTTATTTACATTAAAACTTATAACATTAGAGCCCACCTCCAATTTCAACATTGAAAAATAAGATGTTTAATAACCTCAGCCTCTCCTTCTCTATTCCCTCCCATCACCGGTCTCACAAAGACTCAGCTGCAGGTATCCCTAACCTCAGAAAGACTAGAGGGAGAGGCTAGAACTGCAAGACAATATTTTTGTCACTTTGGAAAATGCTATTATACATCCATACACATTTTAATTTGAAGGAGTTGGCCTTTGGAATTGGAAAGATTTTGCCAGATGTCTAGCCACACAATAAGAGAGGCATTGCTATTCTTATTTTCCAGATGAATAATCAGAAGTATTAAAGGTCCCGCAGTTAAAAGGAGAAGCCAGGATTCAAACATACATGCTTCTGATTTCAAAGCCCATGAATCGCTTAAAATCAAGGGATCGTTTTTACATTTATCAAGGAATAAATAAAAGTTACTTTTTGGGATGTGTGAGCATGTACTGAGTTTCTGCTTATCTGTATATTTGAGTGGCTCCATAAGAGGTCATTTGCAGATCACTCAAAATATGCTTTAAGATTCTCCAGTGAAAAGGTTAACCAAGTTTAATTACAGAAAGGCTCTGCATGAGATTCCAGAAGGAATAGTCAGAGACTATGCATGTTATATACTCTAGTGGAATCTGGAGAGAATGATTACAGAATGTAGCATTCTATCAAATAATTGTCACAAACGAGTAAATCTGACCAGCTGTTCCATCCTTATTACTGAAGTCCACATATTTCAGCTGAATAAAAATTTAGCAGATTTTTCTATTAAGATTTCTTATTTTCAACATTACCTAATCCTAACAGTTATATGAAACCATCATCTCATATTAAGTAAACTCATTTTCATTCTTTCTGGGAAGAAAATAAAAAAACCTCAGCTGCGTTAATGCTAACGGCTTATCTAGCATATTTAGAATAAACACAAAATTGTTATGATATTCTTTTTGTAATTGCATGGCAATATAATAAGGATTAGTATATGAACACTAGACTATAATAAAGAAGGGAATTAAAATCAGTCTCATATTTGCAATAGATAAACCTTTGAAAATAGGTTAAAATACTCCCTTAAATATCATAATAATTGGAATGGGGGAATATTTTTTCTCCTTGAAGTAAGTCCCACTTACAGAATTGTTATAGAAGGCAACAATTATGTTTCAGGTATAGGGAGACTTAAGACATCAAAGTTTAAAAATGGAAAAAAGACTCAATTTCTTTACATTATAATTAAAAAAAATAAAACATTGTCACCTGCAGCCCTCTGGGAAGACCTGCTACCCACCAATAAGAACATAAAGGAAAGGAGGCTCAGAATACTGAGTTTAATGAAGGACCTCAGATCCTGCCCTTTTTCTAATCAGATTTGCTAATTTTACATATTCTTCTTGGTATTTCTGACTGGTATTTCTAAAATGTAATTTCTTATTCTTTTTTAGCTCTGAGTGGCCATATTCCTGAGGATAGGAACTCATGAACTAATCCCAACCCCAATGCACACTTCATCTGTAGTAGAGTGACCAACAGTCCTGGTTGTCCTAAGACTCTTTGGATATTAGTGCTGAAAGTTCCATGTCCAGGGAAATCCCTTATACCTGGGCAAACTAGAATGGCTGGTCACTCTGAGCACTTTCTAGTATGTTATATCCATTGGATACAGTGATATGTGGGGATGGTCTGAGCATTGTCTTCCAAATCAAAATTTATTATGAAAAGAAATAATTAGTTTATCATTAACTAATAATACTATACATTACAGTATTTATGTACATATACTAATTTGCTATAAATTATACCACATTGATAGTTTTAGCCTTCTTACGATGTTGGTGAGGAATGAAATGATTATGATAAATTATATTTTTTTGTTTTTAAATTATTTATTTTCAACAGTCATTTCAATTTGGAAAACAAGAAAACATGAGTCTCACAAATTAAACTAAAATATCAGAAAAAAATGATGGGCTTTCCAACCATCATGTATGAGATTTGTGAAGTAGTTTGGTCACCTAAAGAACATTTGGACTCTTATAACTAGAACCAACAAAAAGAAAAAAAAAAAGCCTGGAGAATGTGAATGTCTGGTGGTCATGGGTAGAAGAAAAACTTCAAATAATTCCTCTGAATTTTGACTATGTTCTTTGTTTTGCAAGCAGTTTGTTATTTCTCCTGGGAAATCATTTTTATTTAATGTTTTGGAAGCCATAGCCTACTTTTATTTGGTGCAAAAGAAACACATAGCTGTATATTTGGCACCTAGGAACAAAACTTGTTACATGTGAAGGACCTGAAAACATCCATTCATTTGAAGTTTCATCCACTGGTCATTCTTTCCAGTTTTAAGATACATTCAAGAATAGGAGAACAGGAAATCTCTAACTGTAGTTTTCATGAAACAGAATGGACATCAAAAGGACATTAAACAAAAAGCAGATTGATACTTGAAAATACTTGAAAACATGATAATGATTAAATTACTTAAGTAATTATAAAGAG
>NW_012148308.1:2387045-2440375 GCF_000956105.1 Propithecus coquereli
ATGTATATATACACTTATGTTCATATGCATATATGTATATATTAATATGTGTAAGCACATATCCTATATATTAGTTATAGAATTCTTGACAAAAACCCTTATATAAAGAAAAAAAATTATGAGCATTTCTGATCCCAAGTATATGTCAACTTTATAGATACTTTTATTATTTTCTTGAACATCCTTGACCTTTGTATGCAGTCATTTGCATACTTTTGAGAAAATTAGGATGATCTTAGACTTAACTACTTAAAAACTTCTTTGTATTAATCACAAATAATTAATATTCCCTATGCCATTATTTTTTATATAGGACATTCAATGCTTTATTATGATTGATGATTTAACAATTCTGTGATGAACATCCTATTGGATAAATCTTTAGACATTTCCATAGTCTACAATTAGGTTGTTAGAATAAATTTCAGTAATAAGCATTGATGCAAAAATAATGCTTCCTTTATACCTTTTATAAATTCATGTTTCGTAAACTAGTGTGTGTCAGAATCAACTGGTGGCTTTTTGAAAACATAGATTTCTAGGCTGCATCCACAGAGTTTCTAATACAGTGTATCTGAAGTGGAAAGACACTGCTGCTTCTCATCCAAAGTGTGCAGTTTTAGCAAAATACTAGAAACAAAACAATTTAAAAGACTAGCCATTCCAATGTTAGTGTTTTCTGATAGAGAAGATATTTATGTACTTATGATTCATGAATCCACTGCAACAGTACTAAGGTTTTAGAGGCAGGAATGGGGTTTCTGTGCCATAGGTCATTGATTTTCTTCCAATTGATTTCAAATCAAGACAAATGTTCATTTTTCATACTTTTATATTTTGCTAATGCCTTTTAAACGCCAAATTTGTTTGCTGATAAATAAATATTTTGAGTTAGCTTATGATGGTGCTGTGAGGCACAGTTAATTTTCAGCTTTGTTACCTATTGTGATTGCTAGAGAAGTATATTTTTTACATAAAACAAAATTTGTACAAGCATGCCTATATTTCATTGCATTAGGCTTTGAATGGGGAAACAGAAAAATAATACAAATACTAAAAATAAGAAGTATAGATCTATGAAAAAAGAAATATACTTGAGTTAAAAATGGAAATAATTGGAAGGGAATATGTAGCCTCCATCGGATGCACAATGGACTGCAAGTTGTGGACTCTGTGTGCAATTGTGAAAGAAAAAACAAGGCATGTGTTTATGTTGCAAATATAACCTGCAATAGTGTTAGGGATTTGGCTTTTGTTTTCATGCATAAATGTTTCTAAGCAGAAAATCCTAGAAGAAATTAAATGGTAGGTTTCATAAGCCAAATATCCATCCCAAACAGTAATTAAGTTATTTTTTATTAATGGTTGGGCCAATACCTCTTACATATAACACCATCATTCTCCACAGTCCTCCTCTTCAGATAGAGAGCTTCTCCGATGAAACTGAATTAGAGAACAAGACTCTGTTCTGAAAAGGCAACAGGAATTCCAACTCTGTATTCCTTCAATTTGCAGATGCCCACACAGACCCTGTTTGATTTATTAATCTAATCATTGTGCAGGAACTGGAAATTTGAGAATGATGGCTAGGCTTGTTAAGACAAGACCAGCCATGTTAGTTCACAAATTCATTGCCAGTAGCTTAAAAGGCTTTTGCTGTGCAAGCGTTCAAGAAGAGAAAGAATGAACACGACTTTATCACCTCCTTTTTTTATAATGTAGTAACGTTTCTCACTAGCTGTTTCAATCAGTTATAATTAGCCAATCTAATTAGCAATTCCTCATACCTAGATGATGGACTGAGACTAGTCAGAGTGCAGAAAACCAAAATATTGGACCACTATTGTTTCTCATTGGCCTTGGGAGAAATATTTGAGTACAGAAATCACTAGTACCCAGTCTTCCCACTCCAATCCCCACATGCATATAAGCCCGCAGTTATGTCTAGAAAGCAAAGTGCAATTAGGTGCTTTGTAATAATTTAATCATCTCTTCTAAACAGAGTCTATTCAGCATTTTCATATTAAACAAAATGAAGGTTGCCTAGTGTTCTACATTTGTATGAAATCACCCCTGGAGAAGAACCTATGTCAAAAGCTGTTTCAATGAGAGTGGGAATGGCAGGGGTCAAACTGGTGAAAGGAGAATATTTTGATACATCCCACAAACCAAACAAATTTTACCTCAATTATGTCTATATAACCGGAGAACGAGATCGTGAACAAAGCGTATCTGTGATTTAAGTACTGATGTGCTAGGAAAGTGCTTTGTGTAGAGAAATTATTTTTAGCTTAGTCTGAAGAATTATAGGAAAATGAAATCTGATTTATAAACTAGGGGTGCACAGCCAACACAGTGAGTGGAAAAGGGTAGTCGGTCAGTTTAACAAATTGTTCTTGGCTTAGAAATGACAATAACATACAAGTATCATTTCAGTACCTGGCACATAATAACATTTTAATCTCTTTTAAAAACAACATTCATTGAGAAAGTATGTGCTGTGTCCTTCAAATGCTCGAGAGTCAGAAAAATAAGAGTTATAACTGTGAGTTATAATTAGGGCTCACCCTCATTATGTATGATTCAACATCTACTAGACATATAGCAGTATTCCCAAAGTGTGGATCATGTACCATCAATGATTTTAGGCGCTAAGTGAGAAGAATTTAGGTGACACATAGATATGGCATTATGCACTTTGAATCACCTAGAAGGGGAAAAATGTTTTAGAAATAATCAATAGGAATTAAAGAGACTGAAAAGACATGACTTATTTTGTAGCTATTGTGACTTTCACATCAAATTAATACTTGCTAATCTCAACCAAGTCATCTGATTACATGTTCAGAGTCTTAGGCAGGCAACAGAAACTAAAAGTCAAAATAATAAGTTTTTTTTACCAATGTATTTATTTTTATGATCACCTTCCTTTTATATCACTATTGCAAAAATAAAGTGAATATAGTGTCTATTTGCCTTAACATTTCCCTTGAAAACACGTTTTTATAAGTGAAAATTGATTTTGTTTAAAGAAAAAGAAATAAATAAGGAACAGTGCAAGTAGTTTAAAGAAATCACACAAAAAATGAGTAATGTGTAAAAATTAAGTTTGGAGAATATCGCCCAATAGATATTCAAATTATCCTTTAGAATAGCTAATAGATATTTCAAAATTAAAATAGCCAAAGCAGAATTAGTTTCTCTCATTATTCACCCCATTGGCTAAGCTTTCTCAGTTCTTTCCCTCCTTAATCTCCTGAATTACCTTCTACACAGGTGCTCAAACTAAAAATCTAATCTAACAGTTATTCTTGAGTCTACTCTTACCCCCATTTCCACAAAAGATGTTCCAGAAAGTCCTATTTAATTTGCTTCCCAATAACCTGAAACCATCCACTGAGCTCCAGCACCCCAGTGGTGTAAATTTACCTTGGTGTAAATCCTAATACCTGGTGTGAGCTAACTCTCTGTTTCCATTGTTACTGATCAGCCTTCATCATGCATGTTCTATACAACATCAGTTATCATTTTAAAATAATTTGGATCGTTGCCCTCCACTGACTTCCCATTACCCCAACAATAAAATATCAACTGTTCATGGCCTCCGAGTCCCTATCTAATCTTTGTCCTACCCTAGTCTCAGACTTCACCCCTTTCCTCCCTTCTGTCTCTTTCTCATCCACCGTGGTTCCACCTGCCTGACAACAAACACTCCGAGTTTATTTCTATCAGTGGGCCATTGCAGCTGTCTGTATGTCCCTCCTCAGAAGGTTTTTATTAGCTTGTTTCTTCTTGTCATTTGGATTTCACTTTGATATTACCTCCACAAAGAGGCTTTTCCTGACCATACAATCTAAATTATTTGACAAGTAATCTGCTTTTAAACTGCCCTATTTTAATGATCTGTATAATACTTAGAAATATTTTTTCTTGTGCATTTATTTATTACCTATTTCTTTAATTAAGACATAAACCTCCAAGGAACAGTGCTCTACTCTTTCCTGTTTGTCCTAGAACAGAATATGACACACAACAATAAGAAACAGTTATTATTAGTTGTTATTACCATTGTTTTTATTGTCATTGATTTAGTAATTTGAACCCCCAGAATGACCTATTTTCTATAACATGTTGGTGAATAAATGTATTTTGGGGAAATGTATTATTTTTCTATTGCTGCTATAACAAATCACCACAAACTTAGTGGCTTGAGAAAACACAAATATAGTATCTCGTAGCTCTGTGTCTAGGTCAAAGGTCTGGAAAGCTTGGCTGATTTCTCTGCTCAAAGCCTCACAAGACTGAAATCAAGGTATTGACCAGCCTACTTCCTTACTGGAGGATCTCAGGAAGAATGTGCTTCAATGCTCATTCAGGCTGTTGGCAGAATTTAGCTCCATGTGACTGTAGGACTGAGGTCCCTGTTTACTTGATTGCTGTTGGCTAGGGATTGTTCTCAGCTTCTACAGGCCAACTGTATTCGCTGGCTCAAAGCTAACATGATAGGTCAAATCCTTCTCATCTTCAAATCTGTCACCTTATCTCTCCTCTGCCTTCCTCTTCTACTGAATTTTTCCGAATGACTCCAACCAGAGAAATGTGTCTGTGCAAAGGCTCAAGTGGTTAGATTGGGCCCACCAGGAAAATCTCTCTATTTTAAAGTCTGCAACTTAATTCCATCTGCAAAGTCCCTTTTGCCATGTAAAGTAACATATTCATAGGCATAATGGCAGGGAGTGAAGTTCATGGGTGCCAAAATTCTGCCTACTACAGGGAGTCTCTATTTGAGCTGTTGATCTTCCTAACTTTACTGATAAAGTCCAGCTTCCGGCATTGTCAGGTAGGAACTGGAGCAGCTACCTTATGATCACAAGATGGTTGATGTAATTTTAGGCATCATGTCTACTTTTAAAGGCAGGAAGGCATGTGGGCTGGAGAAGTTATAGGAAAAAAAAAAAAGCCCTTTTCCTAAAGTGGTCTCTTCTTTTATCCCTTTACCCCATTAGACTTCTCCTTACATTTCATTAGGCCAAACCAATCTATGAATACTCAACACATAAATAAGTAAATGGCATTTCCAGCTTCTGTTATAAAAGACTAGCAAGGGAGAAGGAAATTGTTGATAGCTATTGGACTATTTTTCTGTCTACAACAGATATACCAAAGAATATAAATATTAAAAGGTTATGATTATATTAATTTGTTAAGAGAACAGTCAGCCAACATTTTCCAAGTTCCACTCTCCAAGCACAATTTATTTATTGATGGTATTCTGGGTTATGTTACTGGATTCTCTAATATTTCCGTCTGTTAAGAAAGAGAGCAATTTTTTCCATGCTATTACAGATGAGACAAGTCCCCTGGAAACTGAGAAGGCATGGGATGATTGACACCCAGCCTGCATGCTGATTTTATTGAGATGTTAGCATGCCATTCATTGGAAAAGAGACTGCTAAATGACATTCACATTTGCCAGATGGACTGTCAAGGTATATTCGGTGTCATCTTCTCTCTAGAATATAACTTAATGCCTAATGCCATTTTGTCAGGAGTTTCAGATTTGATGTTCCAGAATAAGTTGGCTCATTCCATGTAAGCTCCCTGTGTGTTTTCCTGCTTGGGTTAAGCATGGTGCATCTCTAATTTCTCATCTGAAAATCTACACATTGCCAAGAAAAATCATCTTGAGTTTGCTCCGTTTAACTGCATTTCTTGACTGTTATTGGAAATTTTTTTTCCTGATATTACATGTTTGACCCGCTGGAACACAGTGAATAGAAAAATCCAGTTAGAAGTCATATATGCAGGCTTAACTCAAGGGATTTTATTTATAGACCTCAGCATTCTCAAATCCTTTAGAATTTGAAAAACATGAAGACAATGATCACATCTCTTCTTCAAGAGAAAATAAGAAGAGCCTTTGAAATATCTCAATTCTGAGACTATCTTAATTTTTAAACTCATGTTAATTTCAAAGACAGAGATTAAATTCAAACCTATTGCTAAGTAAGGAAATAAAAACAACTTAAATTCTATTTCTTACTTCATATTAAGTACTGTTCTCATTTATCTTATTTAATTCTTCTAATAGTACCATAGGCTAAAAACATACTATTGCTCTGTAAAATATTACAGATGAGGAATCTCAAGTACTGTCTTAGTCTTCTTAAGGGCTGTAACAAAATACCATAGACTGAGTGGCGTAAACAACAGAAATTTATTTTCTCCATGGTTCTGGAGGCTGGAAGACTGAAATCAAGGTGTCAGCATGGTCAGTTCTTGGAGAGGGCTTTCCCCTTGGGTTGCAGATGGCTGCCATCTCACTGAGTGCTCACATGGTCTCTTCTTTGTGTGAGTACTAAAAGAGAGCTAGTGATCTCTCTGGTGTCTCTTCTGATAAGGTTACTAATCCTATCACAGGGGCCCCACATTCAAACTCGTCTAAACCTAATTACCTCCCAAAGGATCCATCTCCAATTACCATCACAATGAGGATTAGGGTTTACCATATGATTTGGGGGGAAACAAACATTCAGCCTCTAATAGGTACAGAGAGGCTAAATATCTTGGTCATGATCACACAGCTAATAAGAAAGTAAACCAATATTCAAACCCACAGAGTCAGACTCCAAAATTCTTATTATTCATAAATGGATAATATAGCCATTTCGATGTTCTACAACCATTGGCCTTAGTAAGGGGGATAGGAGGAACTGGGGACAATGGATCAATGTTTGTATGGAATCATAAACTCAGAATTATCTTCTTCTTTCAACATGTCCCAACTATCAAAAGGAATATATTTATTATATCAGCATATGAACTGCAGTCTTTGTGGTCAGCTTTTCCAAACATAAAACCTCCAGACTTGAAGCATTCATAAAGCTATTAGGATTCATTGTTTAAAAAAGAAAGTTCAAAGTATCTAACCATATTTGTTAATAATTATCTGAAGCTTTAAGTTTCTTTGATTTAAGTTAAATTCACATTAATTTGATATAGTGACATCCTGCTGACAGGCTCTGATTGGCTCTTGTTAAAATCAACAAAATTTCTTGGAGGTAATTGAGCCTGGTCAATTTATATACTAATAAGCAAGATACCACCAGAGGTACAACTCACATGATACAATTAGGAGTCTATATGATGCTAACTTAGTGTTATTGATTATTAGCATAATGAGTGTGAATGTCAACCAATACAGGATGTCATTGTGAATTCTCAACTATTTTGGAGCATGGAGTACTATTTTTGTTTTTTATTTTATAGCTGAGGGTCAGTTTTATGTGTCTGATTAATTTTAACAAGACAGATGTATGGTATTCTATGGCACAATTATTTTACTTTTATGACTTTTGTAATCTAAGGGGCTAGCATTAATGGGGTAATCAAAACAAGCCAAAGAACATTTTCCTAAAGAACACATCAGAAGCAAAAGGTCAGGGGGTTGTCTTGGACTTTAAGGTCAAAAAATTCTAATTTCTAGTACGACTTCCCACTTTACTAGCTTTATGGCCTTTCATTCAACATGTCTGACATTTAGGCATTATCCCTGGCCAAAATAGACACATTCTCTGCCTTGAGGAAGCTTATAGTCTAGTGAAGAAATATAGATCTATTTCTTAAGGTTCTGTTTGGTTTGTGAAAACTAACTCAGGGAGTTATTGCCTTTATAGGCAAATCTTCCTTTGCAGATGTTTGAAAATGAGGCCGAAAGGTACTGCTTAAGTAGTGAGCATTTTGGAGACCAAAATATATCATATGTCAAAGATAATTTTGCATTGTCAACAGGACATATATGAAACAATGTTCTGATTATCTTATCATATTAGCTGTCTCTCTTTCCCCAGGAAAGCAGTGCCTGAAATATCAATACAGTTAATTTATTTTAGAAAGTGATGAAGGACATGTGGGGGAGAGTGGAATTTGGAAAAGGATGAAACAGGCACTGGGGTGGGAGGAAGCCCACACCTGGGTGAGTTCATGTGTTGGTCACCAGGGCTTATTCTTGTTGGGAACTCCTGAGGGGTCATGTACAACATGCCTCACTATTGATCACCTGAAGGATGGAACAGGGGAACATTTATACACTCTTTAATTTCCCAGTTTCACAATTTTCCCCATGGGGTATGAGATGGTTAATTTTATGTGTCATCTTGACCTGGCCACAGGGTGCCCAGATATTTGGTCAAACTTTATTCTGTGTGTTTCTATGAGGGTGTTTTTTGATGAGATTAATATTTAAATGCATAGAATGAGTACACTAAATTGACCTGAATAATGTGGGTGAGCCTTAATCAATCAGTCAAAGGCTTGAATAGAAAAAAAAAAACAAAACATGCTAACCTTATCCTGAGTGAAAGAATTCTCCTGCCTGATGGACTTCTATTAAGGACCTCAGCTCTTCCTGGTTTGGGATCAGCCTGCCAACTTTTGACTGGAACTGAGACATCAGCTCTGCAGATTTTGGACTTGCCAGTCTCTGTAATGTCATGAACCCATTTTTTAGAATATATCAATCAATTGATAGATAGATAAATAGAGCCTATTGGTTTTGTTTCTCTGGAGAATCCCAATATAGGGTGTCACATTTCTTCTAGGTTAAGAGTTGTCTGAGTCTTTGACAATTGCACGCAGATGTCTTTTTAGAAAGGATCTAGGGAAGAAATGGACAATTAAATGATGCAGCTCCGGTGAAAGTGTCACCAGGTTACACCTGTGGGAAGCTGGTCTCCTGCAGCAATAGTTGGATCAGAAGGTAGGTGGACAGGATGTGAGATGGAGCACAAGAGGCATTTGACACATTTACTTATAAAAAGAAGTTATATATAAAGGGCAAGCAAGTCACAAAAGCCCTTTCATGCTCTTACATAAAACTGAAAAGCTAAGAATTGCCATGATTATTTCACATTTTTTTCTTCTCCAAAAATCTGATTCTCAATTTCATTGAAAGTTTGAGTGAAAGATCCACTCTGGATGTCATAACTGTTGAAACTCAAAATCATCAATGGCTAGAAAGAAAGAAAGAAATAGCAAACAGAATATGATGTGTCTTTGCCTTTAATGACAGGATTTTTATGCAATGCATGATTTATTAAAGGAATTCGAGCCTATTAAATCAGGGCAAGAGAGAATGAAAATTCATATCCTGTTTATAATGAGGCTTCAAAAATGATGCCAATTCATTAAACAGTCACTTGATGAATATTTATTAAGAACCTACAATACTCCGGGAACTTTGCTATGTAGGATACATTAGTGAATTAGATAAATGTAATTCCTTCCCTCGTGCAGTTTGCCATCTAATGTGGGGTACAAAGAACTTACCATGTGAACAGCCCACTGGGAGAAGTGAGGGCTTAGGAAAACTCTCCCAAAAGAATATTACATGATCTTTGCTGTTAAGGAATACAGGGCTTTAATAATATTTACTTATATACAAAATGCCAAGTGCCAGAGACACACTCTTTTAGCTTAGATAATGGGAATTTAATGCCAGCAGACTCAGGACAGTTAAAAAAAAAAAAAGAAGCCAGAAGGGAAGAAAACAGCCTTGAATCTTGATAGTCACAGTCAATTCTCACTGTGAATTGGAATCTCTGTTCAAAAATTAGTCTCTTCATGATGATTTACGCAAAATTGAGGGTTTAGTGATCTGATCTCTAACTAGTACTTACTCTAGTGTTTCATCATTAAGGCAGGTTTGGTCATTGTCTCTTCTGTTTCTGTACTTTGCTGACTTCAACTAATTGCTTCTCTGTATGACTCTTATTGTGAGAGGATGATTGGGCTGCAAGTCATCCTTTTGAGCAAGGCTTTTATGCCAAGTCCCTTATAGGCTTCTGTACAATTTGTCAGGAGGCAATGTGTGTTGTGGCAAGAATAAGTGATGGTGTCTAATGCAATAGCCTGCAGCTACTTCGTTCAGAAAGAAAGGCAATCATAAAATGATACATCTCTCCCTTGCAGAGACAAGGTGTGTAAACATATTCTTTCATTCCTTCTTTCAGTCTACCAAAAAAAAAAAAAAAAGCCTCTGGTTCTGTACCAAGCATTGTCTTAAGAATTAGAAAAAACAATAATTTCTTTGCTTATTTCAGTTTCTTTTCTTCTCCAAAAATCTGATTTTCAATTCCATTGGCTTGGCTAAAAAAAATATAGCCCGTTGCCTTGTGGAGTCTCCTTTCTGTCTACTGACATTGAAATGCAATTTCACAAATAAATGTTCATCTGAGAACTCATCAGAAATCTCTGTGTTCTTTATGTCTGGTTACAGCAGACCTCAACACTAATTCCACAGCTCTATGATTCTCTGTATTTTTCCAAAATTTCTGTGAGTTTCTGGCGTACGATACTTCATTTTTTCCTCTAGCTCTGCTCCTCTATGTTCTCTTATCTCACTTGCTTCCATACCATATATAGATATAGATATATAGATATAGATATAGATAGATATAGATATAGATTAATTAAGCATAAAAGTCAGTTGTTTTATTGATTTTCACCAAAATCCATTAAAGTCACCCTACCCATTTGAGGTTGATTTCATTGATGGTTTGGGGAGTCACCAGGTGAATTCACATCTCACAGGGCATGACCTTATGCAAACTTGCTCAATCTACAATACTTTTCTTTCCAATATTCACTATTGGCTAATTCCTCAGTAAGAGTATTCTGATTTCCTTCAGAGAAGCAGTGTATTCTATTTCCCAGCTTCCCTTTGAAACATTTGTGGCAGGCAATTTCAAAGGTGGCTCATAATGAGTCACATTTCCTGGTATGGATGCCCTTGGATAATTTCCTGCCCTTGAGTGTGGGCTGGAGTTACTAACTCACTTATAAATGAGAAGCCATCCCTTCAGAGATTAGGCTATTAAAAAACTGTGTCTTCTCTATCAAAAAAACACAAAACAACAAATGTTGGCGAGGATGTGGAGAGACAGGAACACTTCTACACTGCTGGTGGGACTGCAAATTAGTGCAACCTCTGTGGAAAAGAATTTGGAGATACCTCAGAGAGCTAAAAATAGAAATACGATTCGATCCAGCAATAGCACTATTAGGCATCTACCCAAAAGAGCACAAAACATTCTACGATAAGGACATCTGCACCCGAATATTTATGGCAGCACAATTCACTATTGCAAGAATGTGGAAACAACCCAAGTGCCCGTCAATCCATGAGTGGATTATCAAAATTTGGTATATGTTTACAATGGAATATTACTCAATCATAAGAAATGACAGTGATCTAGCACCACTTACACTTTCCTGGATTAAACTTAAGCCCATTATCCAAAGTGGGGCACCACAAGAGCAGAAGAACGGGATCCATTTGTACTCGCCATCAAATTGGTATTAACTAATCAACACATAAATGCACATATCAGAACAACATCTATTGGATGTTGGGGAAGGGGGAGGGCGGCGGGAAGAGGGGGGAGGAGGGAGGAGGGGACGGGTATTTGTATACACAAGGAGTGCAATGCGCACTACCCGAAGGATGGACATATTTGAAACACGGACTTGGGGGGGGGGAACCAAGGGCAACACACGTAACCTAAACATCTGTACCCCCATAATATGCTGAAATAAAAAAAACAAAAAAACAAAAAAACTGTGGCTTCTATGTTGGGTGTTCTCTCACATTCTTGCTTGGATTGCAGTTACCAGATTTTTAGGCAGCTCTGTGGAGAAGACTACGGGAGTGAGGTTGAGAGGGATGTTTTCAGGCCTGCCAACCAACATCACATGAGTGAGCTTAGATGTGAGTCCTCCCAACATTGAGCCTTGAGATGATCACAGCCCTAGCCAGCACTTCGACTGTTGGTTTGTAGGAGAGCCTGGGCCAGACCCACCAGCCAAGTCATTGTCAGATCTCCAACCCACAGGATTTGTGCAGTAGTAAACATTTGTTGTTTTAAGCTATTAATTTGTTAATGTAGCAGTAGTAACTAATACAATGTTCAATTCAGTTGACTAAATATTGTCTGAACACATTTAAGAATTGGCATTGAGTTCAATACATTGACTGTTCAATATATGGAGGGTAGAAAAAAGAATGAGGAATTGTTTCTTCCCTCAAAGGGCATCTAATCTATTGGGTGTAAATTGGGATTTATATAAACATAAAGTAAAAAGAGTAAATCTAAAATCTAATCAAGGAAATATCCCACTTTTCTTTCTCTTTCCTTTTTTTAGACTTTTTTGTCATGATACCTATTAGTTTTATTAATGTGTTTAGCCCAAATAGTGAGTTTTTTAGGAAAACCTAAGGGCATTCTCTATGTTTATTATCAGGTAAACAGGTATCTAGATTCAGCGCAGTTGTAGTAAATAACTGGGACTAGAGTATCTTAATTTTTCCTTCTGGAATCAAGCTTATATTTGACAATGTTGTTTTGTGCCAAACGTAAGAGGCTTAGCCAGCAGAAGAAAATCTCTTGAGACAGCAGTGTTTTGCAAGTCTTAACTCAGCATTGTGAGGTGTTCTTTGGTTTTCTTTTTTTCTTCTTTTTTTTTCAGTCTATCTTTAAATATGTTAGATTTGAGGTTATTCTGTTCTACCAGTGAGCCCATCAGCTTGGATATAACCTTGCTAACAGGCTAAACTCTGCAGCCTTATTTTTCATTGTTTTCTAAGACTCTGTTTGATACATATGGAAAATTTTGTATATTCCCAGAGTTCCAAGACCAACCCTAACTTCCAGGCCTCAGAATAACTTATTCATCATTCTGGGATGCTCTTCTCCATTTATCTGGGTAATATGTACTCATTACTTACCATTCAGGTAAGACTTCTTTCAGGATGCCATTCATAAGTGAATTCAGAGAACTCAACAGTCTCCTCCCCTGGAGAATCTTTTATATAATATTAAATTATTTACTTATGTATTAAGACCAAAGGATGGACACCAGAGAGTCCAAAAGTTATACAGCCTATATCCAGCCCCCAGACATACTTTTTGTGAAACGAACAAGAAAACCAAAAACCAAACCCCAAACAAAACACCTATATTAGGTATTTTGAATATTTTAAGAGCTTGGGCTCACAAATTTTCCTAATCCACCACTATTTCTTATTATCCTGTAACGGGTGGTAACTCAGTTTACATTACTTGCTTGTCTCTCTTGGATTTCTATTTGAGACTTGTGACTCTTTGAAGAAAGAAACATATTTTGTCCACAACATCTGTCACAGTTCTTGGCACATTGTATGGACTCAAAGTGCAATTGGATAGATAAATGAATGAACTAATGAGTGAACTGTTTAATTATTAATTAATAAGCAGTTACACTTTAAGCTCTGTATGATTAGGGCACTGTTCTCCCTGTAGCTTTGATCTCTTCAAACTGTTCTCCGGCTTTGTTCTCCGTAGGGAGCCATTTAGCAACATTCTGATGAATGAATGGATTTCAAGTAAATCCCAGAGAGCCAATCCACTCTCACTCATCCCTCGATATATTTTATCTTCCCATTCATATCCCCTTAAATAATCCTCTTTGTTTTTTCTTATAAATGAAATGTTTTATAAAGTATTACTCTTAAATAACTTTATTACATTTTTTTCCTCTCAAGTTCAAAAAGAGAGGAAAACCATACCCAAAACTTTTACTCATACCAACATTGCCATTAATAATCATTTTTTTAACTTTCTACCGTATCAGGCAGAACTCTTGTTTTTTGGCAAGAGACAATAGCCTGACTCAAGAAAACTTAACCGTAAGGAATTTGTTGACTTACTTGACCTAGAAAGGAGCTAGTCTTAGTGATTGATGGCTCCAAAAAAGTGCAAATCCTGTAACTCTTATTTTCTCTTCTCCCTGAATGTCAAGGTCTTCAGACCAGCATTCTCACACTGTAGGAGTCCTGCAAACAAGTGCTTAAAGCTCAGTGTCTTGTCCTTTCTGCTTATGCTATTCAAAGCTCAAATTAAAAATGATAATTATAAGAAGAAACACTAAGAAAGGACTGCTGATTAGTCCAAGGATAAATAGTGCCCTATGTTGGGCCAGTCATGCTGATCAGGAGATTAGAATGGTCTCATTTGTGGATCTAGAAAGCTTTAGATTGATTGGCAAGTTTCTGTAGAATCCCATGAATTGAAAGGGAATTTCACAGAAGCTGGAGGTGGGCGGTTGGGTATGAACTATTCTGCACACAAAGATCAATAAATATCCACTATGACTACCTCTATGCCAGGAAATACAGAGAATAAAATGTGGTCTATGCCATAGAGAAATTCACAATCGAGTTGTAGTGAAAAGTCATATAATTTTAAGTAAACAGCAATAAAAGTTAAATGCAAAAACAAGTATTTATTAGAGTCTTATGCTTTAGGTGAGCAAAATCACTGATTTTCCTGTTTTGTGCATAAAAAATTTTAGCAAACTTTATTATATATCTCAGAGGCTGTTTCCCTCCCAGATTTTTTCGCCTCTTCTATCAATCAATCAAAGTAAGGTCTTTAAAAGTGGAATTGAAGCCTAGAGATTAGAGGTTAGAAATGGAATCACCTTAGACATAATAGAACCCAAAATGGTTATTTTGTATCTGAGAAATGAGGCCCATAAAATGTCCTCCAAAGGAGGACCTCCAAAGAGTCAAGTGTGCCATTTTATTATTGTGGGAAGTACTTTTTTAGAAAGTGTTTTTAGGTTTCATTATAAACGCTTTTCGTAGATTCTCTTAAAGTCTTCAATGTCACCATTCTTCTAATTTATACAAAAGCCAAGTTTAAGTGCACTGAGAACAAAAGAAAAGAGAGTGTGCAATCCCGCTTATGAGAGCTTGACCCTCGAGAGCCATCCAGGGTTCCTCTTCTTCCCTCACACTCTTCATTCAAGCCTTCACCCTATTGTGTACATGAGTGGCTCTCAAGAATGCACAGTACAGTCTCCTACAACTAACATTGTCTGCCTCAAAATGCCAACAGTCCCAAGGATGAGAACCCCCACTGCAGAATTTACCTCCAAATAATATCATAAATATGTCCACCACTCTCTATCTCCATTGCCACCACCCTCTTTCCCCGAGCTGTTCGATCACCTCCTCATTGGTTTCACTAACTCCTTTCTGGTCCCCTATAACTCATTTTCCATAAAGCAGCCAAAGTGAACTTTGCAAAATGTAAAACTATTGTTAAAACACTACTTAAACTTGTCCAGTGGCTTACCACCGCATAAAAGAAGAGATGGAGAAATATCTGGGGCAGGGACCAGATTGCACACAATCGTGTCAACCATGTCAAGGAGTTTGGATATTACTCTTGTATCATTCTCTTTTCTTGTCTCATGATCGTTCCATCACCTTCTTTCTGTTTTAGGAATATTCCAAACTCATCCTTATTTCTAGTTTTTGTACCTTTTAATCCTTCTGTCTGAAGTGCCCTTTCCCTAGATGTCTGCTTAATTAACTTCTTGTCATTCGTTTCTCTAAGAGAACTTCCCTATCTGCTTTGAAATTGCCCACACTCCATGCTCTCTCATTGCCAATTCACCATCCATCTCATTTACATTTCTATATTTTAAATTTATCTTACTTTTTATCTTCATAGGCAGTATTATCTAAAATGTGATGATTTGAGATCATGGTAAGAATTATATTTCCACTCCCACATTTTAGAACAAAAGCCTCTATGGTGGCAGAATGATGGCACCCAATAATCCCAGGTGTCTGTGAATATATTAAGATGCATGGTGTTTTAGTTTGGGCTGCTATAACAAATTACCAAACCACCATAGGGTGGTTTATAAACAACAAAAATTTATTTCTCACATTTCTGAAATCTGAAAGATTGAGATCAGCATGTCAGCATGGTCAAGTTCTGGTAAGGGCCCCCTGCTGGGTTGCAGCCTGCTGAATTCTCATTATATGCTCACATTTTGGAAAAAGAGTGCTCTCCGGGATCCTTTTTTTAGAGGCACCATTCCCTTTCTTGAGGGATCCAACCTCATGACCTAATTATCTCCCAATGGCCCCACCTCCTAATATCATCATGTGAGAGGGTAGAGGGGATAGGATTTCACCATATGTATTTCAGAGGGACACAAACATTCAATCCATTGAACGTGACAAGGAAGAATTAAGGTTATAGATCTAATTGAGATTGCTAATCAGCTGACTTTGAGATGAGACGTTTATCCTGTACTATCCGGGTGGCTCAGTATCATCATAAGGGTTTTTGTAAGTGGAAGATGGAGGCAGGAGAGGCAGTGGCGGAGTGATGTGATGTGAGAAAGATTTGACTGGACATTGCTGGCTTTAAAGGTGGAAGGGAGGCCTTGAAATTGGTAACACAGGAAGCTCCTAGAAGGTAGAAAAAGCAAAGAAATTGATTCTCCCCTAGAGCCTCTGGAAGGAACCTAGTCTTGCTGACACTTTGATTTTATCCCAGTGATACCCATTCTAGACTTCTGACCACCAGAACTGTGACATAATAAATTTGTGTTGTTTTAAGCAAAAATTCAGTAATACATTATTTAGAAAATACATTTTTAAAAAAGGCATGGCTTTAAGTTATTTTATTTTCTTTGATAAAAGAAATGATTAAATAAAATAATCCAATATTTAGCTAAAGGTAAAGAACAGAGATTATGAGGAAGAAAAGAAAAAAATGGCAAATACAAAAGCAGGTGCTAATATTTTGAAATATGAACATGAATGGCATTGATAAAAATATCTAATAGGTAATTCTTTGAAAAATTGGATGTACTTGGATATTTCACATTTTAAAAAGTAAGATAAAAAATTTAAGAAATAAGAAAATGAATAGATCCATTGATGGAGTTGTGATTGAAAATGATAAAAACAATGAAATTATTTTCATTCCTGAATGTGATTATACTTAATTCTTTCATTGCTTTTCATCAGTGTTAGCTTTACATCAGTAATACATTGTTCATGGACATGGAGAAACAAAATTACCAGAGTGGGTCTGAAGGGCAAATTTCTTTTTCTTTTTTTTTTTTTTTTTTTTTTTTTTTTTTTGAGACAGAGTCTCGCTTTGTTGCCCAGGCTAGAGTGTGTGCTGTGGCATCATCAAACTCCTGGGCTCAAGCGATCCTCCTGCCTCAACCTCCCGAGTAGCTGGGACTACAGGCATGTGCCACCATGCCCGGCTAATTTTTTCTATATATTTTTAGCTGTCCGATTAATTTCTTTCTATTTTTAGTAGAGACAGGGTCTCGCTCTTGCTCAGGCTGGTCTCGAACTCCTGAGCTCGAGCAATCCTTCCGCCTCAGCCTCCCAAGTGCTAGGATTACAGGCGTGAGCCACCGTGCCCGGCTGCAAATTTCTTTTTGAAAGGTGTCCATTTAAGCACCTCCATCCTCTGAAAACTGCAAGTGACCTACAACTCACAATTTAAAATACATTGCTAATATCAAAGCAAAAGAAATTTACAGTAACAGTGTACAGGCATGCTTCCAAGCAGAAGATAAAGCTCCTGCTCAGAAAATTTTGGAACTAAAGTCACCTTAAGTAGACTTTTTAAGTCTTGTACAAATTGTCCTTGGCAGAGTGACAGATCCCAACAGTATATAACTTATTAGAGTTGTCCCTTAATGTATGATCTGTAGTATACACTGAGAAAATAATGACAAGTCAACATAAACAAGATAAAAAAGAGGATCTAATCTGCTGGCAAAGGAATTGTTCTCTGATAATAAGGAATGAGTGAAAGTACTGGTTCCCTTCTTGGCTCATCTGTCTACACAGCTGTAAAGCTTATGCTTTTATTTATTCTTTTGAATGCTACTAGCTTTGGAACTCCACTGAATAGATTAACATACCCATTGTCTTTCTAAATTGTCACATCTCACTGTATGTGGCAGAGTGATCACCACAACCATTTGATTTCAGATTGCTGAATGCGGGTACTTTTCTAGGCAGAGAGGGAGAAATGTTTAGTGTTTAATTGGATTATATGGCCAACCAAATCATTAGAACATAGAAGGAAATGTCCCTAAATCTACCATTTGAAGATATGTCCTATGAAGATGCCACATAACTTGCAATTAACTTAATGCCGTGTATTTAGCACAATTGATGATTGCTGACAGCTCTGTGTCTGCTGGTTATTAAATTGCTAAGCATTTGATTTACTCATGAAAAAGTCAGTCCCATTTTATTTCTATTTAAAAATAGAAACAGATTGTTTCTACTTCTTTCTACCTGTGTGTGTTATAGCTCATTTAGAGATACAGAGTGTTTCTTTATATCTCAAGAATCTTTTGATGAGATGCTACTTTGGGGCTGCTATCAAAGCGAGCCCTTTAAGTTTTAGGGGAGAAGCATGTCTGGAAGTAACAGAGTACAGTGGTATTTTTCAACCACTTTGTTTAGGAGGAGTTTTGCAATTTATTATTGCTAATAAAGCTTTGAGGCTTAGTGATACACTTTAAAGAAATATAGCCAAGCCAAAGCTTTCATTAAGTAAACAACAGTAATACATTCAATATGTATTTATTCAGTAACTTCTGTGTGAAGGAGGAGTTATAGCCAGGGTGCTGATAATTTTATATTTGTTAAAATTCATGGGAAGGTAAGAATATATGAACTTCACTTATCATTGATTTGGTACTAACTAAGGGTTGAAAACTGGGTCAAAGAGCAAAGAAAAGTGCCTTGTGGTAAATGGGGAAGTAAGTCTCCGTTGCAGGGTCTTTAATGATCACACTTGGACAGGCATTTGAAATTAAAGGATTTATTATACTCATGGGCCCTAGAGATGGGTGGCCACAGAAGAGGCGGTATGCGAGGAGCTCCTGGGGAAGAGGCTCAGCCAAACAGGTAGGGAGCTGAGAGAGTGAGGACCCATGGGCAAGTGCCTTTATTGGGGTGAGGGGAGTACATAGCAAAAGGCCTGAGGTTATTTTATTGGTACATTTGAATACCATTAGGTCACAGCAGGGTAAGGCAAGAAGGGCAACTTGTGCAGAGAATAGCTGTATCTCACTGGCACATCCTGTTGCCTGGGTAGAGGAGGGTGTTCACAAACTGTGGGGATGTTGAGGCATCAGGAAAATATGAAGTTTTAAAAATGTACAAGACAAGAGCTGTCTTTGCAAAGCTAATTTAGGAACTGTAAATATGAACTAAGTTTTCTTGGAAGGTATTTTGTTTTCTAAAATTGTTAATTATTTTTGTCTGCCTCCCTTAAAAAAAAAAAGCTGTTAGATTTAAGGCAGATTGGATCAACATCCTTCAGTATCAATATCATACAAATAGACTTCTTTTCACTTTATTTTGATATTTTCTCCTGTACTTACGCTCATAAACTTTTCTGAAAAGAATCATAGAATAGCATTTAAAGTCAGAAAGACATTCTTGATATATGTGAACTGGGTAACCTTGAGCAAGCAAATAATCCTCAATAAGCCTTATATATCTTTATCCATTGTCAAGGATCATCATATCTACTTCAAAGGGGTGTAATAGGACTAAATGTACAAAGAATCGAAAAGGGGTTAGCACAATGGCAGGTGCATAAAAATAAATAACACATATTGAGATCTTATCATTTCTAAAACAGGACCACAACTAATAGTCTAAATCCCTTGAGGTCAAATGTTTCAGAATTCAGAATTTCCAGATTTTAGAAAGATAATATTGAGAATATAGTCCACATTATATAGCACTGGCATATTAATTATTTAATACTTTTTGATATTAAGGCAAATTTTTAAAATATTACAATTGACTTACATCCTTTCAGGTCAGTTCTGCCACAAAATGAATTTATGTCAGGTCAGATTTTGCATTAACAAATTATAAAAATGTATTAGGAAGAGAATAGGGGCTTCAGAATGGAAGTTTATCATGTGTGTTATAGGAAATAACACATTTTAAATGTCTAGCAAACATCCTGGGTATGTCTTGTGTGCATATTAAATGCTCATCCCTTTTTGACCATTGCTTCTTACTCTTCCTAAAATTAGTCCCACTTCTATCTTCCCTAGTGCTGGGGGCTTCAGTCCTTGCATCTCACTACAGGAAGGCTGTGTTTTGGCATGAGTTCACACAGCCACTGCACTTCAAAACAGCTTTTACTCTGGGAGTTTCTTGCCATCTCTTCCCCATTGTCATCTTTCTCCCATCATCTCCCACCTCCCCCTTTCTATGAACTTCCTACTTTCTGACATGTTGCTGTTAAAACTGGTGATATTAGCTCCTATCTATGGTGATTATGTGAATGTATTGAGTTTGATTCATTAGGAATATTCCTCAATGAAAAGTTTTTTCAAATGTTGCCATCATTTTTAGCCCTTTTCTGAGTTAATAATGATTGCAGAATCAGGTGAAGGTGATTTTGGTGCAAATAACAATGTATACTCACAAATGTGTAAGTACAGAAATATGAACATATACCCATGTATGTTTGTATACCATAATACGCATACACATATATTATAAACACAAACATACACACGTGTGTATATATTAAAAAAATATATAGTCATTAAATATGAAATGTCCTATTTTGAATCAGAAATGTAGTTTATTATATCTCAAATAAAAAGCAGTACAATTAATTAAAGTATGTGCCTAAACTATTGACACAGTTTTGCAATTTTAATGGTAGCTTGTTTATGCCAATAGCGAAGAAGCCTGGAGAGTGAGTGGCGATGAAATCACGAAAAGCATTTTCCACAGCTTGTGGGGAATTGAATATTTTTCCTCACAAGAAGTGGTCCAAAGCCTGGAAGAAGTGGTAGTCAGTTGGTACAAGGTCTGGTGAATATGGTGGATGACACAGAGTTTACAAGTCCACCTGCTATAGTTTGAGCAGCATTGTTTGTGCAATGTGTACTTAAGTGTGGTCTTGCAAGAGGATTGGCCTGTCTCTGTTGACCAATCTCAGCTGCTTAATCATAAGCATTCTCATCATTTGATCCAACTGGTTGCAGTAGACATCCACTGTAATGGATTGACCAGGTTTTATGAAGCTATAGTGAATAATACTAGCGCTGGACCCCCAAACAGACATCATTAGCTTTTTTTGATGAATATTGAGTTTTGGACTGTGTTTCGGCATTTCATCTTTATCTAACCATTGTGCCAATCATTTGCAATTGTCAAAAAGAAGTCATTTTTCGTCATACATAACAATACAGTGTAGAGATGGTTCACCTTTATGACAGCAAAGAAAGACAAGCGTTGAGACAATTTCTCTTCTGATGCTTGTTTAATTCATGGAGAACCCATTTATCCAACTTCTTTACCTTGCCAATTTGTTTCAAATGGTCCAATATTGTCAGAATAGTAACGTCAAACCTTGCTGCTAATTCACGCATAAGTTGAGATGGATTTGCTTCCACTACAGCTTTCAGGTCATCATTATCCACCTTGGTCTCAGGTCATCCACGTGGCTCATTTTCAAGATTAAAATCACCAGAATGGAACTTCTCAAACCATCAGTGTACTGTGTGTTCATTAGCCACATCGTTCCCAAATACTTCATTGATATTTCGAGCTGTATGTGCTGTATTTGTTCCAGGATGGAACTCATATTCAAAAATAACATGCATTTTTGACTTATCTATTGTTTCACAAAAATTGCTCTAAAAAAATATGAAAGATAATCACAAGCCAAAACGTGCATTTGAAAGAATGAGGATCTACCCACACAGTTTAAAAAAAAAAGTGTCAAAGTGAAATGTCAGATATCAACTGTGAAACTTAGTACTTAAGGAAATCGGGGATCCCATACTTAATAATTATATATTACATGCATATTATACACACACATATTTTTCTTCTTAGGGATATAGACCTATGACAAGACCAAAATGCGTCTTCCTGACCTATATTCCCTGGAAAATTATGCATGTCTTAGGGATGAACCTGTGATTACTTTGTAATGGAAGCAGGAGAAAAGCTACTTCCTATGCCTTTAAAATCTCCTTCCTTGAAGGACAACTCATTAAAAAAAAAAAAAAAAAAAAAACTCAGTGAATATTTAAAACAGTTTAGGCATCATAATAGTTCTATTCTGGGTCACTTTGCACACCCAAATTGTTTTTCTGAGACCATTAACAATGTCATGCTGAGCAATTTAATAAACACAATCAGTGGTAAAGCCTGTTACTTTCGTTTTACTGGTTTGAAAAATCATCCTAATATATATCTACTCAGGGTTATAAGCCTGCTTTCTTAACTAGGGAAACTTGAAGAATAACTTCTGCATGTACGATGGGGATTTTTTATTCGTGGGTGACAGAGCCTATTTTGCAGTTTCTATTCACACCCAAATCATTCTTGAGGAACAATTCAGGCATCATTTGTGTGGGCCTCCCACACTTAGAATAGGTTAATAGCCAATGTCACCTTCCCTGGGCTATTCTTTGGATAAAGACCATTAAGGGAAATAGCTGTTTCAGTGAGTGGCATATTAAAGTTCTAGCCCAGAGCTCTGTCTGTCCCTGGTTCCAATATTTGTGAGTGTGGCTCAGTGAGGAAGCTACAGTCACCCTCTCTGCAGGGTGTAAATACAAGGGAATCTGGCCAGAAAGCTGAAGCATGAGAAAGGTTGGGGCTTGGAGGGATCCCAAAGAGGCTGAAAGAAAACACTGACTTCTCATCATTCAATCTCTTCTTCTCCAAGTACCTTGGAGCCTCCCACTTTTCCGCTTATTCTCCCATCCTCTTATCAAGCAGCCTTGTACTTTCCATTAGCTCTCCAGTCATCCTTATTTACAAGTTTATTAGTTCAGATCTGAAATCTTGGTGATTTCCAGGCCCTCAGTATGTCATTTCTTAGTATCTGTGCCCATGAAATGCTACTTCAGAGTTAAGTGCTAGGCAAAGTTTTGTTTCTCCTCCAGAGGTTGGTATGTTTACTGCGTGTGGATTGTAAGAATGATAAAACCAGCCATGTTTCCCTTTTAATTTTGGCTGCCTGGAAGCTCAGAGCCAAATGTTCAGGTTAATGAAGAGTCTAAAGACTTATTCTAAGTATGGTTTTTGGTGTTGTATTTATTTCTCAGTCCAGGTCTAGAGTTCACATTCTAATGTTATGTATACCTTTCCTGGCTCTGATATCTTATTTTAACTCAGTTACTCTGTTCCCACTTTCGACTCCAGCTGAACAGAACTGGATTAATCGTAATCTTGCGTTCATACTTTATCTACATTTTCTTTTCTTTTTATTGCGATTGATCCTGTAATACAAGCAACCCGTTGTAGAATAAGGCAAGATATAAATAAATAATGAGCAAGTAAGCGGTACACTTGCAGCAAGAAGAAAAATGAATATAGGAGCCGGACTAGGAGAGAGAAGGTCTAAATTATTCTGCATGACAAACTAGGTTGAGGAACAGGTGGCATTTTCTGGGAACAAGAAGAGGAAAGATATTGAGGGGATGGGAACGAGAGAAAAAAATTGCAGTGTCGATTGATAAATTCTCTGAGTTGGAAATACCCATCAATTTGTAGGAACAGTGAAATGTAATATTCACTGTGAGGGTTTTCTACCCTAAAAAAGAATTCTTCTCTGCCACAGCCAACCTTTAGTAAATTCTGCTACAACAATAGCTTAGAACTAATAGCACATGGAGGAAAAAAAAGGTTTCACAGTGTAACTTGACAGACAATTGAGATAAGATGGCAGCACTAAGAAAGTTGGGATTGTTAAAAAAAAAAAAAAAAAGCCAGTGGTAACGGTGACTCACGAGGAACTAGTAAGTCTGTCCGTACATGGGACAGGACTTGAGTTACTTCTTTTCCTGCCGCCCGCCCCCCTCCACCCCACCATTCTTTGCTTTTCCTTTGCCCTCTCTTTGCTTCACCCTCTTTTTCATTTGTCTTTTTTTCCCTTTCTTCTCTTTTTTCTTCCCTGTATTCCTTATCTCTCCACCTCCCTTCCTCCTCAGAGAGTGTTTGACTGTCTTCTGTCTTCTATCTTCAGAGACTCTGCTGGGCATTTAGATCTATAGGAGTAACAAAGAAATGCATGGCTTTTGACATCCAGGAGCTTATACTTTAATGGAGAACATATAAAAAATTAAATTGAAAATAACATCAGCATGATTGGTGATATAATGAAAATAAGGTATTCAGTGGGGGAGAGAGAGAAAGAGATAGAGAATGTAAGGGGGTTGGGTAGATGGAAATTATTTTTGTTAGAGAACTTATTTCTTAAACCATATGACTTGGTAATTGAAGTAATGGAAGACTCACCAAAAAAGCTGAAAGAATTTGGTATGGGATGTCAAATGTCATTTCGAAATTTATTCTCATTCTATGGTGTTAAAATTGAGTATAGGAAGGAAAGCAAATGAGCTCATGCTTGTACATTTTCTACTTGGTCCTTGGTTCCCTTATATTCCTATGTAGCTATTCAAAAGTTGATTCCTTTATGTAAAAGCAAATAGGTTCTCAGCAGCCTTTTAAATGTAAACTTATTTGATTTTTCAACGAAAAATAAAAATCCCCAAATCTCTGTACTATGTTTCCCTCAAACATGCTTTCATTCAAGGTATGAATCTTGGATGTTTTGATTTTACTTTTGTTATTTTTAATTTTTCTACATATTTCTTAAAAAGATTTATTAACATTTATTCCCAGGAAATATTTTAATTGTTCCAAATTAGGAGTCTAAGCCTTTAAAATTAGAAAACATTGCATTAGCCCTGTCATGAGTAAGACAAGTTTTGATGACAATTTTTGGTTGTTTTGGTGAATTGACCTATGAGCAGTGTCTGTCTAGTGACTCTCTTGACCGATATTCACTGTTACTATCACCAGAAAGAAAAATGAGGAAAGGGCTAGAATTCAAGGTTATTTTTATACCATGAACTAGAGCATTCACTTAGTACCATGCTTTAAAAAATTATGTTATAATAATAACTATAGTCGTAGCTCCCATTTTCTTACTATTTAGGTATTTTGCATACATTTACTTCATTCAATTCTTAAGGAGACTTACAAGATAAGGATTATTGGTCCTCATTATATGAAATAAACTGAGGCTTAGAAAAATTAAGTGAAATATCTCACAGCTAGATTGTGTCAATTAGGAAGAGGCTAATTTAAGATCAAAAGAGGTTGCATTGAGTTGGCTTTTTGAATCTATGGCTCCAAAATTTATTCTCTTAATTATTTAATACTATGCTACCGTAATGCTCTCTACTCAAAGACAACTAATGATAGATTATTACACATATAGCTGAGACGCTCACGGGAACTTCTGCAAGGTAGGTATTCAGAAAGTATTGAGTGAGGAAAACAGACTGTACAATAGTAATCTAATAGAAAATGGGAAGTTAGGTATATGTAAAAGTTGCTCTAGATATTCTAAGCATTTAGATCAAGTTATTGTACCATTGAATCCTCATCACATCTCCTTGACTACAATTGTTACTATCTTGCTTTGCAGAATAGGAAATGAGGTTTAGAGAAGTTGAGTGATGTGACACCACCTGAGTGAATGATCTTGTACAAAGCCTGGGTTTGTATTCTTTTCTTTAAGATGGAGAAAAAATAACTCCTCGTAGAGTTATTATCTAATGTGAGCATTAGAGTTAACTCATGTGAAATGTCTTTAGAGTAACTAGTGAGCAGAAGGCTCACTAATAATGACAAGTCTTGTGATTTATTTTCATCATTACCACCATCTAAAGCTATTGCTCTTTTCTCTGCATCACACCACAGCCTTTTAAGAATGTGGCTCCTGTTTTTCGCCAAAAAGTAAATCATCATCTGGGGCCAAATAAAACTTCTCTTCAGAAGATAGGAAACATTGCTACTACAGGTGAAGAATATTAGAGGACAACCTTTAAATATATGAGAAAAGTGTTGTTTATTAAGTAGGTTAGGAAATAAAAATGTCCTTCTTAGATCTCCAACTGCCGGAAGCCTACTTGACTAATGGCTCCTTGACTCTTCCTTGGATTTGACAAAAGTATCTTAGAACAACAGTGCAGCCTAAGACATTCCTAGCCATTCTTGCTTTTTCTTGTTATTCCACATGAGTTAAACTTGCATTGAGAACCGATGCTGTATCTAGTCTCCCCTCTCCAATTTTCTCTCACAGGGCTTTTTCCTAATTAATCTGTTGCATATATAACCCTCTCCTGGCATCTGCTTCTACCAAAGGAAAAGGTACTGTTAACACTTAGAAATTCCCCAAGATCTGAGTCTCCATCACCAGTTAACATTATCTTTGAACAATTAACTTATTCAATTAACTTATTGGTTCTCTATTTTTTAACCAAACTGCACAAAGACAGGGTTGTAGTAGATGACTCTTTTCATTGCTTTTATTTTGTGTTTTTAGAGCTATCAAATGCTGTCTATAATGTGGGTTAACACATTGTTTCTTATATTTTAGTGCTAGATCATAGCGGTGCTAAATGGTTATTCCATGTGTAAATTATTCTTTGATCTAATAACAAATATTGTTTTATCAAAAAGTAAACATTGCTTTGATATTTTTGGCTTATGGATACCAATATGTTGTAACATAACAACAATAAAACCCATATCTTTGAAGATTTACCATCATTAACACTTCTGCTCCAGAACTACTCATATCATTTTAGAGTAAAGCTTGCAATGCCTATCTAATTGACTTTTTTCTCTCACATTAAAAGTACTTTAATTAAGCAAAATTACATATCCATTACCACCATCAAAAGCTGACTTAAAATTCAACTATTCTTTTCTATTAGTTTTGAACTAATGGCAATCTTAGAAAAGTTTTTAAATCCAATCATGAGAGAAAACACAATCTTGCTTCTAGGTAGATTGCTTCTTCCTAAGTCAATACTTGATTCTTTGAAGGCACAATAGCTGTATTATTCACCTAAATGACAAATAGATCAAATATAGGATTTTTAATATAGCAGAGAAAAGTTACGGTATTTGTGCTACAACTATAAGAAGGAGCACTTATTGTTTGTCCTTAATTAAGTGGCACACACTGATAATCCATCTTTATCAATGAAATGGAACATGAACCCGAGAAACCACTAGATTTAATCTAAAATGGAGTGTTGAGATTTTCCAAAATCCCTTGCACATTATCTCAGTGTAGAACTACTTTTTTTTTTTTTTTTTTGAGACAAAGTCTCACTGTGTTGCCCAGGCTAGAGTGCCGTGGCGTCATCCTAGCTCACAGCAACCTCAAACTCCTGGGCTCAAGTGATCCTTCCGCCTCAGCCTCCCGAGCAGCTGGGACTACAGGCATGCGTCACCATGCTCGGCTAATTTTTTCTATATATTTTTAGTTGTCCGATTAATTTCTTTCTAATTTTAGTAGAGACGGGGTCTCGCTCTTGCTCAGGCTGGTTTCGAACTCCTGAGCTCAAACAATCCACCCGCTTCGGCCTCCCAGAGAGCTAGGATTACAGGCGTGAGCCACCTCGCCCGGCCTAGAACTACTTTTGATAATCTTGTTCTAAGGCTATGATCAATGAGAACTTAAAGAAAGACTTAGTGGTGATGATAGGATTTTCTTCTCTTGAAAGATGCCACACTGGGGAAAAATGCATTAATGGAAAAGAATTTTTGAAACTTGTTACTTGATAAAATTTTACAATACATATTTGAGACCTTTGTTTTCAAAAGGCTTTGAAACACGATTTTCAAAGTAATAGTCTTGATATCACAGCATGTCCAACCTTGATATACAAGAACTGAAGAGATGGTCATTCAAGGTTTTTAAGTGTCCCAAATTGAAATACAATGAAATTTTGCTTAGAAAAAGTTTGTCAGTAACACGTTTATTTAAATCCATCCTTGCTGTGATATGCAAATTTAAATTTTATTAAAGCAATTTACATTTTAAACATTTTCTTCACATTTACAGATTTGTACACATTTGGGTTCTATTCAAATGAAGTCAGGGAGAAAACAGATGTATCATTAGCGTCCATGAAAATCAGGTCCAGGAGTAAAACCATGCCTGCTGTCTGGTGGGTGTCACCTGCCTGGGCTCTATTTGTGATCAGATTAGCTCTCACTTTGGTTAGAAAAAATCAACTGCAAAAATATTAGCCATCTTTCCAGATGAAAGACAAAATATGAATGCACAAATATAGTGCCAACAACATTATTTCAAAAAATGCATGCTGTTCCTCAACTCCAGAGTGAAGGCTGAAATATTTAGGACTGCTATACCAACTTGGTTTCATTTGGCAGATTGTACTTAGATTTCAGCAATTACTGCCAACATTTTAAAATTTGATAAAACAAAATGTGGTTGGCCAAGATTCTGTCATTTTCATTTTTAAACCTGTTTATAAGGTACACCAAATCTTCTCCTCCTCAATGGGTAGAATTGGACTCACTAAATGTCATTTATGGATATTTTCATTTCAATCAGAATGTTCTTCTCTGCTATGTATTTCTTCTACATACAACAATAACAATATTTCTCTTGGCTTTCTCTCTCTTGCTCTCAAAAAAACATATATGTGTATATTTATGTTGCATACGTGTGTGTGTCCTTCAAAAACTCCAAAGAGGTTTAATTGTATTCAAATATTTCAACCTATTATTAAGCAAGATTCTTTACTTTGAAATTGTCTTCCCTTCCTGATACCAGTTACTTTCTATTCTGTGATCACATCAAACTATTTTATCATAAAGTAATTTATAGATTAGAAAGGATAGATTCATGTGTTCTTATATATTTGCATTTCCAGTTGGATACTTTCAAGTTTTAGTTGTCATTTATTCTTTGAAAAAAGTTAGTTTCTATTTGAAGAAAGTCTGGCAATAACCCTGAGAGTGCTTAGCTTTAGTTATCATGATGGTTTTAGATTTATCATGTCCTCCCAAACCTTAGAGCCTCACAAACTCCTATAGTTCCAAACCTTTCTCTGTTCCCCATCTTATGCTCATCACATTTTCTTTTTTGCTTGATTGCCTTCTGACTTTCTCCTGCTACTGTCAACTTTTCTGGCCAAAGTCTTCTATCCCCCCACACTTTTTGTAAGCAACCAATTTTGCTGAAAACCTGGATTTTCTCTGCCCTCCAACCCAACTAACATTTTTCTGATTTTATGGCTAGAAAAACTCTATTCCACTTATTACTCTAGAATATCAGCATATTTTAAACTCAATTATCTATTCCCATGCCCTACCCACTCCTCAAGAAAGCAGAAAACTACTCTTGAGTCATAGTTTGAATTATTATTAGTAGTAGTATTTACACATTTGGAGAACAAACAGCAAATGCTTGGAATTTGCTGAACAGTTTATAGACATATTGCATTTAATGAAAACAACAGGATCACCTACTAAACAAGACAGTAACTACCTGGGATTGTCTTTTGACTAGAGATTACAAATTGGCTATTGATTGGCTATACTCCATATACACTTGCATTTTCTTTAGTCTTAATTTTTTGAAAAAAGTAAATAATCAGAAGAGTTGATAAAAATAAAACAAATGTCATTTTTGGGGGGGTGGAAAAATTAGTAGATATGGCAACACTGGGCACAGATTTCTATGTGGTTTCAACTGACAAATAGCTGTCCCCTTGAGTTCACTCCCTTTTTTTACTACAATTTCTACTATTCTTTATTATTTTATACCTCTTCCACTTCACTCATTCATATTTTCTGTCTAGCCCCAGTAAACATTTGATTTTTTAAGTCTGTATCAATCTCTTTATATTAATTACATCTACTTCTACTTGATGAGCAAGTTTTAGAAATTTTATCTTCTGAATCCGAGGTTAGCAACCTTTTTCTTTATGGGGCCGGATAATAAATGTCTTAAGCTTTACAGGTGGTAAGATCTCTGTAGCAACTTCTTACCTCTGCTGTTGTAGCTCTAAAGCAGCCATAGACACTATGTGAATCCTTGGAAATAACTGTGTTCTCTAAGACTTTATTGACAGAATCAGGTAGTAAGTGGGATTTGATCCACAAGCTGTAGTCTGCTGAGTCCTGCTCTAGAATATGTGCCAAAGGGTTTTGTATAGGACATTAAATCCATGAAGTGCTCCACGAAAAGAAGGATCCTTTGATCAATGTGTTTAGAGAATAAAAAATACACAAATCAGAAATTTCAATTATCAGAAAAATTGTACTATTGAGAGGACTCCACCTTTGTTTACCTATTTTATTTCCAATCATATTGGACTATGTAATGTTTATTTTAAATTTAATAACTCTTTATATGTTAAGGCATTACTTAAACCACATTTTCCACTGTATGTCTTGAATCTGTCACCACAGCTCCATCCCACTGCTGCAGATCTGGTTCAGTTTCTTGGTTCCACGTCCTTTTATACTTCCTTTTATTTTATTTATTTTAAAAAGTAGTACATGCCTCTGAGAAAAGAATAGAAAAGTAACAGAAAGCATCTAATGAAAAGCAGATTCCTTCCACCTTAGAGCCTCAATTTCTGCCTCAGAGTCAAATGGTATTAGTTTTGTGTGTACCTTTCTACTGTGTTCTACACATACACAAGCACGACATGAATGTGTATGTGGGTGTGTGTATTCTTTTGATCTTTTTCTTTCACATAAGTTTTGGGATACTATAAAAATATCTAGGTGTCTTCCATGTTGTTCTATTACCTAAAGACAGAATCAGAACTCTTACATAGAGAAACTATATAGAATGCCTTTTTTGGTCTGGTCATTTCCTACCTCCAGATCCATTTCCCATCACTTTCCCTTTGAAATCATTTAGGTTCTATGGACTTGAGTTTTCCTATACATAAAATGGAAGGAAGAGAGAAAATAATAACACTGTTATCATAGACATTTTATGAGGATGAATGAGATCATGTCTGTAAAATATTAAGAACATTAAGTATTCAACAAATAGTAACTGAGGAATAGTGATGATAGGAGTAGTACTATATATCTGTGGTCCCCAACCCTTGGGCCACAATATGGTACCGGTCCGTGGCCTGTTAGGAACCGGGTGCTCATCATAGCCTGAGCTCCCCACCCCTTCCCTGCTGCCTGTGGAAAAATTGTATTTCATGAAACCGGTCTCTGGTGCCCAAAATGTTGGGGATTGCTAGGTATATGTAAGAGCCATTGTACTATTGAGGTATTACTAACAAGGATCTGATATTTTCTGGAATTTTGGAGTTTAAAAACTATTTTAAATGTGTAATTCCATTCAGTGCTCATTCACCATTTATTTATCTAGTCTCCCAATCATGGTGACTGGAACATAATAAGATTCAATATTAACATGGATTTCAAGAAATTTATACTCTAGGGTGGGAAATAGATGCTAAATGAAGGAATGTATAAATCTGATGATTGTATATTTTGGTGAGGATGCTGCAGATAATAAAGAAAGTGGTATAGTACAGGCTAAAAGGTGGTTTGCTACTAAATTTAGATATCTGGGCTAATGGAGCTGTACTTCATATGGGCACCATTCTCATAAAATATAAAATGTCAATGGTAGCTCTTCAGTTGGGCAACCAAAGTGGCCATGTTTAACTGTGAGGGCTGCAGGGATATTCCTTGAACACAGAAAACAAAATTATCTGAATTCTTATGTAATTCATTTATTTCCTTTAGGATTTAGGACTTGGGGATCTTAGTAAAACAAGATAGTCTTCTACCATGGACTGTTGGTGGAAGGATGGAAAAATAGTAATAGAATAAAACAATAACAACATAAGGAGCCTGATCTAACTTTTTGGTTAAGTGCAATGGCATAAATGATACAAACAACTTCTCTGATGCTTTCTTCAACATTTCTTAACAGAAATTTGGGAGACACATAAGAAAAAGTACAACCACATGTTCAAGAAAGATTGGCTCATCCACTTTTGCTGAGATACAATATATATTTGGGACAAAAGTATGTAGTCAAATGGTTGTCAGAGCATATTAGGTAGAAGTTAAGAATTATGTAATAAATTTTGGTTCCTTTTTTTTTTCCTGTAGACACAGAGAATTCATTGACTCATTTTCTAATAACCCAGAGCATTATCTAAATAGAGAAATACCAGGTCACTCTTATAAACATTACCTATACTATAGGCACTTTGTATACATTTCCTTATTAATTCACATAACAACCACAGAAATTAAACATTGATATTTCTATTTTACAGATGAAGAAATACCAGCTAAGTTTCTGAGAGAAATAGGGAACAATGTAGTAGAACCTGAATTTCAGTCCTGATATACAATACATCAGGACATCAGGTTCTTACCATATAGTGATTGAAATTAATATGGTTTTCCATCAAAGCGGTACCATGAATGGTGGTTATCTTCTTTGCCAATATTACATATTACTCTATTTTATTTGTAACTGAAATAGTATAGAATTCCACCCCCCCCCACCTCCTTTTTTTTGAGACAGGGTCTCACTCCATTGCCTGGGCTACAGTTCAGTGGTGTGATCATAGCACATTGCAACCTCAAACTCCTGGCCTCAAGTGATCTTCCTGCCTTGGCCTCCCAAAGTGTTGGGATTACAGGTGTGAGCCACCATGCCCAGCCTAGAATCCCTTTTAAATCTAAGTTGACTTCACCATATCTATCTGAATAGGTAACTCAAAACTCCGAGGCTCTCCTGGTACATCTGAAGTCCAGACCTCCATCTTGTGCACAGTGATCAGAGGAAGGGGCTGCAGAAGTGTTCACGTTGGGGGAGCACTTCCTCATGTGAAGAAGAATGACAGGGTGGAGGGGTTTGCATCCACAGTCCTGGTAGTGGGCAGGAGTAGGGGCTGAGGGAATAGGGTTATGAGCATGCCATGGTCTTCAATATAAAAGCATTTTCAACCATGAGTAGAATCACCTGTGAGCAAGATCAGTAGGTGGTCACATAAAATTTATCAGAAGACTATCAGGTGTTTAAAAGTCAGAAACACTCATGTGCATGTGAACATGTGTAGGAGGGATTCTTTTTGAAATCTTAATTTGAGTGAAAAATACCATTATCTTTTTCCGGTGTGTTTTTGATTGTTTTTTCAGGCTGACATACTTTGCCACTTCTGCAACCTGGTAATTATTAACCTCCCGAACTCAGCTCAGTCATAACCTCTTCCACAAAGTCTTTCTTGATCTCACTCATAATCCTCTTTGCTTTGTACATTTCTCTATTGGTGTGCTTACCACACTGTACTATTAATGCTGTTTATCGGACTGTTTCTCTTGACTCTAAATCTACTTGATGGCAGGTTTGGTGCCTTATTCATCCCTCTGTCCCATGTACCGATCCTTATAGGTACAGCAAAAATACTCTTTGGCTTGAATTGAATTAAACAGATGGGAAATGAATATGTATGATTTCACCCTAGGAAGGTAAAATGGGGTTAATTAGCTAAAGATTCTAGAGAAACATTGGATGAAAAATCAAGTGCCATTTCTCCTTCTAAATCCAGTTCTTCCCCCTCCCTCTCGTTTCCTGGTTTGTGATAAAAGACGTAAAGCTGTTGGGGTTTTATGAATCTTGCCACTAGCCTACACAGCCTTTCAAATATGATTCAATTTCATGCAGACAGAGACTCAGAGCAACTTGGCAGTTAACAGCTAATGGCTTTTAAGGGTTTAAGTCAGCCCTAAACATTATTCCGATGAGTTTTTGTGGTTTAATTACCTTAAAACATTAAGTAGTCAAAGAGCCCATCAATACACATATACTTAGAGATTTCAAATGTGTGCTGCTCACAAATACCGCCTTGAAGGTGTCTAATACAAGATCTTATTTTGCCAAAAAAGCTTGTAAAAAATAGTTTAAGTCTACCTATTTGAACCTAATGATGTGTGCCATCATTAAGCTGGGAGAAATGTGAACTCAAAATGATTTTCTAAACAGCAAGGAAGAGTTTTACAAAGCAAGGGACTGAGCAATTTCTGCCCTACCCTGTTCTCCCCACACCAGGTTAACTTCAAGCAGTGCAGCCAGTGGTTAAGATCCAGCTCTGGGTTCAAATCTCACCTCTGCAATTTGTGGGAATTTAAATAACAAGATAATAAGTCTGGGGTGAATAATGATAATAATTATCCAACTAGGTTTATTTGAAGATTTCATAAAACGATACATGTAGAGATGTTAATAATAATAGCTAATATGTGCTAGACATTCTTTTATTTTAAAAGCCTATTCTTGAGGTTTTGGAGGACAGAAAAAAAAATGAGCTTGAAGGGTCAGTATCCAATTTTAAGGCTGTAAAAATGAGCCTAGTATCTCCATTGTTATTTTCCTTATTCAGACTGTAATTAAAGAGACCAAAGGTTGTCACTTATTTTATGCACTGTTTCAGACATTTTCTTCTGCAAAACTCATTTCTATCCTTGGATTCACAATAACTTCATTACTCTTTTCAAGTCAAATCACATTCTAATCTCAACCATTCAAATTGGCCTAAGATCCTGCACTAACAAAATGTTAATATTTATGAGTAATGCATTTTGGGTTCAGAGATAGGAAGAGAAACCTTCAGGGAGGCAGAAATGAGTTATTGGCCTGCTATAGAATGTGTCATTTGTAGAGAGCTGCATTGTAGGGAGAGATGATTCAAATGCATGATTTCAAGGGGCAATGCAATCTAGTTTACTAATCTCTCATTATACTAAGGTGAGGCTTTTGTGAACACTGACTGCTCATTAGCATCTTGATACATTGAAAAGTCCAGATAATGAGTGCCAGTTTTATTCTTATTATTAAGCAATTCCAGTGTTTTCATTCATTTCATTAATCCATCATTCAAAAATTAAGAATGGCAAAAGCTAAAAGCAGATCATTTGAACCATAAAAACACAGACATTGTATGTTAGATATTGCTTATTTATTTTTAATTTGGAGGTCTCCAAATAATTTAAGTGAACACCTCCATGGCCTCTGGAGTCACTCCTCTCCCTTTCTGAGCCACCTCACCCCCTAGGTTGCCATTGTACACCTTCCTCACATTCTATTTTCGCTCTCAATCCATGCAAGCTGATGTCTCCCTCATGATAGAATTCAGTGTTGAGACTGAACATGATGGTCAAGTTTTATCTAATGCTTGTAAAAGTATTTTTGTCCATTAGCTGTTTAGAGGAAAAGGTAACATTTTGTTGTTGTTGTTGTTGTTTGCCTTAGCGAGATAGTAAGTAAGTTGGATCAGCTACTAAAAAGCTTTAACTTAACATCTGTTAGTTGAAGCTGGACAAGCCAATTCCCAAAAATTGGCACATAATCCCATTGAGTGAGGGAAGCTGCCATGGTAGCTCAGAGGTTTCAATTAGAGTATAAGGGGATCTGAATTAATATTCAGCTATGGTAAAGGGTGACTTTATGAAAGAAAGAAATGATATGTCCTAAGCTTTTCTTTTTCTTCTTTTTTGATAGAGTAAATTTATGTATTCAAAAAAGCATTCATATTATTTTTTGATTTACAAATCATAATTGTACACATTTATGGGGTACAACGTGAAGTTTTGATGGATGTATACAATGTGGCATGATTATAGCAAGCTAATTAACATATTCATCACCTCGCTCGCCTGTCGTTTTTCATGATGAGACACTTGAAATTTATTCTCTTAGTTATTTTCCAATATATAATATATTATTATTGACTGTAGTCACCCTGCTGTGCAATAGATCTCAAAACCTATTTCTCCTGCTATCTCAAACTTTGTATTCTTTGATCAACAGCTCCTCACTTCCTCTTTTCCCAGTCCCCCTGCCTGTGGTAACCATGATTCTACTTTCTACTTTATGAGTTCAATTTTATTAGATTTCATGTATAAGTAAGATCATGTAGCATTTTTCTTTTTGTGCCTGGCTTATTTCACTGAACATAATGTCCTCCAGATTCATTCATGTTGTAGCTAATGACAGGATTTCATCCTTTCTTAAAGCTGAATAGTATCCCATTGTTTTTATGTACCACATTTTCTTTATTCATTCATCTGCTGATGGATGCTTAGTTTGTTTCCTTATCTTGGCTGTTATGGATAACTCTGCAATGAACATGGGAGTGCAGATATCCCTTCAACATATTGTTTTCAATTCCTCTGAAAATATTCCCAGAACTGGGATTACTGGGTCATATGGAAGTTCTATTTTTAATTTTTTAAGGTTTTTATAATGGCTATGCTAATTTACATTCTAATCAACAGTGTATTAAGAGTTCCCTTTCTACATATCCTCTCCAACATTTATTTTTCATTTCTTTGATAGAAGGCATTATAACAGGTGTGAGTTGATATCTCATTACATTTTTAATTTGTATTTCCCTAATGATTTCTGATAGTGAACATTTTTTTATGTACCTCTTGCCATTTGTATATCTTAGTTTGAGAAATGTTTATTCAGGTTCTTTGCCCATTTTTTAATCAGGAATACTGTTCTCTTGCTATTGAGTTGTTTGAGGTGCTTATATATATTCCACATTAACAAAGTGAAGAGTAAAAATCATCTCAATAGATTCAGAAAAAGCGTTTGACAAAATTCAGTAGCCTTTCATGATAAAACTCTCAACAGATTAAGTATATAGGGAGTGTACCTGACCACAATAAAGGCCATATATGACAAACCTGAGGTTCACATTATACTCAATGGTGAAAAGTTGAAAGCTTTTCTTTTATGATCAGGGACAAGACAAGAATGCCCACTCTCTTTACTTCTTTTCAACTGGTACCATAAATCCTAGCCAGAGCAATTAGGCAAGAGAAAGAAATAATAGGCATCCTAATAGGAAAGGAAGATGTGAAATTATTTCTATTTGCTGACAACATGATTTTATATATAGAAAACCTTAAAGACTCTACCAAAAAATTGTTAGAACTGAAAAACAAATTCAGTAAAGGTACAGGATATAAAATTAACATACTAACATTGGCAGCATTTCTGTATACTAATAATGAACTATTCGAAAAAGGAAATTAAGAGAAGAATTCCATTTACATAGCAACACAAAAATTAAATAATGTGGTGTAAATTTAACCAATGAGGTAAAAGATCTGTAAACTATAAAACACTGATGAAAGAAACTGAAAAAAGCACAAATAAATATTAATAGAAAGATATCCTGTGTTTATGGATTGGAAGAATTAAATTTATGAAAGTGTCTATACTATCCAAGCTATATACAGATTCAATGCAATTTTTACCAAAATTCAAATGTTATTTTTCACAGAAATGGAAAAAAAAATAAATTTGTATAAAACCACAAAAGATCCCAAATAACCAAAACAATCTGGTGCAGAAAGAACAAAGCTGGAAGCATCACATTTTTTGATTTCAAAGCATATTATAAAGTGATTGTAATCAAAACAGGATAATACTGGCATTAAAAGAGACATATCAACAAATGGAACAGAATAAAAGACCCAGGAATAAATCTATGCATTAACAGTCAACTGATTTTTGACAAAGGTGACAAGAACACACAATGGGGAAAGGACAGTCTCTTCAATAAACGATATTGGGAAAACTGGATATCCACATGCAGAAAATGAAATTAGATCCTTGCTCACACTATATACAAAAATCAACTCAAATGTGTAAAGACTTAAATATAAGACTAGAAACTGTAAAACTGATAAAGAAAACATGATGAAAAACTTCATGACATTGGTCTGGGCAATAATTCTTTGGATGTGATTCTGAAAGCGCAGCCAACAAAAACAAAAATATACAAATGGGATGGCATAAAACTAAGAAGCTTCTCCACAGCAACAGAAATCATTAACACGGTGAAGAGACAATCTATGTAATGGAAGGAAATATTGGCAAGCTTTACATCTGACAAGGGGTTAATAACCAAAATATGTAAGACATTTCTCTGTTTTATTTCAGGCCTAGTTAGGTTGAATTGGGTATTGTTCTCATCAGCCAATTCCCTGATATGAGAAAAATAATAAACATAAACACCAACAAGCTCAGTCCTCAATATTTGAATAAGTCTACATGATCCTATACAGGGGGCAACAGAAGAAGCTACACATGAGAAATGTAAGATTGGTGTGAGGACCAATGAAGTCAGTCACATAAAAAGGCTCATGTAAGTTATATTACACAGTATAAATTTAAGGTGCCATTAGACTAACAGAATAATGATTAACTTTGACTCTCCAAAGTGTTTATTAGCTTTTAATTGCCCTAATCAGAGTGCTCATAGAAAGTACTAGGATAATTATAAACCTGTCTGTATTGTGGTATAGTTAGCTAAGCATAGGTTTAGAGTCAGACAGACCTGAGTTAACACCCTGGTTTTATTCCCTTAGCTCTGTGACATTGGGCAACGTACTTTACCTCTACGCAATGTGAATAATAATTTCCATTTCTAGGGTTGTTTTAAGGGTGAGAGATAATGTTTCTAAAGTAGCTAGCATAGTGCCTGACACATAGGTACTCAATACTCAGTAGCAGCAGTGGCAACAGTAACTGTTGTTATTATGGTCCTTACTCCAAGAAATTTCCCTCATAAAAAAAGAGAATGAGCTACTTTAGAAGTAAAACAGAGTCAATGCACATTTCAAGGGGCCTGAGGCAAGAGTGGCAATGAAGCAGGGACAGCAGATAGACTTAGGTCTGGATTCTGCTGGTTAAGTGAGGTCTGGTAGATGCTACCGATGAGGCATGCAGACAGACATTTCTTCTTGAGGGTTATTTTGGCTATCTGCATTATAGGACACCCGGAAAAGATATTTGCACTCAGAGGCACTTTGTTTCATGCAAGCATGTCATTAAACTCACTTAAAAGCTGATATTCTCTGCCAGCATCGCTGGCTTCTCCCAGAAAAGGAATAGGAATCAAGTTTCCCCGTTGGCTTTATCACAGAAGGAAGTCATTAAATATTTCCTCATGTCCCTGGCTCAGGTTTATCATTGAATGCTCTCTAAGTTTTTAGGTAACCTACTAAACTGGTATAAGTATCAGTTCCCTTATTCAGTAAACTGGTACTAATAATGAAATCTGATGTACAGGGATACTGCATGTCATTTAACTCTATCCTCACATCACGTGCCTAACACTGAGCCTTGGCAGGTTAGGTGTTTAAACTTTTGAGATTTTCCAGGAAAATCTCATCCATGACCAGGTGAAATTGAGCCGGTGTCCTTGGTGTTATCATATTACTGGCCCGGCTTCCATTTTTACTATGTGTTGTGTTATGGTCACCAAGTGACATCACATTCTCTCCCCTCTCCTTAACATGAAAAAATAGGCTGGTACCTTTAATACAGATATTAAGCTATCTTTAACAACTATACTTTTAAATACATTAATATGGGGTTAAATGGTTTCATCCCAAACAAAATTACATCTTCTTCATCATCATTATTTGTCACATGCTTTCTATGTGGCCATGATTAACTATGTTACATACATTATCTCATTGAATCCCTAAAACAACTTTACAAAATGTTGTAGTCCTTTGGGCTGCCATAGCAAAATATCATATATTGCATAGCTTGTGAACAACAGAAATGTATTGCTCACAGTTTCAAGGATGGGAAGTCCAAGATCAAAGTGCTGGCAGATTGAGTGTCTGGTTAGGGCTCACCTGCTCTCTGGTTCATAGATGGTGCCTTCTAGCTGTGTCCTCACAAGGTGGAAGGGGCTAGATAGCTCTCTGGAGTATCTTTTTTAAGGGTACAAGTTTCATACATGTGGGTTGAGCCAAACAGTGAATTCAGCAAAGCCCTCATGACCTATTAGCTCCCAAATTACCTCCAATACTATTATATTACCTTGGGGATTAAGTTTCAGCATACTAATTTTGGGGAGAGTGCACAAACATTCAGACTACAGCACAAGGTAAATGTTATTATTATCCCACTTGATAGATGAGGAAGCTGAGGCTTATTTTGGCAAATAATCTGCTCACATTTTACAGTAAATATACAAGATGCTGGAATTTGAACCATGCCTTCTGGTTGTAATGTTCATTTATAATTCTTCATACATCACTGTCACCAAAAATCATGTAACTAAAGTTAAATGACCTAAAATCATTAGGATATTTTTATGTCATGTAACTTGACCATTGGTTTGCCATTGCTCCAGTGTGACAATATGAGGTTATTTGTTCAGTTTTTCTTCATAAAATGTCTTTATCTCTGAAAACAGTACCTATTCTTGTTAGAATCAGCAATATAGTAACTATAAACACATCTTCTCGGAAGTGTCTGTAGATGATATGTTTCTGAATTGTTTTAATTTATGGTAAGACTGGAGGAATATTATGCACATCAGTCTTATAAATAATGTGACATAAATAACACCTGCATTTAGTGCCAAAGCAATTATTTTCTTCCCAAGTAATCATTCATTTTTTAGTGGGAACGGAAAATTTGCATCCAACCTTGTCTCCTTATATAATTAGGGTGAGTCTCCTTTACTCTCTTGCCTTGATGTTTAATACCTAAAAATAATTAGTTTTTTCTTTGAGAAGTGTCAAGATGTACTGACACTTTTTTTTTTTTGCCTGGGGTAAGGAGCAAGATTGTGTTCACAGTCACTGACATTAGTACGTATTTTGCTCTCAGCGTTATAAGGTTGCTTTAAAGAGTTAATATCGTGAATCTCAAGTGCCTGGTGCTGTGTGCTTATCTCATTCATGGATTAACTCATTCTACAATTATTTGTAGAAAACTTGCTATATGCTGGACTTTGTGCTACATCTTAGGTACACAATGGTGAATATAACAGAAAGCAACAGACCCAAACACTGAGTTCAAGAAGGTTTTTGTTTTGGGTAAGATGTAGACAATAAAAAAATACAAATTTCAGTAAGTTCTGTAAAAAATAGAGACCTATGAAAAAGGATAACTTAGTGATCAGAGACCATGGAAATTTAAATTTTAAGCAGGGCTGTGAAGTAATAGAATCATTCAGTTCAGTAAGGGCAAAAGTGTGTTCCAGAAAGAGGGACAAGACAATGTGTGATTCTTTGGATCTGGAAACAACTTGATGTTTCTGAGGAACTGAAAAAAAGCCAGTACCGATTGAACTCAGTAAGCAAAGATGGCTATAGGTCATGTGAGGTCATAGAAGTTGATGGAAAACAATCAGATTTCACAGAGATAAGGAACTTTCTCTGGGCTACCTAGCTAATTACAACGATAATTTGATCCCAGGTTTCTGTGAATGCAAATCTCAATTTATTTATTATAAATTTTTTGAATCAAGCCATTCGATAAAATAATGATGTTAAAATAATAGTAATAATAAATAGCTCCACTGATTTAGTGCTTCCATGTGTCAAGACCTCTTCTAATGACTTTTCATGCACTAAAGAATGTAATCCTCATATGAAACCTATGAAGTATTTAAATCTTTGCACGAAACTTAATATTATCCCCATTGTTCAAATGTATGGAAGTTAAATAACTTGTCTGTATCACATAGATTCCAAGGGATGGAATTGAATTTGAATTCAAGTTCAAATCCAACTTGAATTTAAACCCGTGGTTACATGATACTTTAGAGATTGGGCAGTTAATCCTCCTCTAAGTGACAGATGAAAGATTTTTTATTATGAAGCAATTTAAAACTACTAAAAATTTGCAAGAACAATACAATTTCTTTTCTTGAACTGCTTGAGAGTAAGTTGTTGACACTATGCACTCCCACCCCTGAAAACTTTAGTGTTCAATACCTACAACCAAGACTTTCTCTTATATTACCACAAAACAACCAGCAAAATCAGGAAATTAAAACTGATATCTTTTTTTCTTACTGAAGACTAATATCTTTATAGTAACTGAATCCGGTTCAGGATCATACATTGCATTTAGTTGTCCTGTCTATTTTGTTTCTTTCATGTTGTAGAATTCCCTATCCTTTGCTTGTGTTTCATGACCTTTTCAGTTTTGAAGATTATATGTAAGTTATTTCAGGGAATCTACCTCAATTTGGATTTATCTGGTGTTTCCCCATGGTTAGATTCATATTATACACTATTTTGGGCAGGAATATGGCAGCCATGTTGTAGTATTCTTGCTATTACCTCTTAGCAAGGGATACACCATTTCTATTTGCCCCAATTGTGAATATAATAACATTGATTACTTAATCAAAGTGGTGTCTTTGAAGCATCTTTACTACAGTGTTTGAGCTCCAACATCTTGCACTGGTTCTGCTGCTACCCACTACATTCCTGCACAGATACTCTCCTGTACCTTTTTGAGCTTGACTCCCTGTGCCAGGCCACCACTGCCACTCTATGTCCTTTCCCCAGTTGCTTGTAGCCCACTCTTCTCCCCACAGGTGCCCCTCACATCCTGCTCAGGCTCTGAACCGCCTATGCAGAGGCTGCCCTTACTCAGTCCCACCTAATGACTGTTGGACAGAATTATAAAGGAAGGAAATAAAGAAAAGAAGGGAAAAAGGAAGGGAGAGATAGAGAGAGAAAGGAAGGAAGGAAAGAAGGTCAAAGGATAATTTGTAATTTAAAATAAAAGACATAGAGAAAGAACCTGAAATCAATTGCTTTCATTTGAGAAAAGTGCTCAGAGTGATACTGGCTGAAATAATGTTGAACATATTGTTCTTTCTCATTACACTCTACAGAAATCGCTGCCCTTGCCCAAAACACCAGCAACAAAAACACAACACAACAAAAAGCATTCATCTGAACTTGCTTTTTTTCCCATAAAATACAACTGAAATATGTGTAGTCAAGGCATATCCATTATCAGCAAAAGGGCCAACACTATGCACACATACATTATGGCTTTTATAGTATGAAGTTTCCTGAGTCTCTACCTCTTTTTATCTGCTATTCAGTTGTTTAATCTCTGCTCTCAGGAACTTGAATATTTTCCTAGTGGGAAGAGTCTGTCATTAATTATTATTTATCTGAGTTCTTTGTTCTGTCCATTCAAACAACAGAAATATAAAACTGGAGAACATAATTCTGCTTTTCCTCACCTTTATACACTGATGCCCTTGATGTCTGCCATGAGCACCCCTCTCCATGAAGGCAACACTGCATAGAAGTTGCAAGAACTGGTTTTGGGTTCAACTCCAAGATCTTCTACTTATGATTTGACTTTGGCCATGTGAATTAGCTTAAGCTTCATCCTCTTTATCTCTAAAATGAGTATAATTTTATGAGAGCAATTGTCATTGTGAGGGCTAAATGAAATGGCTTAGGTAAAGTGCTTTGTGCAGGTCATAGACTACAAAGTATAGAATGAAATTTATCAAACGTGTTTCCCATACCTGACAGCTCTTCTTCTTTGTATTGAATAGAACTTTGCTCACTTCCTTCCCATAATAAAAGTTGTTTTCTATTTGTGATCATATAGAGATCATCTCCACTTGGCTGAGATTTTCTTAAGATCAGGGGTCATTTCTCATCCCTATATCCTCAGCACTTAGCCAGGTTATTTGTAACATAAAAAATGCTCAATGTATATGTGGATTGAAGGATGGAGGATGGTGGAATTGTGAGATGATTAGATGAATGGATAAAAATATGAAAGAATGAATGGATGAAAGGCTAAGCAGATAAAAGAATAAACAATTATAACAAGGCTAGGGGTAAGGGATTCAATATTGAACATCTATGATGTCCCAGACAATTAACTGGTTATTTTACATACATTATGGTATTAATATATCATCAGGTTATTATGTTATGTAAAAGAAAGACAAAGCTTAGGAAAGTAAAAACAAAAATAAATACATACATAGCTCATGCTTCCATCTGTATGCAATAGGTCTGAAATTCAAGTTTAGACAGAGTCTGAAGTTAAGGTTCTCATTTTTTTCTACTGCACCCTGTTAGTGATGATATGGATATTGAGATTAGAAAGCACCCAGGAGTACTCTTTTCCTGGTATCTTAGTATTCTGGAATAAAAAGGTGAAGATGATAGAATTTTCCTCTTTGCCCAATAGCCAGAGATGAAGCATTTCTCAAGTAGATATGCACATTTATTGCATTTTTAAAAAATAGGCTTTCAAACAAACTTAAATATTTTTAATTTTTAAGAACTTTTCTGGGGCAAATCATCATAGCATGAAACCATGGGAACCCCAATGACCCCAGCTGGCACCATAGGCTGAGGCACAAATTTACTTGATATTAAACAAAGGAATTTTGGCAATAGAAACAGTTAAGAAACAGGAAATATTAAGTGATTTTAGCCAAAATAAAGGATTTCAACTAAATATGAGGAAATACTTCTAGCAAGAATAGGATCCCTTTAATTAACTCAACATCTTCATCGTTAAACACATTCCCTTCAACCAGACGTGATTTTACTACATTAGATGATGATTCATCAGGGATACCAGAAGACTCACTAATAGAGAACATCATTGGGCTATTTAGACTTATCAGGTGAGCATTCTATTTTTTTAATTCAATAAAATTAAAAAATACTAATACTGAATACTACCGTGTTTAAAAATTAAGGGTGGAAGACTGACGTTAAATATAGAGAGATCTAAATCTCCAAGTATACATTTTTTTCTGTTCTATGTTTACTTTCAATACACAGAAACATCCAAGTGAAAAGGGTGGTCTCTGCTTAGCTTCTGTAAGAATATGCCTTTTCCTTTCCAGAGAGTGTTTTATTTTCTCTCTCACTAATGGATTTACAGGCCTAAGAACATTAGTCCATATGGTCAGAAGAAATAAATAAAAATATTTTCAATGAGTCCATTATAATGACATTCCTTCATAAAGTCCAAGAAATTGCTTACTTCTTGGAATTTTACCAGAAGAGTTAGACAAGTCTTTTTCTGCTTTGATATTGCAGATAGTGGACTCTATCTACATAAATATAAGATAGAAATAATGTGGAATGAAAAATTTGATGAGCATTTCTAAATATGATCAAGCCCATGTTTTTCTCTAGTTGAAACATGATTTTATTTATATTCTGTTTCTGGATTCTATCCAATATTTTCAAAAGTGGAGAATACATATAACATCTTTAAAGGATAACTCAGAGGGATTGTGTGGGCAAAGAATTCATAGGCTCCTACAGATCACCCATAAAACGTCATATATAATTTCTTGGCAAAAGTTTTTGCTTGTGAATAGAATGAGGTAAACTAAAATGAAAAGAAATGGAGCTTACAATAGAGGAGTGGTTAAAGAAATTCTAAAAGGGAAATCAAATATAATATAAATTTAAAGTACAAAGTATAAGCTATAATTTTAGCCATTAGTACACGCAAGCAAAAAGAGTGCACTGATAATTGTTTTCTCCTTATTTTTAAAATTTTTTGCTGTTTTCTCTCACAATAATATTCACATTTTTGTTCCTTCTGACTGATATTCTTTCTTATTCTGCTTTACACAGCACTCCAAAATTGAACGAATGACAAAAAGTATTGCTTATACCCTCCTTACTATTTTTAATTCTGATAAGGAGTGATCCTAACAGGATTAGGAAAATCAGAACCCCTCATTGAATGGCCTGATAAGAAGCACAGTTCAGCCTTTGCTATTTTCATTGCCGTATGATGCCAGGTTGCTTGAGGTCAGTTGTGCTCTGATGCATAAACAGCTCTTTGGAGTGGACCTTCCTAAGGACCTGAGGTCCCACTTGACTTTGGTGGGGAGTGTACTCATGTGAATGTTCTTGTTGGCTCATCATTTCCCAGACCACATGATCATTGCTATGAACAGAACAACATTCCTGCTGTGTTCTGTGGGTTATTTCTCAAATGCCTATGAATATGTGCATTTGTGAAAGAGCCTAAACAAATAAATACATAAAAATAGCTTTGTATAGCAAAAGATATGCGTTGTCTCAATCCCTTTATTTATTGGATGAGAAGTAGCATATGAAACAGCACTTTACTCTCCAAAATGCTGGCTCAAGTACAATTACCTTTCCTCTTCTCTACTTAGGCCATATTTTGTGCCACTCATAGTCTGTGTTTGAAAGATATCTGTAGCAGGTTTTATCTTAAGCACGTTATTAGGCTTTCAAAAATAAGATAACACAGTTTGAATTTTTGAAAAGCAAAGAGCCTCTTCAAGAAGGACTCTCCCTTCTTTTTCCTTTGAAGGTAATCATTTGTTGGAAACAGTAAGTCAGGAACAAAAGAATCACAGTAGCATGACTAAAGCTTAAAGAATTTGTTCAGAAAAGTTCCCAAAATGTAGATCTATGAGAGCCAATAATTCAAACCTCTGACATACTGTCTCATTGGCCTCAACACACAGGGTCATCTGATTATGCCTGCTCATAAATGGCCAAGTTAATCTCAATCCCTTTAAAAGTTATTATGCCTGTAGAACTCAAGGATATGTGGTTAGTTTACTGTCACTTTTGGAAGGTTCTATTTCTCTGGTAGTAACTGATAAAGGAGAGGATGTCTCAAAGTCAATCACTCAAAATAAAGAACTTAAATCCATTTTAACATACCTCTGGGAAGCAGAGATGCATTAACCTAGTCTATGACTTCTCTGGCAATAATAAGGTTTAAGAGAGTACACAGTCACTGGTGATTTCTGCAAGTGATACAATGAAGGGACAGAGACAATGAGGCAAAAATAAAATGGGACCTGGGATTAAGGGATCTTCCACTCAGCCATGTGCAAAACGTTGAAAATTAATGTGGCATTGTTTAGCGAGCAGCTGTCAAGTTATTGTAATTTGTAAAATGTTTTTTTTTTCTTTTCCTTCACTGAAGGCATATTAGAAACGGCTTCATTTCTGAGGGATGACAAAGTTAATCCTATTTTGAATTCCATTTGAAGGAAATGACACTTTAAGCTTGTTTTGCATTTATCAAATGAGCCAATGAGTTCAACATTTACTGAGTACCTCTGAATAGAAGACACAGTGTTGGATTATTAGGGTTATAAAGACGAAGAAAGAGCAATCATTTTCATCAAGATATTTAATATTTCTTGGAAGTTACAAACAGAGCAGATCATTGTAATTTTCTGTTTCTGTAAACATAAAAGTAGAGGTAAGCAAAGTGTTGATCTAATGGGCTGCCCCAAAGTTAAAGGACAACGGTCTAGGGACAGAGGTAAGACAAACCCAGAGGATGTAGCCTGGTGCTGAAGCAGGCTCCTGTGTCAGTGATGGGTCTTTTTAGACCTTCATTTAAGGTATCCAGAGGCAATCCATGTCTCCATAAAAGACCTCACTGTATTGTTACTACACAATAATATATAATAAATATAGCTTAATTACATGCACATGAACAAGTATACTGTGTTACATCTTCTAGCATCTAACAGTGTGTAGGGTCTTGTGTGCACACAGTAAATATTTGAATAAATGAATCAAAAAATGACAGAAATTTAGTCATGCCTAAAGAAAGTTTGTGAGAATGGTATTAGTGCTGCAATATCCAAGTTCAAAAGAATCACAAGCATAGGGCTATTATTGTGATACAAAATAGCAATTGAGAGGTTAGGACAATAATAAACAGTTCAGGAAATAAGAGTCTAAGTTGGGCAGGAAGAAATTGTTTGGGACATTGTCTGTAAACAATGTAAAACTGCTGAAGAATAATTCAGAAGAGGTGGTGAATTTTGAGAGCAGAGCCAATGGGGAAGTTTAACAGCATAGGAGTTGTTCAAATGATCTGCAAAAAACCCCACATGACCTTCATCTTTTGCACCTTCTTTCAGGCTAAGGCATACCAGAATCACAATCGCTTTAAATTTCCATGGGCTCTTCCCTGTATTGCTCTGCCAACAAAAACCTTCCAATTATAAGGACTGCACTGCACCCCCAAACAGAAGTGCCATGAAGTTTATTTTGATAAATTGAACTCATTCCATCTCTGAGAAATCTACCATCAATAGAGTATATATCAGATGATTACCTGGGTTCCCATGTGTTGGGGACTTTTCACTCTCCAGTTAGTAACAGGCTGATCAGCTGCTGCAGTTTCACTTTCATCCATTACATTTTATTTTTTTCTATAGCCGAAGAACCTGGTATTCAAATGAAAGTGTCATCACCTGGTAATAAATATGCTTAGACCATCTAAGCCACCCACTCAGAGCAGGATATTTGTTGGTCTCTCTGATTGCAGAAAAGAAGATGCTTTAGAAAAAGTGCCTCTCATTTCCATGGATTTTCAAGATTAGGGTGTCCCATTTGGCCATCTGTTTTATTTCTAATTTTGCCAGCTTGGATGAACAAATTGTAGCGGAAAGGGGGAGGATTCAAATATACACATTCTCAGACAACAGGGCAGTAACACTGATAATAACCTCAGATCTACCATAATCCCTCAACCTCTCTGGGCTTCATTTCATTTATCTGTAAAAAATTTTACATCATTCACTTGTGCATTCATTCATTCAATAAGTATATATCAAGACTACAGTGTGTGCCATCTAAGTACTAGGAATTCAATGGTAAGAAACAAGAAAATCAATCATGAATATTAATAGGCATGACATTTACTCGAAAGGCTCACATATTATAAACATGTATAACCTTACCCTATGCAGAAAGATGCTCATGAAAAAGAATGACACTTCAACTGAGATCTAACATCTAAAGATAAGTTAACCAGGCAAAGAGAGGGAGAGAAGAGTTTCTGAAGCAGGGAAAACAGCATTTGCAAGGGCTCTCTGATGAGAAAGGTTGTGGAAGTTTGAAAAAGGATCAGTGTGAATTAAACACAGAGAACAGGGAAAGAATGTAGCTGTATCAGTGCTTCTCCATCTTTCATATATATACAAAACACCTGCAGACTTTTCTTTAAAATGCAGTTTCCGGTTCAGTAGGTTTGGACTTGAGACCAAGATGCTGCTTTTCCTAAAGACACTTCCCAAGTAGTGTCAGTGTTTCTGGTCCACAGACCACACTTTGAGTAGCAAAGTCCTAGATGGGGTTTGGTTTCTGTCACTGTAACCAAAATGGGGAGTTTTTTTTTTTTTTTTCCTTTTAACATTATGTAGGAAAGGGTAGAGACGATACATGAGTCACACCAAAACTACAACTTTGTCATTCTCTTAACTCTCTCCTTTCACTCTTTCTCAGTTTTTACTGTGAAACTCTCTCCAAAGCAAATGTAGAGAAAGACACATTTTTCTCTATATAGGTAGTAATTTTCTACTCAAAGAGAATGGGGCATGAATGGCTTGGCTAGAATCTGATGCCAATAGTTTAAACCAATCTGTGTAGGTAGGGGAGAGTTATTGGCCCATCTTGGGTCATGAGCTTACCCTGGTAAGGGCTAACCTGATTTACCTGAATATGTGGTTATCAAGATATCAACACCAGAGGAGGAATGATTGTGAGCTTATCAATGACCCCAATTTGTGTCTCCCAATAACACCAAAACAATAGATTAAATATGAAGCCATAATTCAGGATTTATGAATTATTTACTTAGGCAAGTAACAGAAAGAGATGTATTCAACCTTTAAATAATTTTATTTATTTATGCACTAACATGAGTAAGAAATCATTATTTACGAAGGGAAGAAAGAAAATGACAAATTAAATATTAACTCCTCAAAGTGTATGTTAGAACTAAGTGAATGGAAGATTACTTGGAGTTGCTCTAATTCTACAGACAATTCCTGTGGATGTTCAGAATAAAGTCCTTAAAGGTCAGCTACATTACATGTGATCCAAGACATCCCAAGCTCCTCCAGCATGTGGAGAATTATTATGAGACCAGGGATTCTTTCTTTCTTTTCAGAGGTCCCTTTTAGTAAAGAGAAAGCATCAGTTGAAAAGGAAAACGAACAAACAAACAAACAAAAAACAATGTAAGAATGTGTTGTCAAAGCTGTTCTGATATGGTTAAAAACAAACAATGCACTATAAAAATATGCAAGCTTGAGTTATACTCATGTGGCCTTGAATATCCCATTGGTTCATTTATTATACATAATAAGTACATACCACAATATGTCTTTGTCTTCATGAAGCTTACATTCTCCTGGGGAGGACAATAATTGTTACAAGCAATTTCCATAAGAAAAGCTTCAATGATGGGAGAAATTAAAATAAGGAGAAATATCACTGGACAATAAAGAACCAAAACTTGCCTGTGTGAATCAGAGAGATCATCACAAAAGTGGAAGCATTTCAGGCATTTCAGCTAAGGCTTGAAGAATTAGCAGAAGATTTTTAGGTGGCAGGAGACTTAAGACACAGAAAAGAGCCATTTGCCATTTCTCACATACTTCCCAAGACTTTCAGTAGACAGGTGGACACAGTGTGTGAGTATCTGTATGTGAGACAGGGTAGGAGATGGTGTCGCGGGTAATCATCACGAGAGGAAATTAGTCTGGATAGGTAGAAGGAAGATACCACACATTTTATTTCTTGGCAATTCAGGTTTTCCACCTGTTCAATCAGTATGAAAATGCACATATCTTTTCTCATTTAATGGTTGAGGCAATCTCAGAAGGTAAAAGAAGTGCCTAGCAGATCATTAGCACTTTATTAATATTGATTGAATGGGAACTCTACTTGTACTGAAACGCGGAGTGAGGTGTGTGTGTGTGTGTGTGTGCGCGCACACACATAAAGGTTGGCAAAACTGCCTGTAGAGGAAAAGCGTGGAAAGGCATACCTTTACTCTTAGCTTTTCTACATAAAGTTAGGATGAAAATTTCAAAACTTTGTTTAGAGCTTCAAATACCAGACATTGTTGGTAAATGTCTTAAAGATTTTGTTTGATTGTATATATTTCTATTTTTTTTTTTTTTTTGAGATAGAGTCTATCTCTGTCACCCCAGGTAGAGTGCAGTGTCATCATCGGCTCACTGCAACCTCCAGCTCTTGGGCTCAAGAGACCCTCCAGCCTCAGCCTCCTGCGTAGCTGAGACTGCAGGCTCAGCCTCTCGAGTAGCTGGGTCTTACAGTCATGTTCCATGATGCCCGGCTAATTTTTCTATTTTTTTGTAGAGACGGGGTCCCGCTCTTACTCAGGCTGGTCTCGAACTCCTGAGTTTAAGTGATCCTCCTGCCTTGGCCTCCCAGAGTGTTAGGATTACAGGCGTGAGCCACAGCACCCGGCCTGATTGTATATACTTCTCCATCAATGTAGTCTCATAACAATTCCATTAAGGAGTTAATTATTGTCCCAAAGGTACAAGTGAGGAATTGTGTGTGTGTGTGTGTGTGTGTGTGTGTGTATGTGTGTAGTTTGGTAGTTAGAGAAATGCACAGAGTTTATAATGCTGAGTAACAAAAACTATAATGTGTAATTGTAGTAATAGCCTTCTATAAAACCCAAATGTCATTCCATCTTTTTAAACTAAGATCCCATTCTCCACAAAGCGGAAGGAGAAGAAAGAATAGAGAAGATGACAATGATCTCTTTGGTTTACTTTTTAGTCCATTTTCCTCATTAGGGCTATTAGTGACCTACACAGTCTTGTTTAACGTTATATTGTAACTTTGATATACATCTACTAAAATTTGTCATCGTTCTCCACTTAAAAGTTGCATCTGTCTGGAAAACAAAACACACCCAAAATAAAAAAACACACAGACACCCACAAAAAGCAAGATCATGAACCAATTTAAATGGCAAAGATAGGAGGCAGCATGGAAAGAGGACAGACAGATGGGAAAGAGGTATTTTATAATTTCTCAAGATTTGTGTTTGTCTTTTGATTTTATGAGAAAAGAAAAACAACATATAGAGGGAGGATGGAGAAAGAAGAGCTTATGGGGTATATCTTCCTTTCTTAAAAGTTGTTAGTATCTCCACTGAACTCTCATAACATGGAGCCTCCACAATTCTGCAATACATTTACAAGGTATTAAGAAAATATTAGTAAAAGAAAGGCTTGTCTACTCATCTATGTCAGTATGATGTATGCTTCATGTGAACTGTGGCATTTAAACAGGCCTAACATGTGGTAGATACTCGGGAAATATTTACTGAATGCTTAACTAAAGCTATTTAATTATTGGAAAGGAAAGGGTAGTAGCTTTTTTGTATAGGCAATGATTTTGCGTTTTTTTTCTTTCTTTCCTTGCTTTGCTTTTTCTTTTGTATCTCTCTCTTTACTGAAGCATCTCATCTAGCTTTTTTCCTTTTATTTCAAACAATTCTGTTCAACCCCAAAGGCAAATGGCAGAAAGAGTATAAGTATATATATTTGCATATGTATTTGTTTAAGGTTCTGTATGTATGAGTTTGTGTCTGTATATATTATGTATATTTGTGAGTATATATTCTTGTGTATTTGTGTATATATGAGCTGTACATGTGTACATGAATATGTAACCACATGCAATTGGGTCTTATGTGCGAGTTTGTGTCTGTACATACAGATCTGTGTGTGTTTAATGTGTTTATGTGCTTGCATCAGTGTGTGTATGTGTGTGTGCAACTGTACATGTCTATATGTGTATGTTTGTGTCTATTTGTCTATGTGTATTTCTATTCCTGTGTATATGTACCTGTGTAGACATCTGTGTTCATGTGTGTCCTTATGTAACTATGTCTGTATTTATAAATTTGTGTGTCAGTCTGTGTGTGTAGGTGAGTAAGTGTGAGTATGTAGGTGAATATGTGTTTGTGTGTCTCTACACATGCACCATTAAACATATTTCCTACCTTTTAAATAAATGAAAGTGTTGCTTGCAGAAAAAATAAGCTACTTAAAACCTAATGTTCTGGAAAAATTCATATTAAAAGACATCTGCTTATACCAAATTCTATTTTGTCTACATTTAGCCACAGGTGTTAAAAAAATAATAAGCACTTGGAAAGCAGACAAACCAAAAATTGTAGTAGTGTTCATATTTATCTTAGTTTTCGTAATGAATCAAAGTATAAACAATGAGGAAAAGTTAGTCCAAGATTTCCATAACTGGTATAAACAGGACTCATTTCTCATAGAAATATCCTGGTACTAGGCATATTGTGAAATCTTGTAGTGCAACGAATATGTTTACCTAACATTAATTTATTTTTTATAGTTCTATTACCATAGTATTAATTAAATTAGCATTTGGATTAATGACTTATTAAATCCAAAGGGACTGAAGAAATAGTGTCAATGTAGAATGATAACTGAAAGACTAAAATGTTTGAAAATCATTTCTCTAAATATTTTATGCATTTCTATTTCATATATCATTATATATTGGTAATCATCACGAGAGGAAATTAGTCTGGATAGGTAGAAGGAAGATACCACACATTTTATTTCTTGGCAATTCAGGTTTTCCACCTGTTCAATCAGTATGAAAATGCACATATCTTTTCTCATTTAATGGTTGAGGCAATCTCAGAAGGTAAAAGAAGTGCCTAGCAGATCATTAGCACTTTATTAATATTGATTGAATGGGAACTCTACTTGTACTGAAACGCGGAGTGAGGTGTGTGTGTGTGTGTGTGTGCGCGCACACACACAAATAAAGGTTGGCAAAACTGCCTGTAGAGGAAAAGCGTGGAAAGGCATACCTTTACTCTTAGCTTTTCTACATAAAGTTAGGATGAAAATTTCAAAACTTTGTTTAG
>NW_012148308.1:2440425-2482022 GCF_000956105.1 Propithecus coquereli
TGCCCCAACCTTAAGGAATTCAGTTTTAAGTAGAAGTGGGGCTGGCTACATAATTTGCAGGTCCTGGTGAAAAATCAAAATATGTGGGGTCCTTTGTACAAAAAGCAAAAAAAACGAGTGATGTTAAAAGTCCACACAAAGATTTTCTTTTTTTTCCATGGCCTCTCCCTCTCTACTTGTCAGGATTTTTTAAAATTTGCTAGCAAATGTCATTCTAAGTAAAAAACATTAAAATCTTAAATTATTAGCATTAGTCTTACCATTGATCTTTATATTGTGCAATGATAGTTTTAAGTGCAAACATCAGAGCATTTAGCCCTTACTAAAACTGCACACTCCACATGTCTCGTCCTTGGAGGGTGCCTTGAGCTGGCCAGAAGAGACAAGCACAAGCTGGACTCAAGTTGGAAGGAGAAAGAAATCTTCACTCTAGACAGGAGTCAGCAGAGGGAATGCCCAGGAGTAGCAGGATACACATGAGGCAAGTGCAGACTGTCACAGGTACCCCAGAGTTTCCCCTCCTGCCATCTCCCAGACCTATCCGGTGTCCTAACCATTCATGGGGCCTAGGAAGATGAGCTAGGCATCTCTCTTTCTCATGTCTGCCACTTCAACCCATGGCAGGTTAGTATCCCCACAAGGGTCTTTAAACGGTTTGCCAGGAAATTCTGGGTACATGGTTAGAGGTTGGAGAGGTTCACTCACACCAGCAGGCAGCCTCCTTCTGGCTAGTCACCTGCCAGATACTCTGGGAGCTGACACTTACTGTGGGATGGCTGCCACCATGCTCTTTCCCAAGAGGCCATGGGGCAGTGTACCCAACCCTCCGGACATGCACAGCATGGAAGATGGCAGCAATGGCAGAGTGAGGATGGGGAAGGGGAGGCTGGGCTGGGCAGGTGTACCAGGAGTGAAAGAATGAATGGCTGAGAATCTGTTCCTCTGGAGGTTGTGGAAAGTTGAACCATGAACCAAGGCTCCAAGCCCCAGGCACATGCTCTATTGATCCATCTTCCAAAGCACAAATTCCAAGATAAAATTATTAAATATTTAAAGATGACAATTGCAGAGCATTATTTTCCAAGCAGAAACCCTTCTGGAGGAGGCAAGGGCTGCTTGGTCACATAGCGTGAAGCCAGCCCTGAGTAGTAGAGACAGACACATAGTTTATTGAAACAATAGAAATATGTACAGGCATATTTTGTTGAGCTGCTCTTTATTGCGCTTCACAGATATTGTGTTTCTTACAAATTGAAGGTTGTGCAACCCTGCACTGAATGAGTCTATTGGTGCCATTTTTCTAACAACATATGCTTATCACTTCATGTCCGTGTGTCACATTTGGTAATTCTTGCAATATTTCAGACATTTTCATTACGATTATATATGTTATGGTGATTTGTGATCATTAATCTTTGATGTTACTGTTGTAATTTTCCTGGGGCACCAGGAAGTGTACCCATATAAGACCCCACATTTAATTGATAAATATTGTGTGTTCTAATTGCTCCACTGGCCAGCTGTTCCACATGTCTCTTCCTCTCCTCAGGCCTCCCTATTCCCTGAGACACAACACTATTAAAATAGGCCAATTAATAAATAAATCTATAATGGCCTGTAAGTGTTCAATTGAAAGAAGATTTGTATGTCTATCATTTTAAATCAAAAGCTAGAAATGATTAAGCTTAGTGAGAAAGGCATATAGAAAGCCCAGAAAAGCTAAAAGCTACATCTCTTGTATCAAATAGCCAAGTTGTGTATACAGAGGTAAAGTTCTTGAAGAAAATTCAAAGTGAACACATGAATGGTAAGAAAGCAAAACAGCCTTATTACTGATATCAAGAAAGTTTCAGTGATCTGGATCGATGATCAAAGCAGCCACAACATTCCTTTAAGCTAAAGCCTAACCCAGAGCAAAGCCCTCACTCTGCAATTCTGAGAGGGCGGAATAAGCTGCAGGAGAAAAGTTGGAAGCCAGCAGATGTCAGTTGCATAAGTGCAAAGTGAAGCAACAAGTGCTGATGTAGACAATGCAGCATGTTATCCAGAAGATCTAGTTAAGATCATCAATAAAGGTGGCTACCCTAAATGACAGATTGTCGATGTAAACAAAATAATCTTCTATTGCAAGAAAGTGTCATCTAGAATTTTCATAGCTAGAGAGAAGTCAATGCCCGGCTTCAATGCTTCAAAGAACAGCCTGGCCCTCTTCTTGGGGACTAACGCAGCTGGTGACTTCCAGGTGAGGGTGATGGTCCTTTACCGTTGTGGAAATCCTGGGGCCTTTAAGAATTATGCTGAATTTACTCTGCCTGTGTGCTATAAATGAAACAACAAAGCCTTGGTAACAGCATACCTGTTTATAGCACAGTTTACTAAATATTTTAAGCCCCCTGTTGAGACCTATTGTTCAGAAAAATAGATTCCTTTCAAAATATTACTGCTCTTTAACAATGCAGCTGGTCACTCAAGAGCTCTAGTGGAGATGTCCAAGGAGATGAGTGCTGTTTTCACGCCTGCCTGCACAGCACCCTTTCTGCAGTCTATGGATTAAGGAGTAATTTTGTCTTTAAGGTCTTATTATTTAAGAAATACCTTTCTTAAGTCTATAGCTGCCAGAGACAGTAATTCCTGGTGGATATGGGCAAAGTAAATTGAAAACCTTCTGGAATGAATTCACCATTCTGGATGCCATGGAGAACATACATGATTCATGGGAGGAGATCAAAATATCATTAACAAGAGTTTGGAAGAAGCTGATTCCAACCATCATGGATAACTTCAAGGGTTCAAGACTTTAGCGGAGAAGAAATTGCAGATGTGGTGGAAATAGCCAGAGAACTAGAATTAGAAGTCTAGTGTGAAAATGTGACTGAATTCCTACAATCACACAATATAACTTGAAATGATGAGGAGTTTCTTCTTATGGACAAGCAAAGAAAATTTTTTCTCGAGATAGAATCTACTCCTGGTGAAGATACTGTGAACACAGCTGAAATGACAACAAAGGATTTAGAATATTGCATAAACTAAGCTGATGAAGCAACTTCAGGGTTTGAGAGGACTGACTCAAATTTTGAAAGAAGTTTTGCTATGGGTAAAACAGCATTACATGCTACAGGCAAATATTTTGTGTAAGGAAGAGTCACCCAATGTGACAAACTTCATTGTTGTCTTATTGTAAGAAATTACCGTAGCCACCCCAAACTTCAGTAACCACCCTGATCAGTCATCAGCCATCAACACAGAGGCAAGACTCTCCACCAACAAAAAGATTATGACTTGATGAAGGCTCAGATGATTGTTAGCCTTTTTTTATTAATAAATAATTTTCAACTAGAGTGTATATACATTGTGTCTTTAGACTTAATGTTATCACACATATATAGTGTAGACATACAGTATAGTGTAAATATAATTTTTATTTGCACTGGGAAACCAAAAAATTTGTGCGACTTACTTTATTGTGATGTTTGCTTTATTGTGGTGGTCTGGAACCAAATCTACAAAATCTCTGAGATATGCCTGTATTCAGTACACAGTTAACATAGAGGAGGGTGTGATTAACTTTGTAAGTCTGGTAGAGTGAAGGGACGGCTACTAGAAGGATAATGAGCTGAACTAGGTGTTTAGATATAAATCTGAATTCTGTGAGCTAATAAAGGACGGGGAATAACATTCTAGTCACAAAAAAAAGCCCGTGCCCAAACCTCAGAAATGTGGAAGCTCATGGCATATTTGCAAAGCTGCAAATGATGGTATAGCAGCCATGTATCCATGTGTCATGCTTACATGTGCCTGTAGGGTAAAATAAAAAGATGCAGGACAAAGGAATAGGCAATTCAGGTGTGAGATGCATTGTGGTAGAGATTGTCTTTCTCCCTAAGGGACATGGGCTCTGTAGGTACTTGAAATTAAGACTTTTGTACACTCTAACTCCAAAATGAGATATCCAATGCCAAGCAGCAAAAGATAACAGGATAAATTACACTTTACAGTATCAATATGTCAGAAATTCTTCATTGATATGCAGCAATATCAAGCATTCAAAGATTTTAAGTTAGATTAAAAATTGGAAGAACAGAGCATGCATAATATTAGACTCAAGATTTATCTGATTTCTTCCCATTAGAGTATGCCATTTATGTTTTAAGGTAACTATAGTTAAATTGAACTCAGTGATGGGTGTTTAGGCCACCAACACCATAGATATATGTTTGTATAATACTCCAGACAAAATATGCTTATTATGTATGGAAATTGTTTTTTAAAAATTCCCATTTTATTTGTGTTTGGTTTTTCAGGAAGAGAATAATATAGACCTTCAATGTCCAAACAAGAAAAATAAACACCCCTTTTCTCCTCTCCTCCACTTTGTTCATAAAACTATGGTTATAAATGTGCAGTGGAGATTAAAAACAAAACCAGAAATATTTACATTGCATATTCTTTGTCTTTGATTATGACCAAAGAAGAGACTTTCAATGGGTGGGGTTACCAAAAAATCTGCTTTCCAAACAACAGAACTCTAATAGTAGAGGTTCCCTAATTCTTCTTCTTCTTTATAAAGGAGTTCTGCTTTCTGATGTTCCTGAAGAACATGTGTTCTTATTTTGTAGATCCCTGAGATTCTGTACTAATTTTTCACAATGATTCTGAGTATATTTCATTATGTAGGTATGTTAAAATATGCTTAATGTAATATTTCCTTCTAGCCTGATTGCTCAAGGAGAACAAGGACCATGTTTTTCTTATCCTGCTTGGTACACATAGGCCATCGACATTGATTTGGGCTTACAAACAGCTCTTAATATTTGTTGTTTTAAATTAAAACCAATGAACTGAATTAGTCACAATAATTATGACTCTAAAATCATAAAGAAAAAAATAGTCTTTAAGTTAGTTTTTCTAAACCATGTTTAAAATGGTTTAGCCTCACAACTTCTGGGTTATAGACCCTTTATCAGGGATAGGAAGAGTGAAGGTAGATCATGTATAGGTGGGTATGTTAATAGAATTATAAAAAGAATCCAATAGTTCATAAGCATATTAACACTTCTCAATCACTGAATACTAAAATTTAACTAATATTATGTGAATGTTCGTGGAATTTGGACTTGTTAGAAAGATCTTATTTCCAAAAGGACAAGGAATCCATGGGGCATTAGAAATCAAAACGGTTTTATAAGTGTGTTTATGTGTGTGCAGGTGTGCGTTTGGCACGGGTAGGGGTAGTTAGTAGAGATGAATGAAGTAAGTGCATCCTTTTGTCCTGGTTAAGAGAGTATGTGACTATGCATTGCAGTATTTGTCTGCTTATGTCGCCATCATCATTTTTATCCTTATTAAGGATGTAACAACATTTTTAATAAACTCAGTATTTTATTGAGTACTTGCAACATATACGTACAGCCCAAGTTGATGAACATACATTAATTTTCACTCTCAAAACAACTCTGGCAGTTAAATATTCTTATTCCTATTTTTCATATGAGAAAATTGAGGCTTGCAGGGATTAAGAGATTTTGTCTCAAAGTCTGGAGTTCTTGATTATCAGAGCCCAGGATTCAAACCCAAGTCACTCTGACTGCAAAGACATTGTTCTTTATATATATATATATATATATATGTTTTTCAAAATGCAGTCTATGGATCAGCTATAGCAGACTCACCTGTGGGTGTAGATTCCTGACTAGGGGTGCATTTGTATGTATTTAGGAGTTATAATTCATGAGGCATCCCTTTCTGGCCCCATCTTTAGAACTATAGAATCTGTGAGGATGGGAAAAAGATCTGAATAGCTATTAAATAGCATTCGAGAACCACTACTCTAGAGTATACGGTTATGGAAGAAAAATTGCACTTGGTGAAATTTTAAATTTCCCTATAAAATCAATATTGAGAGAGCTAAGAAATGGCAAAACAGGACCTGATGATAGTTATAGCAAGGAGGTACCTCCTTGCACCCACTTCAAAAAAAATTCTCAAGTCCATATCGCTGAGTATCCACTGGCTGTGAATATTTCCAAAAACTTCAGGTTGATCAAATTGGGCACCAAATTTTATCACTGGGCAGCATTTGCTGTGGCTATGACTTGGGCATTGGAGCTGCTGCATGTATAGTAACTTGAGTGTGCGTGTTTGTGTGTGAGACGTCAAAGGTTTATTTTCAGGCCTTTAAGCTGATGAGGATTTTCTTAGTCTTTGTTTACTTTGGGAAGTAGTTTAATCTAATCTTTATATATTCTAAGAAAATGTCAATTTTAGCTCCAGTTCAAATACTGTCTAATCACAGCACTCCGATGTAAACTACAGAGCTGAACTGGAGAAAACTTAATACGTTCCATTTTGTAATGTAATAACCAAGTTTAAATCCTACTGCATGAAGAAACGACCAAGAATGTAAGGGCAATTTAAAGCCTAATGATCATATTCACTGTTGCTGATGGTGATGATGATGCCTGCTGCTTAAAATGACTCTAGCCAAGGAAAGCAAAGGAATTGATTCTGAGCTTCCAAAAATAATTTTTTTTAATGAAAGAAAAGATAACTGTTTCATTCAGGAAATACCCTCATGCTTTCCCAAAATGTAAATGATAACAATAACAATAATTTTCAGTGGATGTACTTCTATCCTTCCTGGCCTAGATCCCAAATCAGGAAAGACAAAGCTTGTAGTTCTTCACCTGTGTCATATTGACTCTGGGTCCCCAATAAATAGTTTTTATTTCTACCTCTTTTGGCCATCAGCTTGCTGCAGGAGGCAGCTTAAACTTAAGGCTTAAGAGCATGTATATTACAAATAGACTAGCTATGAATTGGGACCCTGCCTCTTTATAATTGTGTAAAGAAACTTGACCTTGTCACTCTTTGGACTATTATTCCGACATCTAAAAAGGGGGATGATAAGAGTGCCTACCTCACAGGGATTGTATTGCATATTAAACAAAATAATATATGCAAAACAGTGAGCCCAGAGGTTGCCACACATTACATTTTCAAAAATGTTAGTTACTATTAATAAACCATTATAGATTTTAGAACAAAGGGCTGGGGAAGCCATTTGTAAGGATGATTGATTTAGAGGTCTGGGCTGGAGGGAGTTGGTCAATGGGCTAAGAGATGAGAGAGGATGTGTTGATTCTACAGCTTAACATGCAGAGAGTTTATATGAGAGTGGTGACAATGTAGCTTCTTAAAAGGAAGAAGAAAAGAGACCTTACATTGATTAATTGATTTCTAGGAGCAAGCACAGTGCTCTGTGCTGCACGTTTATTAATTCATATGTCCAGGTTTGAAGTTTTGAGAATTAACCAGAAAGCAATAACTAGGAAAGATGGAATAAAGTGTTTTATTTTATAGGAGGTCATAGGTTATGTAAGTATTAGAAATAGCAGTCTTAGAGTTTCTGACATTTACTTGCTCTAAAAGCCTGAGCAGGTCATTTTACCTCCATGTGCCTCCATTTCTGTATCTATAAAATGTGCATAATACTGCTTTGGAGACAATGAACAAAACATTTGCATAATATTAGAATTTATAATATAATTTTTCGGGCATTATAACATAGGAATTTATCCTCAAATTTTTCTGTTTTTTTACCTTGATTTCCCTTCTTATGAAACTTGAGGTATTTTCATCCACTTACTAATCTCTAAAATTGCAACAACCTATCCATACCGATACTTACACTTGTTTTTTGTATCTTTTATTAAAAAAACTTACTTATTTTACTTTGCCATTGAGTCACTGTTCTACTCTGTTGGATGAGCTTTTGTTATCCTTCAAGACACATCAAAATATTCTCTCTGAGGTCTTCCTCTTCCTGCCACCTAGTCTCCCACATTTGGACATTCACTCTTTTGTGGTCACAGAGCAATTTTCATCTACCTCTTCATACTCATATCAAATTATAATTGTCTGCATGCCTATCTGTTTCTCCAGGTACAAGCTTTTAGAAACAAAGGCTCATTCATTTTTGTATCCATAGCACCTAACATGGCTTCTGGCAAAGAGATGACATTCAATAATTCTTGTTAAATATGATAATATTAGCCCATTGATATTAGTATTGTTGATATTAGAGGGACTCTTCCATTTCAGTTTTGGACGCATTACTATTAGGGAGACTATCAGGAATCAAGGAATTTCTATTATGCTTCATATAAAACATGAAAAAAAATTCTAGCATACCTACCATATACCCAAAAAAAGATGCAGTTTTAATATAATGCATTATATAATCTTTCATAGCATACACTTATATGAGTCATATAAAAATGGGTGCTAGATATTTCTAAACTGAAAAAGTTCCTGTGGCTCCTTCCTGCATTCAATGCCTCTCCTCCCACCCTCACCCACACATCTACCATCAATATACTTGCAGTCATATCCTAAATTCAAATACCTCCTGATCTAGCCCCTCCCTTTTGTTCTAAGCAGCTAGCTATTCATTTTGTCATTTAGCTACAAAGTTCCATTAGAATTTTGATCTCACTATTCTTTCATTATTTCAAGTCTACATTGTCCCCCATTATGCCCAAGACAGAGGAGTTGCCACATGGTGGGCATGCTGGTATCAAGTGAATGCAGTCAGTTCTTTCAATACTCTCCTGGTAAGGTTGATTAGCCCTGGGCAGCTGACCATATGTTTAAAACCCTTGACCAACAGCACTTGGATTTCCTTATGGTCCCATCTCGGTCTATAGCTAAGTAGACATGAAATCAATATGCACTCATGGAAAGCTGGCCCCTGTGAGATACATTCTAAATAATGCAGCATATCGTAACAATTGGATGGTACATAATTCCCTCCAACTAAAACAAAATTGATTTTTGTCCTCTAACTATTATCCCTGTTCTGCAGAGGGATCTATTTTCATTTAAAGTTTCAAACTTTCCAGCCATGCACCATAAACAAACACTAAAAGATTTCATAATATTCTCAAGATTGTCCACTCTCAGCAGCAAAGAAGTGCCACTAAGAATGCCAAAGGCTAAGAAGTAATAAACCATCAAAAGCTCCATTGCAAATGCTCTGAAAAATCTCTTTCCTTCCGCAGCTCAGCAGGGTACAGCTCTGCTTACACTTTCAGGCCATGATCCAGAAAGTTGCCTTTGGCCTCATCTGACCCCCTTTTTCCATGTCAGAAAGAGAGAGAAGAAACACAAAATGGAATGAAAGAACTGAATGGTTTGCTTCTTGTTTCTGCCAACACAATGTCTGCTGCAAATTAAAAAAAAAAAAAAAAAGGAGGAGGGCTGACATTCTAAGCAAGTGCTTCTTATTAATATGCATATAGATCTCCTGGTGATCTTGATAAATTGCTGTTTGAGTAGACCTGGGGTGAGGCCTGAAATTCTGCATTTCTAACAAACTCCCAGGTGATGCTGATGCTGCCAGCCCAAGGATCACATTTTGCTCTGAGAATTGTGTTAGGAAGAATTCTAACTATGCCCTTCTTCCTCCAAGATTCTTGGACCCTGGTTATTTAATCAAAGATCAATCCAGGTACTGCTGGGAAGGAAGTTTGCAGTTGTAATTAAAGTCCCAAGTCAGTTTCAATTGACCTTAAGAAATGCAGGTTATACAGGTGGGCCTGCTCTAATCACATGAGACCTTTAAAAGGCAGAATAGGAAGGAGAAGAGGAGTCAAAGAAATTCAAAATGGTAAGAGGGGTTTGACACACTGTTATTGCTTTGAACATGGAGGGAACATGTGAGAAGGAATGTGTCAACCTCAAAGAGATGAGGGTGGCCCTCCACTGACAGCCAGCAGGGAAATGGGATCCTTCAACGCAACCTACACCTGTGAGGAAGCAGATGCTGCCAAAATCCTGAACATTAGGAAGGGAGTCCATCCCTGCAAAAGACAATGTGGCCTTGCTGACAACTTGATTTCTGCCTTGACAGACTCTCAGTGAAAAACACAGCTTAACCACACTGTGTCCAGACTCCTGGTGTTGTTTTAAATTACTAAATTTGTGGTAAAATTGTTATGCAGCAGCAGAAATATAAGTAGGAAGGTTGTAATTCAACAGAACCAACTAAAATCTTATCATTCATATGTGAGTAGGAAAGAAGTTTTGATGACTGTTCCTTAATAGCTAAGGATAGAATTATTTTCAAAGTAAAGAACAAAGAATTTACAATGGACAATACACATAGAGTGGTCTCTTTCTCTCAGTCTTTCTGTTATTACTTCTTTGACTTTGAAAAAATCTTTAAACCTCTTTGGGCCTCAGAGTCCTCAACTTAAAAAAAACAAAGATTAACATTAACAGCACCTCTTCTAACAAACTGCTAGAAATACGTTAAGATTGACATAAAAAAATAAGTGAAAAAAGTCCTGTAAACTGTAAAATGCTAGACATATCTACAAAATCAGATACAGTGCATGTTTATGCCTCATTGAACTTTGGTCATAAAATAAGTTCTTGAGAAGTTAAAATACCATAACTATTGTTCAAAAATCTCATCATTGCAAATGAGAATAGGTGAAAGTGAATGTAAACACTTTGAAAATGCATTGTTGGCACCCACTCTTCTTATCAGAGATAGTTATTTAATAGCAGAGTACCAGATACAAATGTATATCATGTTGTTTTTTTAAGAACCATAAACTAAAAGCTGTATGTTATTGGATTAATTGGAGAAACTAGTCCATTTCAACTTTCTTTCTCTTTTACTGTCAAATGTACTTAGGTATCTTGTAAATAATTCAGGTATTATTTGCAAGCAAGATTGTTCTCAGGTGAACAGGTTGGAAATTGCTGAGAAATAGGATATGAGTGAGTTGTGAGTTAGGAAAGAGCAATTCAGTAATGTACTCAGGGTTAACAGAAGAGATATCTAATATTTAACATCTTTAACAAGCTTGGTGCCAAATCATTAGTTTATGGCAACATTTCCTCTGCTTTTAGTGTGTGTTAACTTTCTGCAGTGAGCAGATGCGGCCACACACATTCTGTTTGGCAGAAGGCAGATGCCAGCTCCCAAAATGGGTGCACAGTTCCAAGGGCAACATCTGGATCCCTGGCTTGGCTCTGTTCCTGTCTGTGCTTGTGGCTATACAATGCCCCCTGGAGACATTTTATGATTAGTCTGCAACAGAGTTGGCATGAGTGTCTTGTCTCCCTGGCAACCATTTTCCCTTTGATTCTTATACATCTGCTCAGTAATATACAGTATTTGGGAAACTGCTCCCCATCTTATTTCCAATCACAAAGCAGATGACAGAGGACTTTTGTTGAATAGAATATCATTTTCCCTGGTGTCTAAAGCTATTGTTTTCCAGTGCACTCACAACTGCATCGAACCACAGCCTATGTCCTCTCTGCAAGGCCACTAAGTTAAAGACAAAGTGTTAGACTCTAATGAATACTCAGTGGCACATCTTGAACCTGTGAGGATTTTTCAGAAGCCAGGAGGGATCTGGGTGGTTGGAGCAGACTGCCTGGGCTTTTTTCCTGGATAAGAAGCACCTAGTTGGTGAATACGTTATTTGTCATTTAAAAAAAAATTATTAATCCTATTTTTGATTGACAAATCATAATCGTATACATTTATGGGGTACAATATGATGTTTTGATATATGTGTACAATATGGCATGATTAAATCAAGCAAATTTACATATCCATCACTTCACTTACCTGTCATTTTTTTTTTTTATGGTGAAACATTTGAAATTTCTTTCTTAGTTATTTTGAAATCTGTAATACATTGTTGTTGATTATGTTTTAATCACTCTTTTTCTTTCTATTTTTTCTTATTGCCAGGTCCTTATGGCAGTAAAAACTCAGATTTCCCTATGGGAAAGAACATTAGGCTATGCCTTTATTTACTCCTACCCAGCAAAAAGCTGTTGTTGACAGGTATCCCTCAGGCTACTCTTTTTTGTCTGCAGAGAAACAGGGATGTGATTGAGGCATTTGGCAAAACTGAGTCAGTTATTAGCCATTCTCCAGGTGAGACTGGAGAAGAGATTATGTTAAGAATGAATCCTTCTTCCCAGCACATCCCTATACATTTCCATTAACAAGGGGTTTGAATTATGTACAGAAGGAAAAGAGTTCAAATTTACTAAGAATCTACTATGACCAGAAATTTACAGAAAATAATTAAAGTAGTTACAGCTACCCTTTAGGATAAGAGTGTGTATATTTCCATTTCATAGAAGAGGAATTTGAGGCTCAGAAAAGTCCAACGATTTGAGAGTGAAGTAGGGAAAGCATAGCATTTAATACTTTTATTCTAATAACTTGTATGAGAGGAGCAGTGCAGGCTATACAAAGTCAAGACAATTTTCTAACAGGGTGGCCATGGAGGGAGTTGCCAGAAAAGATAACCTTCAAGAATTAGCTTAACATCACTCCTTTTTAGGAAGAGTTGGAGTTATCAGGATGGAATTAAAGATGCTTTCCAACAGAGGAAATATCTCAAGCTATGGCCCCGAGGCAAGAATAAAAGGTCAGGATGTGCACAGGAGCTGTTACAAAAAGTTCACTCACCTCTACTAATTCATAGAAACACATTTCAAATACGACCTCCTCTTGGAAGCCTCCAGAAATGCTCACCCTAACATTCTCTCTACTCCTCCCACCTGCAAAAAGGAAACAACAACAAAAAAAACGGTTATTAGGTAAACGGATAGTTAGGAACCTAAAATCCAAAAGACAGTTCATTTTAAGAATGATGTCAGCATGGGAACAGGGTCTGAAACCTGGGTGCATCATTAGGTCTTTGTATTATCAGACCAGCGTGCTCTTATTGCCAACGTTCTGCCAACTGCCAGCTTTTGGGTGTCACGGACTCTCTTGCATTATAGGATTTCGTACAAGACCTAACCCAATATATCAGTGTTCTGACCATGCCTCGTCTTGTCTTCTTCCTTCTGGATATCATCAACGTTCTGTCCTGCTTTCTTTTCTGTTGTAAATATGAAAATGATAGCTCTGCGGACTTTTTCATACCACAATCTTGAATGGATCCAGATTAATCATCCCCCACAACTGATTGGAATACAAAAAATGAGAGATGAATAAGTGAATAATGGATAAAGATATGATTTCAAATTCTAAAGAGTGCCTACTATAGCAATGGAAAGGTCCAAAAGCTAGCTAATAACTGGAAGTTCCTGTTGCCCTATTAACTGTTTGTTCTTTGGTTATTCAACCATATGGCCTGAGTAACTTTCGGTTTCTTCGTCTCTGAAAAGGGTATTTGTGAGAACACCTACTTCATCAGATTGCTGTGAGAATTCAGATAATTTATGGATAATGCCTGGGTAGAACCTAACTAATAGTAAAATAGTAATTATAAACATTGAGGGTGGTCACATGACTTTGAGACAGAGAGTAACATGAAAGAACATTGAAAAGTAATCTTGGGATCCGTGGGTAAAAACAAGAAAACGACTGAGCAGAGTGAGAAGTTGGACTGAGAAGCAGTCACAACAAGGTCTCTGCCCAGGCCTCAGAGGGATCTGGAGCTCAACAGGCCCTTCTGAATTGTCCCGAATTAGGGTGAGGGTCTGTCATGCGTGTGAGGCAGCTCTCTTGAGCAGAAAGCAATTCCCCTAGGATAGGAAGTCCTTCAGTCATGCAGGCAGATCTGGAAGGCACAGAAGAGTGTTACTAAAGCATTTGATAATGATTGTGTGTTAGTATGGCTTTTGTGATTCTGTTGGTCATATTTTTGTGGTTCATCTTGAATTATTTTCTTACATTTTTCAGTTCCTTACACAAAAAACTATCATCTGTGGAATCCTGGGCAGCAGTCCAAATAGAGGGCCATGTGCCATAAGTCTAAGCATATAAAAGGTATAAAGCAAGCTACTAGACAATTAAATACATATATGTGCTATATGTTGTGAAAGATATACCTTTATAAATACCTGGGAGGCTAGGTAGAAATTTAGGACTTAGAGATCCCTTGGAAATCTGTATTGACACATGATGGGGCAGGAATAGCCAGTCCCTAGGCTCCAGGCCATTATCTGCCCCCTTTCCCATTCCAATTCTGCTTCACCCTACACTACAATGAGCTCACATGGATGTATGTAGAACCCCAGCCTGCATTTCCAAGCACTGCCCATAACTCCCATAGAGAGCTGCCACTTTGCTGTCCCTCAGGTAAGCAATGACTGATGACACAGTCCATCTTCAGAAAGGCAGACTTGGGCAAGAGGCTTGCCGGGGATCTCAAAGCAAGCATGGGACCTTTAGGGAAAGGCATTATGTAGGTTCAGTTACTTGGTGAAAGGTCAAGAAGTGGGGACTTTCAGGTGGGCTTGTCTCCTTATTCTGTTGGGAGAGGAACAGCTGAAAGAAGACCACAGTGGGAGCCCTCTAAAACTCAGATAGGATGACCTAAGTTCCTGGTAGCTTAGGACTAAAGGATTCCTTGGATGGGGGAATTTCAGTGCTAAAACCAGGAGAGTCCTAGACAAACTGCAACAAATTGATCACTCTCACAGAACCCAAGGCAGGATCCCTCTTGCTCAGGTCTAAGGGCAGTACTACCCTGTGAAATGAGAAGAAATCTTAATATATATTTGGTCTGCGCCCCCATTTTCTGGCACATAGCTTTTAAAACCATTGGAATCTCCAAAATGATGTGTCTTTTGGTATACTAATGGAGATGACTCCTGACTGGGAGCTCCTGGATAGTACCAAGAAGTCTGGTTACCAGGGGAACCAGCCACGTAATTAGAGGGTTGGAGTTTCAGCCCCACCTCCAACCTTCAGGGAGGGTAAAGGGTTTCATTCGTGAGTTGATCATGAGTGCCCAATGAATTTAATCAATCCTGCCTGTGTAATCAAGCCTCCATAAAAATCCAAAAGGATGAGATTTAGAGAGCTGCCTGGGTGGTGAACACATGGAAGTGCCGAGAAGGTGGCATGTCTGGAAAGGGCAGAGAAGCTCTGTACCACCTCCCCCATACCTTGCCCCATGTATTTCTTCCATATGGCTGTTCCTTGTATCTGTATCTTTTCATAATAAACTGTAATCTAGCAAGTAAACCATTTTTATGAGTTCTGTGAGCCATTCTAGCAAATGATTGAACCTGAGTGGAATTTGTGATGGGAACCTTCAATTTATAGTGGGAAGCAAAGGTGACAAATGGACTTGTAATTAGCATCTGAAGTCAGTGCAGTTTTGTGGGACTGAGTCCTTAACCTGTGTGATCTGACACTATCTCCAGGTAGGGGACCCAGTTGGTGTCTGCAGAGAATTTGAGAATTTCTTGGTATGGTAAAAACCTATACATCTGGTGTCAGAAGTGAAGTATTGAGAGTGATGTGAGTATAGAAGGCAAAACAGTTTGTTTTTCCCTATTCATAACCTTAACATCCCTATTCCTTCTGCCTTAGGATATATGCACATGCTGCTCTTTTTTCTGTAAAACTGGAGCCTCCTTCTACTCTTTCTATATATCTAGTTAAGTCTTCCACACTCTTTAGATCTCAGCCCAATTGTATCTTCTTCAGGGAAGACTTGCCAGATCTCCTTAATAGGGTGATTTGATCTAGTCTGATTCTCCTACAGCAATATATGCTACCTCATCCATAGCTCTCATCACAGTGGCAAATTGACATGCGTTCCCCTTAGCACATAATCATTTGTCTGTCCTTAATATCCCAAGCATCTTGCTACACATGCTACTTTATTAGGCACAGTTGCTCATTCTCAAGTGCTCATCAGCAAGTAGATTCTCTTTATTTTAGGGAAGAGTCTTATGATGTAAAATGGGCTATACTGGAAAGGGCAGTGATTTCCTCTGGGGGCTTTGACTGGATTGCTTATTAAATGCATGGGTAGAGAAAAAGACTTTTAGAGAAGTTCTCCTTTCACTGTGTGACTGAGTTCAAACAAATTCCTGGGGTACAATGCATTATCTCTTTTGGACTTTGTGGCAAATCTATCTTAAGCATGTGTGGTGTCAACCTCAATTAATTGATTAATTAATTAACAAACATGGATTGATCCTGTATAGCGCCTGACTCTCCAAATAAATACTATCATTTAAGTTAGCAGTTGGAGCTGTAATAAGAGTAAAACAAGGTAATGAGGCAACCTCTCCTGCCCTCCATTTGGGATAGTGAGTTCCAGGAAGGCATCTTCAAGGAGGTAACATTGGATCTGACAGCTGGAGAGATAAAAGAAACTAGCTATTCAGGTGTCAGAGAGAATGGTACCTCAAGCAGAAGACACTGCAATAGTAAAGGCTATGAGGCAGGAATGATTTTGCAGGTGAAGGAACACTGAAGCTGGAATCCATGCACAGGGAGACAAGCAAGGGTAGAGGTTGATGGGGAGCCACGTGGAGCCTGGAATGTACAACTCCTCTGGTGCCATGGTGAGGAGTTGGTGAGTAAGTGGGTGAGTGCCTCCACCCCCACAACATCTGCAGATTTAGTATGTGAGGTCTTACTAAGGAACACCTGGGACTTCACACTGACATATTTACAGGATGGGAGAAGGCACCCAACCCAAGTGTCCAAGTAAGGACACCAGCTGAGAGAGAGGACCGTAAGGTTAGGACAGCCATAAAATGAGAAGAAAGGAACCAGGAAATAGAAAATGCTCAATAAATGCTAGCTCTTACTATTAAAAGGCCAAGAAATTTGGTAAACTCTTTTAAAATAATAGGGGCCACAACTATTTTTCTTACATGTATAATGGGGATAATAATATAATATTTTCTCTCTGCTAGAGTAGTTAGGTTACACATATTAAATAGCCAGGCATATATAATTAGTAAATGCCTGAGGCAGGATGGATAACTAAGTGTTCTGAGTCCAGAGCCCCCAGTCTCAAAATCCATTACACCATACAACCAACTCTTTATGAGGAATGGAACGGATGGTGGGAAGGAATGTCGGCACTGGCTAGTAGATACCTGCAGCACTTCTTTTATGAGTAAGTACATTTTAAAACGTAATGGGGATGCTTCTTGACTTATGATGGGGCCATGTCCAGATAAACCCATTGTAAGTGGAAAATGCATTGAAAACACCTAACCTGCCAAACATCATGGCTTACTTTAGCCTACCTTAAACATGCTCAGAACACTTACGTTAACCTACAGCTATGAAAACACAAAGCCTATTTTATAATAAAGTGTTGAATATCTTTATTAGTCACTATAATTTATTGAATACTATACTGAAAGTGAAAAGCAGTATGGTCATATGGGTACTTGAAATATGGTTTCTACTGAATGTGTACAGCTTTCATATCATCAGAGTCAAACAATAGTAAGTTGAACTGTTGTTAAGTCAGGACCATTTGTATTAACTAATTTTATCATAAAATATTTCCTTAAAAATATAAAATAATCCTCATTTAAAAAAATTATTAAAGGGAAATTTATGTTAAATCCCAACACTTACAAATAAACCTTGTGAACATTTTGATGTATTATGGTTCATCATCTTTCTGTGATATATTAACATATATATATATAAAATAAAATACCTAAGTTCACCATACTTCTCTACTTACTAACATATTCCTATGGCATTAAATATGCTTAGAAAACATTCTTTTATTGTCTGCCTAATACTTTGCCGTTGATAATATAATTTGTTTTATCCATCCCTTTTATAATCATTTAATTTTTAATTTGTTATTAGTACAACCGGTGGTGTAATATATTCATTCATATGGCTATTGCCATACAGATTATTGGAAATACAATCAAACTTTTATTTATTTTCCCTAGTTTAATAGGATTGAAATGTATGTAGATATTTATATGCACTATATAAATAATATATAATATACCCACTTATTTTTTCTTATTTTTCTCTCCTACACTATTTACCACCCATGCCTACATCAGTGTCTGGCTTGTAATAAGACCTCAATAATTATTTGTTGAATGAGAGTTTGAATGCAATTTCTGGTCAAAGGACATGAGCAAGTTTCAGAGAAAATGTCTTTCAAGGGATCAGAATAGTGCAAACATTAGGACTTTTGCAAGATAGAAACTAATCCAGCTTTAGCCTTTATGCTTCTGCCAGAAGGGAGGCCATGTGTATGTGCACTGTAAAACAGAAGACATCCCTAATTGCCCTGTGTTCAGACAGTCCTGGGGTGCTCTCATTTCCTGATATTCACCAGAACACCAATCTTCACTTAACACAGTTAATGATATAATTTTTATTTTTAAAAGGGAGTGCTGATGTTGCTACCAGCTTCAGAAGATGTTTCAAATCTGGTTGTGGAGTCATTCTCTTTCCAATTAAGCAGTGGGGGGATTCAATTACAAGCTGTGGGAAGCGAAGAGTTTGTGTCAATAAACCAGCAGTGGTATTAAGGGTGGTTGTCTGGTTTGCAAACATTAACAGCTTGAATCCTAAAGGCGTATGCTTTTGAAATTATCTAACTATTGCTTCTCATGTAGACAGGATTAAGAATACCTGAATCCCAGCCTGAGGTTTCCTTTGGAAGCATTTTCTCTCCTTGAACTCTCAGGGAATTTGGGCATTAAAGTAACATATTAAAGGGCTCATAGGGAGCTTATTAACGAGGTTAAAGCCATTAAAAAATGTGTCAGAAAACTATCCAGAAAGAAGGCAAAATAATTTGTTGCAGGATCTGGTTAGGGAAGAAAAAGGGAAGATTCATTTAAAATCATAATTTTTTAGAGATGATAGAGCTTTTGAAAAACACACCCATACACACACACACACACACACACACACACACACAGGTACTACACAAAACAACAAATTAAGATCTCAAAAGGTAAAGGCAATACCCAAGAACTGTCAACTAACTAGCAGGTATAAAGTGCTTACTATGTCTCAAGTGCTCTTGCTAAGAGTCAGATATACGTATGGAATAAGCTTTAGTATCTTCTTCCTTTAAGAAATGTATAGCCCATCAAGATGTATTTTTTCTTTAGTTTTATTGCCTAAGTCGTGCTGATTCCTTTGCCAAATAAATTAATCTTCCAAATATTTCTGTACTGTACCTTGTCATTTTTTCCTTTGCATTCTTTCATTATTTTTTTCCTACTTTGCAATACAACAATTTAAAATTGCTTTGTTATAGTTGGCTTTGAAAGAAATTTTTGCTAATAAGATTGGTCCAGAGTATTTAGCCTTCATGTAATCCCCTTTGGAAAGAAAATTTCCCTCTTAGGTTGGAACAGTTAATTTCCAAGCTGTATTTTTTTTTTTTTTCCAAAACAAGGGCTATTTCCATTTGCTTCCCCATGAAGCTGAGAGGAATTCCAGATTTTCACAATTTACTACTCACTATTCCCTTGGGGAAGTGAACAATTCACCTGAGTGGTGTCTTTGGGAAATGGAACCAAACATGTCCAACTCACTTTTTCTCTTCTTCTCTGCTCGTATTCAGGGTAAGCTGGGCACACAGTCAGATCATACTGCTGTGGTCTGGCTTTAAATTTCAGTTCAGGAGTAAAATAGTAGCATGCCCACAGATTAAAAACCACATTTTCTAATCTGCGTTTTTGGAAGCAAAGTTTAGGTTTTGACTTCCAACTCTCTAACTACTAGTTTCTCAATTGAGTCCAGACTTCTAGAGGGAGAGAAAGAGGACTTTACCGGGTGTGGTGGGGTCCTGAACCACAATACATATGTTGGGCTGGAGAGCAATGGTTTTACTAGATTTTACTACTGAATGTAACTGATTTTCAAGGCAGAGACAATCATCTGCACTAAATGGCCCCTTGAGACAGTACTTTCCTAGTTAGTAAGGCACGAGATAGAAGAAACAAGTTGACGAGTTGACTCTTGCTCTTTTTTTTTTTTTTCCTCAAAGAAGTAGGAGAAAGGAAGGGAGGGGAAAATATGCAAAGTAAATTAAATCAGGGCTTCAAAACTTTAATCCTATAAGCTAATAGAGAATTGAAGTTGTTCTGGGTGCTTTAGATAACCAAGTATGGAAGGGGAGAATTTTACTTTTATATTTGTCTCCTTCTGCTGCTATTCCCCCTCCACCCTCCTCCTCCTCCTTCTTCTTCTTCTTTCTGGATCTTATATAATTTGGAGGTGGGAGTGCAGGAGGGGATGGTCTTTAATGTATTAAAAATCTATCTATGTCATTTTTTCCCCAAATATATCTATATCTGCCTTATAGATCAGGAGAAAGCTCATCCTTAAAATGAATGGTCACTTTTTCAGGATGGAACTGGGAACTTGGTGTGAGTGGGTGTGTATGTATGTGAATGAGTAGGTATGCATATTTGTGTATGTGTGTGTATGTATGTTTGTATGTGTGTACAAGCAAAAGCACATGCAGGTTCAGGCAGGTGAGGACAAGGGGAAGCAAGAAACAGAGTAGAAAAAGACTGAGAAAATTGTCCTTCCACCCTCTTCTTTCACATAAAGAAAGTCAATTATCTGAAATGAATTCTATAAGGCAGGGGTCCTCGACATTTTTGGCACCAGGGACTGGTTTCATGGAAGGTAATTTTTTCATGGGTGGGGGTGGCTCTGCAGCCCGGTCCCTAACAGGCCATGAACTGGTACCTGTCCACAGCACAGGGGGTTGGGGACCGAAGCTATACATAACAGTTTTGTGAACTATGAAAAAGCTCTTAAACACAAAGTATCATACTTGTGGCCCAGGCCTAGGCTTAGGCAGAATAGAAAGCAAGTGTAATGTCAGCAGCTCTGAGAGCATGAGAGGTAGCAAATGTTGAGGATTCACAGACCAAAGCCCATTAAATATCACAGAGCTATTCTTCTCTAAGACGTTCAGTTTGCCTCTTACATAAAGAAATAAGTTTAATAGCTTATTCAGAAAATAATTGGATTTTAAAAACCCTAAAATTAATTATAATATAAAATTATTGCATTTTTCCTTAAACTAAATAGAGTAGTAAAATTTTGAGTGTCTTAACTAAAGCCATCTTTTTTTCCATATAAACTTCCATTTCAAAGAAGTTCAGATTTTAATAGTTCTTAAAAGTCTCTTTTTTAAGAAACCCTAAATTTTACTATTATAGAGAAAATTGGATTATAAAATCAATCTAATATAAATTGAATCATTAATTAAGTCAATTTTAAAAGAAATAATTCAATTTCATTAAGGAATTGTTATACTGATATTACAAAGTGAATGGATTTCTGTAATTAAAAAGCATTGAATTCCATATGACCATTTATCTTTTTCTGTCTTTTAACCATTTTGGTGAATTTCTAAAACAGAATTTAATTAAATGCTGAAACAAAGACATAACTCAAAATTAAAATTCTATAGAAGAGCTCACTAGCAAATCATCAAAGAAGTTTTCCCTTCAATATTTTAAACAAATAATTTTACATTTTTAGCAAAGCAAAAGTTATATAAAATTATTAGAATGTATGTAATAGAATCACAGCTACTAAAGCATCATTCATTATCTATGTTATCTCCCACCAAGTAAAGAACCTTTTTCTAAATGTGTCAGATAAACATTTATTAGCTGAGTGACATTTCCCTGGAGTTTACACCCAGATTCAAACTATGTTTGCTAGCATTAGATTTGGTATTATTCAGATCTTACTGAAAGTAAACCAGCCATTTGGAAGATCATAATTTTGAGGAAAGAGTTTATAAGGTCAGAGAGACTTCAACTTGCCTTTTACTAGTGGTGTTGAACTTTGTCAAACCGTTAGCAGAGGCTCAACTTCTTCATCTATAAAAGGAGAAACATCTCTTACATGGAGTTGATATGAGGATTAAATATAATATCACTTGTCAACTGTCCATTGCAAGACCTGGAACAGGGAGATGATCAGTGAATATCTATTCTTTTCCCTTTTTACCTTATAAGATTATAGAATTGTAGCAGAAAAGGGAACAATTTGACCTTTGCTAGATGATATTATGTTAGTGGGACAGACTTTTTTCTATCTTTGTTTCAAAATTATACACTGCAATTTCTATAATGTAGTTTAAGTGAACATCTTTTGGATAAAATAAGCCTATGATGAAATGGCTTTGACAGATTCATAAACTATAAAAAATGTACACATATATGTATGTGGATTAATACTGTTACGATCTTACTGTTCTACAAATAAGTTTTACCTTTTTCCTTTTGCTATTTTCTTAGTTTCTCTTTGTCTTCATGGATATATTCATTTGAATGACTTTCATCAGTAATTTCATCCACAAACCTGCATCTTTAAAGAGGCTTTGACTGGGCCTCCTGTTTTTGCATCTCTCTAATAATTTGGACCACAGCAGCTAATTGCAGTATCTAATTGTATCCTCAATTGGCTGATTGCACCCACAATTAACTAAATATAAGCACCAAGCATCTTGGTACTTTCAATTTTATGCCTGAAAGGGAGCCTGCGTGAGAGAGGGTAGTTGGCAGTTGGCGATCTTCAGGAAAACAACTTCTCAGACTTGGAATTGTAGGTCTAATTTTAAAGCTTCCAAATATTTTCTTGTTGGCACAGTCCATAAAACTGGTAACAATTTTAGCTACACTTTGAAGGATATAAAATCCGCATGAGTTGCAGACAGGCCACAGTTTAAGAAAAATGTCAGTAGAGGCATGAGCTCACATCTCATCAAATCTCTCCTTTTAATATGCTTGAGCAGCTCATGGAATAACCGTCCTGACCAGTATGTGTGCAACCATGGTGGACTGGGTCAGGAGAACTGTATTTTAATCCCCCAGCAGGTTTGATTGCCCTTCTTCAGCAATATGAAAGGCTTCTTTTAGGAGTTAGTTGCAACAATGAATTTGAAATGCAGGCACTCCTACAAAGCAGGTGTCTTAAAAACTGACTTGGAACCAACTTAAATCCAACTCTGGAAATCAGGTTGGAAATACCACAGGGATGGAAGCCTGTCACAGCCTGGGTTTGGACTTACAAATTAGCTCACTTCTTGGACTGAAGTGCCAAAGATAATACTGGTTGATCCACCCCTTAAGGGAGAAATTAAATCTCATAGTTTTGCAAGGTTGTTCAGCAATCACTAGAATGTTGTTTTGAAAGCAAATGAAGAGACCTCTTATCTCTAGATTAGCAACAAACTAAAGTTTCTCATAGAAACATGTAGAAATAAACAGATTGGATAGCCAGAGAAAAATAAGGAAGAGAGATGTATACAGACGAAATTTCCAGCCTGTTTTGATCTCATAATTTTAGTCTAAGCAACCCCTAATCCTCAGCCACTATTTCCAAAATAGTTGTTACTTACTGGTTTCAGCAGTAGCTTTCACTGTCTCCTATCATGCGGAAATCCTAACTTGGAGGTGAACTAATTCTGGGCTAAGGGCAAGTCTGTGACTTCTAATTGCCAATAGAGATTAGTGTTCCCACAGTATAAGCCATGATTCAAATATTCTTTAACTTTAGCTGGACAAACAGATCCTAAAATTTATCCAGCTACAGAAACCATACACTTGATATGTGTTATTATATATCAGCTATTTATTCTTCTAGTACATTAGGCCCTCACCACCACCTTGTTATAGACCAGCCTTTTAATATATTTCTCTCAATTCTTCTTTATACATGACTTGAGATAAAAAGAATATTTTCATATCAGCTGAGGGGTAACAGACTTTGGTAAAACAAAATAGCTTGATAAGTGTCTTCAGGGTTGATGGGCAGGTTAGGCTTACAGAAAAATTTGAAGATGAAAAATGCAAGAGGTAAAAAGATAAATTTGTTGTTCTAGAGTATGGGTGTTGGAAGTAAAGGGAACAAAGTGAAAGACAAAATAAAAGAGGGGTTACCAGGAGGGATTAAGGAAGCACAACCATTCACTGGAGGCATTTTAACAAGGTTGTTTTAAAACAGGCATGTCTAAAATGAGATTTTAATTTAGTTTGGGTATGCAAAGCACAATGTTACCTCAGTAAGATCTACTCTATTCATCGGAAAATATATGAGTGAATAGTGTGTTGAAACTAGAGAAAGAGCTGGCCTGCGTGTCTGGTTCTACATATAATATTCAGAAGAAAGGACTCAGAAACAGAAGTGTCCACTGCAAAATAATTTCCTGGGTACTTACTTAAATGTATGGGAGGCCTTACACATTTCCAATTCATGGACATGGATGTTCCAGATAATCTTATATAAAAATCAAGGAGCCATGGAGTTCCCAGCTAACATGTGAGTTCCACTTTGCTAAGGACTAATTCTGGTTCCACTAAGGTTACAGAAATGTTTATGAAAATAAGGCATTCCCATAAGATGCCCCATCCTAGTAAGGGAGACTGTTATGGTCTAAACAATGTGATTCGTGCAATGTCAGGAATGTGCACAACTTGCCATGGCAATGAAAAGAAAGCCCAAACTTGAGACGTTCCTGGGATATTCAAAGTCTCCTTGGCATAGGCCCGTTCTGCAGCATGAGTTCAGATGACAAAGCCTGCGCTAGCATGCGAGCTGTAACTTCTGGGAGATATTATGCCAGACATAGATATGTTAGGGTGACAGGGGACTATAAAAAATTCAGCAGTTTCCTAGCCTATCTGGGATCTCTTTGAATAGTCGTCTTTTGATGCTGATCTCTTATCCTGTTGGATCTTCATATTGGAACTTTTCTAGGTAGGCTCTGAAAAATCTGAGGTAAAAGCCTGTTATTTTTGAGATTGTAGAGTTTTAAAGAGTTTAGAAAGTTCAAAGGAGGTTTTCATGGCAATTTACTATTCTGAGCACTTTATCAGAAATGTGTGGGGATCGCAAATCCATCACTAAAGGAACAGCCTAAATGGTCCTTCTTTACTTTTCTGAGAAGCAACCCTGCCATGGTAAGTGATTTTCTTTTCCCATCTAGGGGAGAAAATATTCTGCCTTTACCAGTAAGCACGGGGCTGTCATTTATTTTTTGGTGTAATTTAAAGCCTTTTAAATGCTTATTTTTAATTTTAATAATTTTGAAGGTGCTCACTTGTACATTAAAATTCAGGAAGCTGCCATAGCCCTCGGCTTACCTTCAGGGCAAAACTGTGTGCAAGACTCGCTTCTATGAGATAATTTGTTTCCTAATTGGCATCCGTTTGCTGAAATACAATTAAAGTTATTGCTCTAATATTAACATCAACATCTTGATTGCTCTATAAAATATGAATATTTATAAATTTTTTCTTCCATGACAGATATCTCTTAGGCACTTTATTTTTTTGGTGTTGTTAGTTTTATATTTATTAACAAGTTTTATAAGGAGGATATAAGAGGGTCTGGGTAGCCCACTGAGGTTTAAAACACTACGGGGTTAGACCATTTAGCGTCCAAAGAGCTGTGCAGGGCATCATTGCTAACAAAATGTGGATTTTGAAGCCCAATTGACTTGAAAACCCTGAGAATTGAATTATCTACTTTACTTGCTTTGTACCATTATTATGAAGATCATGTAAGCTAGATGATTATGGTGTCCCCTATTGAAAAAAAAAATAGTATGCTGTATTTGCACAGCCCTTTAAGATTTATAGTAGGCTTTGCACCAAGCTCAAGTGTAAGACATATTTCACTACTGTAAGTTCTTAGAGGCATCATTGTGGGTTGGTTTCTTTGTTTTGAGAATGAACTGAAACTTTCATGGTTGCAAGAATATAAGAATGTGAGAACATAATTCTATAACTATGTACTCAGAATGAAATGATTACTGTTTATCAATTAAAATGTCTACATTTATGTAGCCATCAAATTTTTAATATATCTTTCAAACTGGAAAAATAATATAAGGTATCATTCATGTTCAAAATATCAAATCATAAGAAAGAGTATGTATTGAAAAATAAAAGCACCCTTTCACGTTTGAATACTCAATTTGCCAATCCAGAGGCAACTGTAATTAGGAGTGCCTTTGCTCTTCTCCTTCCTTTTTCCTTCTCCTTCTTTCCTGAATAATTATCTAAAATTACCAGGTGGGCCAAGCAAGACAGGAATTTTAATGAGTTAGGAAGTTCTACAAAGGTCCAGTGCATTTGTCAGATCCAGAATAAAATGAAGAAGGGGTCTGTGCAAGGGACAGGGAAGATACTTGATGTGAGTATATGACTCCCAGAGTGAGAGTAGTAGGGTATATGCATCCTGGGGGACGGGTGCAGGGAGAGTGGGAGCCAGATTGTGATGAGGAGGGTATCATATCCACCACCCACATAAGTGGGGGGAGACATGAAGAAATGTTGGTTATATGTAGGGTAGGGATCAATAAGTAATATAGTAATTATAACAGGAGATTTGTATGTGTAAATAAATGTATTTCTAGCCCTGTCCACTGAACGACTGTAAACTATTAATATAAGACCCAATAGTGCCCAGATCATGGCTTCTAAATATTATTTCTACTAAATGGAATCAGGGCTCCTTGGAGAAATGGCTGATTTCAGGGCTGAAGCAGGGAAAAAATCTATCAGAAAGCATGACAGAAAATAAAAATGGTGACAGCATATAAAGATAGCACAAATGCCAACTTAAATGCCAACCATAGGCCAAATCTGGATGAATTTCAGCATAATCACATTAAAGAATGAAAGTAGTAGATTGAAAGCCGTGGAATAAGAATAATTTATAAGATTATAGTGACAAATAAAAATAAATTAATTGAATATTTAATGAGGAATGGGGTAGTTATGTAATCTCATAATACCTCCCCACGAAAAGCATTTATTATTTATAATGGGAAAATAACTTTATAGTGGAGATGCCTGGAAACACCCCCTTAACCAACTGATTGAAATTAGCATCATCAGTCCTAGTATATATTGAAATTCAGTGTCACCTGAGAGGATATAATGAGAACACAGCATTACTACTGTGATACTGTTGCCAGAGATACATCACCTAAATCTAATAATGAGGGACTATTAGACAAACCTAAATTGGGGAACAAGCTAAAATGTCACTAGTCTATTATCTCCAAAAGAATCATGATTATTGATGTCCAAAAAAATTATTCTAGATCAAAGGAGACTAATGAGGGGATGGCAACTAAATGCAATGCAAGACTCTGAATTGAACTTTTTTGCTGTAAAAGGCACTTGTTGAGACAACTGGTAAAACTTGAACATGACACTAGCGAAACCGGAAGTGTCTAAAGATTAAATGATAATCAAATAGCAAAGTTAATGTGCTGATTTTTATGGTTCTATCATGTTATGTAGGAGAACGTCTTTATTGTTAGAAAATAATTATTCAAGAGTTGGGGAAATTTGCTCTCAAATGATTCACAAGAAACTCATTTTACGGTTTTGCAACTTTTCTATGAGTTTCAAAATAAAAAGTAAGAGGAAAAATTCTAGTATTTTTCTAGAAATAACACCTCTGTATGAAAGTAGTTGTGAGTCTGTAAGTCCATTTTTATATTTTCTCACACAAATGGGAGTATATACATGCTATTCTTCATTTGGAATTTTTCTTCTAGGGGTGATCTTGGCAATTGCATTAACATATGTACCAAGCATTCAAAACTACTCATTTTTTTTTTTAATAGGAAATTAACCATCTGTTTTCTTCGTATCACAATTCTGAATAAAACTCTATGGTCATATTCTGATCTCAATAGAAAAATTTTACTTTTTATAGTTTACATGTCTTTCTTGGGCTTAGATATATGTTTGTTCCTTATGTACAACTAGACTTGATTTAATTGAATTCATTTCAAATCACCTTTTTCATAGGTAAATTTAATTTGTGTGTGTGTGTGTGTGTGTGTGTGTAAAAGAGGGAGAGAGAGATAAATAGACCAAAATATTGCTTTCTTTGACTTTTCAGATCACAGAAGTTTAAAATATCTTTATTTTTATCTCTATTTTAACACACTATTTTAAAAGAAAAATAAAGAACACTGGGTGATTTAAGAACTACAGTACTGATGGCAAGATACTCTCTGGAGGCTATGATTGTTTGTATTCTTTTTTGGCATCATTCCTTAGTGTACAAATACCTGGTACTTGTTTTGTCAAAATACTAAGTGTGCTTTGATAAACCCAGAGTACAGAATGACTACATTCAGAAAAACCATAATTCTAGTGAGCATTAGATTAATTATTAGCTCCTCCTTGAGTAATGAGTGCATTCTAGATGTTAGAGTCAGACTTTTACAGGGAAGATACGGGGGACAGCAGATATTGAAGACTTGGCAGTACCCAGCCCATATCCCTCAGACTGCACTGGTCCAGTGATCTCTGTGTATCTTCCACATGCCGGAATCTGCCTATCAGAGCCCAACCTTCTTGCTTCCAGTCCTCAACAGGCCAAAAATTCCAGGGAATTAATGCCATTCCAGAGTGAACCTCAACCTGTAACTGCCAGCAGATGGTGTATACATAAAATACCCCAGTTCTCTTGCTCATATGAGACATGTTAAGCCCGAGTTTTATAGTTTCTCAGACATCCCTTTTGAGATTAAGCTTCCATTGTCTACTAGGTTCCTCTGTCTCATTTCTCCAAATCCAGTCTATGTTCCCTGCACTTGTCAAATAAACTACCTGCACTAAAATCCTAGTTTTAAGGTCTACTTCTGGAGGATTTCCAGTTGGAGTTTTGGTAGCAGTATTGTTGGTAGCTAGATATGGGTCTTGGAAGAAATATCTCAGTTAAGCATTTGAATGTAGCTCAACATGCCATCAGATTGATTGGAAGTATAGGGTGATAGAATTCCAGCACCAAGTATGTCAAGGTCATCTACTGACCGTCACAACTACCTGAAATTTGAAATTCCACAACATGCTCACTTTCACATCTTCAATGACTAGGAACTCAGGGCCTCCTGAGGCATATGTTTCTACTGTTAGAAAACCCTTTTTTGTTTGAAGATGGAATAAGATTCTCCAATCTTCCATCAAGGACACCAAATTATTTCAATTCCTCTTCCGATCTCACACCTTTCAATGTTTGAAGACAAGCATTTTACCTTCTCTCAGACTTTTCCAGACTACACGTTTTCAATTCCTTCAATTTATCCTCATGAAAAATTGTGCGAAGACACTTCTTGATCTTAGTCTATCCCTGCTAAACACGACAATGAGCCAATGTTGGTCTGTGTTTCTCAGAGTGTATGTGAGAGATAGTCTCGGGAAGGTACTGATTACTTAAGAGTAGAGTAGGCCTCTCACTTCTCTTCTGTGCATTACGCAACTAAAAGTTCAGCCAAAGATAATATTAGCTTTTTATGCCATTATTTGATCTGGAGACAATTTTACCAAATCCTCATCTAACCCCATTGACTTTGCTGCTCAAATAGCCACTCAGATGCCAGTTGGTGGATATGCCTCCACCATTGCCATCCTCTACATGGAGGCAGATGACACTATTATGGCCAAGAAATTCCATATTATCCCTGGAAAAAAACATTAAAATGGAATTTTTCTTGTTTAACGAGCTTTGAACACCAATGATTTATCTAATCCAACTGACCACAGCAATGACAAGGGAACAAAGGGGACCATTTAGAAATGTACACTGTGGTAGTCAGCTCACCCATGTCAAAGCAGAGAGAGCAGCTAGTGAAATGAAGCCTCACCCAAGATACCAAAGAAGGCTGTAGGATTCTTTTACTCTTTCTGAGTAGAGTATCAGGGTAGTGTCGTCTGCCTGGGCCCATGAGTACCCATGGACAGCAATATCATAATGTTTTATTTAAAGTGAGAAAAAATTCCTTGCAAAAGCCTCAGGATATCAGCAGCACTTTCTAGGCTAGAGATTTGAGGCTGACTCTTAGAAATATTGCCAGTGAGGATGGCATTTGAGTGATGCGAAAGCAGGGAGAGGCAAAGCATTAGACAGGTGAGGAGAGGTTAGTGGGGTAGCACCCATGGGACATGTTCTACTGAGCCTATGTAGTTTAATGAGGTTGTAAGGAGAGGGCAAAAACAGACAGGTGAAGTTTCATATTGTGAGTTTAATTACTGTAAGAGAAAGAAAGACAGCAAGAGACATGCTTGCACTTGTCTTTAGAATACTTGCATTTTAAAAATGTTTCCTAAGGCCATTTGAGGCTTAGAGGAAGGTTCTTCTTTCTTCTTCACTTATGGCCATAATATCCAGAAGGAAAAAAACAAAAACAAAAGCACAATGGTCGAGTTTGAATTGACTTGTGCCTACCTACCATCTTTGCCTCCCTCCTCTACTACATCTCCTTTGCATGTGGGACTATCAGTTCTACCATAGAATATCATGTTCAGTTCTGGACACAGCATTTGAAAACATTATTGGCAAATGGAGCCAAGATCAGCAGAGAGGGATGAGAATCATGGCACGACTCCACACGGTGACTGATGGAGGAAAGTGGAAGGCATCCTAGGCTTTGAATACATGGCTTACATATACTGGTGTAATAGAATATGAAAAAAAAATACATAATTAATATGTTGCATTTGTCTGTTTCTTGTGTCTACAGCATTGTTGAGCGTGGGTACCATCTCTAGTAAAAAGACTTTACCTTCCTTACATATTATAGGGGCTCAGTAAATGTTGATTAAAACGTTCCTTATTTTCACATAAAATGGAAGTCCAGAGAGAGTTACTGAACTACTTATATTGATATTTTGTAAAATCATCCATTATAGCATGGATTTAGTTGTTCGAGATACTTTTTTACTTGTTGGTCTTTTCCACCAGACCATGAATTTCTTTTTTGATGATTGTATCATCTCTGGATTGCTAAGATCTTACAGTACTTGGCACATCATAACTCTTCAAAAAAGGCTAAATAAAATGCATGCATGAATGAAGACTCTCTAACATCTGACTGTAGTCATCAGATGAGTACATTTGATAATTCATTTTCAATTTCTCCTAATTAAACTTTTCAGATTTAGGTAGGCTTAGATGCTTTTAGACCAGCAGATAAAGAGTACTTGTCTTCTTTTTACTTTTTTTCTTTTTTTGTTCCTATCCATATGAGAAATGACTCCTTGCTACTATGGTTACTACTTTTTTTCTAGCAAGGAGGAAGTTTGTATAAGATACATGGAAGACTCACATACCATGACTCAAGAGATTTCTGGGTGCAATAAATCCAAACTGGCCCCTAGATTTTGGGAATTACCGGGTATATAAATGAATGACATCTTTACTATACTAATTCAATTCCCTGTTGCATTTTTCAACTGAATCAGTTTCACTTCTCCTAGCATCCACCTCTCTGAATTATTTTCCTTGAGAATTGAGACCTTACTTTCTCCATGTAATTATATGTGTCAGACTCACCTGCCAGTTACTCCAAAGAATGTTTCGTTGATCTCTTTGTTAGTAGCTAAAGTAGTCCCCAGAAATATGTGGCATGGCAGCTATAGAACTCTGGAAGAGTTGCTAATTGTATTCTTTATTTTTTTAGTAGCTTTCAATTACATATTAATTCCAAAGCTGTTAACATTTGTGTTTGCCTACATTTGTGACAATTTTGCTCAGAGATATGCCATTACTACTGCGTAGAATCTAAATCTCATCACTACTACTGTCCTGCATAAATAGAGAAGTTCCTCTTTGATCTGGTGTGCAATAGTCACTCAATAACCCTAAGACATATTAGTTGGATTTTCTAGCCCACTATTCCTGCTTAGTCTCATTTATTATGAAACTACCATGTTCTAGACATGTTCACTCATAGTTTTAGAAAGTTTCAAGAATTTGGTCAAAAGTAGAAAAAGTATGTGGCAGAATCATATATTGTATTCAGATTTGTATAATATCAAAGCTTGTGTTTTTTCTACCAAACTATACTGACTTTGAGTATGTTTTTAATATTGATGTTTAAGCAGGTATTTTATTGTCATGAATTAACACATTCTGTCACTAATAACATGGCTATATCTGACAAATCTTTAGAGAATATGTGAAATACAACACTGCATAAGCATATGACAATTTTACATAAAACTGATTTTCACGTTTCTTTTTGAATTGTGTGTAGTATTTTAAAGCATCCCTGGCAAACTCAGAGATGCTTCTAGCACTGTATTCAATTTTTAATACTCTTTATGGTAATACTTACTTGGATTAGAAAACATGTTTAAAAGGCAAAGGTAGTCCAAATAATCAAATGCTCTTTAGACATTTGGCTTCATTATCTGCCACTATCTTAAATCTTTCCATTTATAATGGAAAAAAAATAAGTCCTAGAAGTTTTCTTGAAGCTTATACAAGAATTTTTTCTACTCTGACCACATTTCACTACCATTTTGGTAGAGATGAGTGAGCCACTGAAAAATCTAAACTTTAAGTCCATTGCTACAATATCACCACCTGTGAATACCAATGCTGTTGTTTACAATTTAAACCCAAATGTTTATCACAGCAAAATTCACAAAGGCAAAGATATGGAATCAACCTAAGTGCCTATTAACTAATGAGTGGATAAAGAAAATGTGCTGTATACATATACCATGGAGTACTACTCAACCATAAAAAGAAATGAAATGATGTCTTTTGCAGCAACCTGAATGCTGCTGGAGACTATTATTCAAAGTGGAGTATCTCAGGAATGGAAAAACAGATACCACATGCTCTCACTTATAAGTGGGAGCTAAATGAAAAATATATGTGGTCATAAAGAGCAGTAATGGACATCGGAAACTAAGAAGGGGGGAGCGTGGGAGGAGAGTGAAGGATAAAAATTCACCTATTGGATTCAATGTGCACTATTCTAGTGACAAGTACACTGAAAGCTCTGAATTCAGTGTGATACAATTTATCCACATAACAGAAAACACTGTACCCCCTAAAGTTTTTGAAATTAAAAAAAGAGATTCTTTTAAAAATAAAATTGTACCCAGTGCTTGAAAAACTACAGTGAAATAAACACTCTTTTAGAAAGGTACATTTTTATAACTCATTTGGTAAGCAACTTGGCAATATATGCAAGAGTTTAAAATATTTACAAATTTTGACCTAATAAATATACTTCTGTGAATATAAACAAGAAAAGGATTCTGAATTTGGAAAGGGTATGGGGAAAGGGGAAGCACTTAAGTGAAAAGAAGTTTATTGTATCATGTTTTACTACAGTGAAAAATAGGAAAGAAACATGAATGTCTCCAACTGAGAATTTGTTTAGTAGCCTATGGTGCATCTACATGATAAAATATTATGCAATCATTAGAATTATAATTTTGAAGATTTTATAATAACAGAAAATGCTTATGGTGCCATATTAAGTAAATTTGCTTTGCTTTAAGTGCACCTGCATCTATAATCCCTTTATACTAAATCTTCCCTGCCTTCGTTCCTGTGAAACAGTTTGCAGGATTCGAACTCTTATTTGTAACCCCATGGCTCCCTCTGCAACATGTCTTCATTAAAATCTAACAGCTTCTTGTGCTCCTCAGAGAGCAGAGAATCTAAGTAGAGATGTAAAATTGATGCAGGAGGGATGAGGAGCCTGCAGATGAACAATACAACAGTTCCAGTCTCGGATGAAATTCTGTATTTTTTTTTTTTTCTCATTTGCTTCCTGAAGATCCTTTAAAATCTTATTTCTCAGTGAGTAATTTTGTCTTTATGGTACAAAAGGTAATTCCCATACCTAATATTGTTTCTAAGCACATGTGAGTACCCTGCTGAGTTATATATGAGTTTTTTTATGAATATGACACAAAATGAAAATTCTATTTCTAGGATTGAAAAAAAAATGTAAATTGACTTTCATGCTCAAGTGAGTTGTTTTAGGGATAGAGGGGGATAGATTCAGTGCATCATCTTCTCTACAGTCATGTGTAATTGAGATAACTTTCAGCAATTGTTCTATATTTGCAAACTTCATATTCTAAGGGTAAAGTAACAGACATTATTGATTTTAAACAGATCTTAGGTTCCCCTCATCAAAAGTTGTCTGCTCTTGGGTAAAGGCATTAGCAGTCTCCTTAAAAAGATTACAAACTGCTGAGCACTACAAGTTTTAGTCCTTTTGTTGTCCGAGATAAATTCCTAGATATCCTGCATTTTGGCTATTATGTAGTGAGAAATGGGCAGCTGGCATTCTAGCTGTCATTATTTATATGTTTTTTTTTTTTTTTCAGTTTTTAGGCAACTGTTACAAAGCTTCCTAGATGGATAAACAATACTTTGATATGGCATGAGGAACTGTTTTCAGTGACCCTAGCTGATCAATAATAAGAATGTCATTTCTGCCAAAGCAAACACAGTTGTAAATAAACCACACATTAGTGCTGAAATGTGAGCTTTCTAAAGATTATGGATGAAGTTCCACAGAGAAAAGATGGTAAAAAGAAAATGCAGACATATTGGTAATATTAATGATGGTTTGTTTGCATGATAAGTGTTAATATAAACAGTGAAGTGTCGAGTGTTATATAAAGACATTTCTACATATAAAACCACCCCATTTAACCATCTTTATATTCTATTTGTAATATTAAGCTCCAAATGCTGATTATTTAAGCAAAGGGCATTTAGCTAAAGGTGGCGTTATTGATCACACTTAGGTCATGTGACTGCAAAACCTTCTGTGTCCTTACACAGCAGAAATGCACCCTTAAGAAACACAAGTGTACACATGCATGTGACTGCACACACGCACACAATGTATCTTTAGTTAACAATATCAGTCAAGTTTGCCTTACCACTTGTATTTTCTTTGACTAAAAGTATAGCATTATGATTTCTGCTATATCTGCAAAGCGTATTACTGTGTCAGGCTTATAAGCAATGTACAATTCATATCTTTTATATGGGAGAGTAAGTGATTGTATATGTGATCATGTCATGTATTTAATAGTGACAATACATTAAATGTTCTTTAAGCATGTCTTGGGGAAATGCTTTATATTTTTATCAACTCAAATAATTCTCATACTTAGAATACATACATTTTTACCTAAACAATCAGTAATAAATGGTGAGTTATTCATTTTGATGTCCTTGTACTTAGAGGAGGGTTTGGAGAGTAGAGCTGGAAAATGTAATTAATATCTTATGCAGAAATAAGACATCCTAACTTCCTGATGGCTCTGCTGCTCAGCAAGGGTACGCTGGCAGAGATGCTAGGACACCAATTGTTCTAGGTTGCTTATTATTACCCTGCTGTGCAGAAACCATAAATGCAGTTTGTGTGAGGGAATTCTAAGTGCAGACTAATTTTTGTAAGTGCCTTTAATGGTTGCCTTCTGAGGTCATTGGTCATTATTTGTAATATTATTCATCCTTCTAGAAAGGAAAATACAGCATTTATAGGAAAGAATGCAAACCTCGATGTAAGAATCATAACAATGTGCTTTAGCTAATGATACAGATAAGAAGTATTCCAATTGGAAATATGATGGTAATTAAAACTTTATGGTGATTCTGATGATAATACACTGTTTACTATCTCAGTTAAGTGCATTATGTGCCACAGTTTACTACTGTAAAAGTGTTACTGTTAGAAAACACTGGATGATATTTAGCTAGCCTCCTTATTTTAAGGATGGTCATGGGAATGTCTTGAATTCTTCCAGCATAGATGATCCTTCCATGACATCAGGAGACATGATTTTACAATTTGAATGAAGGATTCTGTATAGAAATCTAGACACATAGCTTCTCTATGAATATTCAATTTAAACGACACAACAACTCAATAATGAAACTTGTTCCTAGGGGAAATCTTGAGCCTTTGGCCCCAGACAAATTGAAAACTTATCTGCTCTTCTGTGTTTCTCACCAACTGGCCCCACAACTGTTTTTGTTTTTGTTTTGCATTTGAACCAAATAATTCCATGAGGTTAAATGTGTACTAATATTAGTATTATTATCACTGTTGTCATATTTATGTAACATCTTTATTGGCTTTACTTAGTACAGTATGTTTTTTTTTTTTTGAAACAGAGTCTCACCGTGTTGCCTGGGCTAGAGTGCCATGGTGTCATCCTAGCTCACAACAACCTCAAACTCCTGGGTTCAAACAATCCACCTGCCTTGGCCTCCCAGAGAGCTAGGATTACAGGCGTGAGCCACCGCGCCCAGCCAGTACAGTGTATTTTTAACATGCAAAATTAATAGCTGAAATATCATTAAAAGAAAACAACCTTTCATGAAGGAGATAGAATGGTTCTATTATGTCATAGTAAAAATTCCTTGAGAATGTAGTGTGATACTCCATTTTTCAGGACATTCTTAACAGTCTCACTTACTGAAACCTTTGCAGGGGAAAGGGAAGAGAGAGAATACTAAGGTGAGGCTTATAGGGTAATCACCCAGTGAGCAGGAATTAGACAACAGATAGAATCACAAGTAGCAGTATGCTCTCCAACTGAATGGTCAAGATTATTGGGTACAAACTCACTAAAAAAGTCAGAACACCCTTCATTGATTAAAAAAAGCCATTTGGTCTTTGCAATCTTGAGAATATTAGGAATAGGATTTAAAAAGTGATGGGTGTGTGCATTATATGATGCACTTCAAAATACGTTTAACAAATTTCCTGAGAATCATTGAACTTTCAGGAACAATGCCAATTGCTGAACAAAAATAGGGAAGGTAGAAGCCAGGTCCACAAGAAACTCATTTAGTGAAGTCACTAACATATAAAAATATCAGAGATACACACATTGTAAAAAATAACCAAGTTAAAAGCATGATTCCCACCACCTATGGAAGTCAAGGGTGGGGGAGGAAGAGCTAATGCTTAAATAATTTTTTAAAGGGGAGGTGGAGTTCCAGGTGGATAAGCAAAATGGGAGAGAATGTCTTTGAGATCATGGGTGTAGCACAGCAAAATAGTCCTTTGGGTATCCAAGCAATCATTAAAGATAAAGAGAGGTTATCAAAATTAATATAATAATCCACATGTGTCAGAGTTAGACCTCTAGTCCATGACCTTAGTTTCTGGGCTTGGGTCATCCATTCTGTTTTTCTCTTATTCTCAATGTCCAGGTTTTAAACCATCATTTCCATCTTGTCAAGTTGACATTTTCTATGCTTGTTGCAAGTGCGTGACTTTGAGCATAAGACCTTCCAAAATGCCCAGCAGGGCTGCCACATCTAAGGGTATGCCTCTCACATTGTACTTATTATTTATCTGTGTGTTTGGTATGAGAATTTTGCTGAAAGGGGAAGTAAATGGTCTTGAGAAATGAATGGCTTATTGTAACTCCCCAAATATTCCATGGATGGGGATGTCCTTGCTGCCAAGATCCTTCACAACTCAAGGAAGAAGCTACACTGTCAAGAATATCAGAGGTCAAAAATCTTCCCAGAGGACGGGTGCGGTGGCTCACGCCTGTAATCCTAGCACTCTGGGAGGCTGAGGCGGGCAGATCGTTTGAGCTAAGGAGTTCGAGACCAGCCTGAGCAAGAGCGAGACCCCGTCTCTACTAAAATTAGAAAGAAATTAATCGGACAACTAAAAATAAATAGAAAAAATTAGCCGGGCATGGTGGCGCATGCCTATAGTCCCAGCTACTCGGGAGGCTGAGGCAGAAGGATCGCTTGAGCCCAGGAGTTTGAGGTTGCTGTGAGCTAGGCTGATGCCACGGCACTCTAGCCAGGGCAACAGAGTGAGACTCTGTCTCAAAAAAAAAAAAAAAAATCTTCCCAGGAAGAGAGGAACACATCAGACTGTGTAAAAAGTATCTTTCAGCTTTATTCGGGTAGAAAATTATGTCTTCTGAATAAATCCCTGACCTGTTTTGGCCACCTAGTGAATGCTGTGAGAGCTACCTTTACAAAGAGGGCATCTTTTGCTTTAAAGTATGTTCCAATTGTGGACACATTCTACATAATCACCTTCAGCAACTGCGTCTCTCTCAATCTAAGTAGCATATGGAGGGAAATTCAGCCTTGCATCTGAATGTCATCCTTGCATCTTTTTTTTTTGTATTGCACTCCATCCTGTCTTTGTCTGTTCTTATTTACAAAACATCGTTTGTTCTCTCTTTTAACTTTTGCTTCAAGATTTAGACTTATTTAATGCTGTTTTCCCAACTAAAGGCAACGTCAACTGCCTTCCCAGTGTCTGGATTTTCTTGTAGCAAGTCTACTGAGCACGTTTCCTCAATCTATCTAATCTAGTCTTACTAAGTAGTCTTACTAATTGGGCATCTACCAAAAATTTAACTATCCAGGAATGAATATACTTTCCATGTAGAGCCACTTTATGTTAGAGAATACAAATGGACATTTTTTGTTATTGACTATTGACTTCCATATCAAGGGAAGTATTTACACTTACAAGCTAGTGGAAGTGGGATTTTGCCTCGATTGGGGGTGGAGACTGGAATCCTCACCTGTTCAAGGGAGCCTGTGCTGATTTGTAAGTGATATTTGTATTGATATTCATTGTAATCAAGATCTGGGCCCTCATTATTTGTATTGGTTTTTCTCCTTATTCTATGGATCCACCCACCTACCCCTGTTGGTCCTGCCTTTAGATGTTGTCTTTTCCTTAAGGAAGCACCATTTTGACCAGAAAGTTTGAATTCTTCACAATATTCCCAATCACTCCTCTCAGAACTACCATGAAAGGCTGGTTCTGCTTCCCCTTTCTAGTAGGATATATTGGCTGCTATCCAGGAGAAATACAAAGCTCAGCCCATCAAGATTGGGGCAGGATGCATTCATGTGACAATCACATAAAGAGTTGTGAAATCATGATTTTTAACGAAACTCCATTGTCTGCTATACAAATTAGAGTGTGTCATCCTCATGAACAAGCAGAAACATTTCCAGATTGATTGAGCCGTCTTTGCTGAAGCAGTATCTCCATTTATTTTGCAGAAGCCTTTAACCCCTAAGAATAGTAGCTGATTGTAATTGCATAAATGGCATAATATTTGAAAGACCTATGGAGAACTTGTGTAGAATTGAAGGCTTTTTTGAACAGAGCCTGCCTTTGTACACAGTCCTTATTCATCATTCCTGATTTCATTAGTAAGGACATTTGTATGGAAATGGATTAAGGTTTATAGGTTTATTTTATTGTGCTGTAGATTCTGCTGTAATTATGCCACTGACAGGTTGTATTAAACTTCTTTGTGAAAAGCTTTCAAAACATATCAGACTCCAGAAGTGCCATGGTCCACAAAATCTGCTTGCTTTTGGTCCAACCTAGAGTTACTGAGAGAAGCTGTCTCACTTAACTCACCCACGCCTTCCAAGTAATATCATTTTTCTCCTCATTTTTATGCTTAAAAGCATTAAGGTCTTTGAGATAAGTATACTTGAAAGACCTTCCCACTCCCAAGTTTATACAGGCTGGTAAAAAAAAAAAATCAAAATTGAATAAGAGGCAGAAAGGAACAAATAACAAGTTTATTTAGTCTTATTGTATGATTTTCTCTATTCTAACCTCTGACAGTTTTGAATAAGAAATTTTCTAGAGGGTAGAAGCATTATTGTGAATGTTTGGATTACAGAGGTGTGAAAGGTTTGGAATAGACTGAAATTAATTTCTAAAGTAGTCTATAATTTCTAAGGAACTGACAAAGGACAATTTGAAGAATAAAGTATTCTCTCAAGGAGTCATTTGAATGAACTTTATGGGTCATCTATGAATGCCTATCAGATTACAACTTGGGGGATTCAAAACTAAGAAAGAGTTCCCTTCCTATTCTTACTTCCTCAGTTCAGAAGGGTGGCATAAATGTTTTATCAGGCCATATAATTTTTAAGTCTAAAAGCAGTCTCTTAGAATATCTGAACATAAAGACTCAAGCCTCTGGCAATTGTTTTACTCAAAAGGAACTGAGCCTGAGGAAGGTGAGGCAGACTAGAATTCACTGGGAAAAGTGTATAGTTCTCTCCTCCAATCACCAAATTTGTATATCCAATATCTCCGTGTAGATATCAAATATGCATCTGGACTTTTACCAATTCAAAAAGAATAAAAATGTCTTGATTTCTATATAAAGTCTTGTTCCTGCCTCTGTCAGAGTTGGGGTCTGCCCTCCGTACTCAGTGTGCTGTTGGCCGAAGAATGACCAGACACACCAAAGCGTCAAGTCTAGACTATTATCCTGGTCCTCTGACTCCTTTTTTGGAAAAATCACCAGCAAGTCCAATATGATGCTGTAATCTCAGGCAGGGAGCAGTTTCACAAGAGCAGCTCTTTATTGCAGAATAAAATGGGTCTGTCTCTGTGAGTGGAGAGAGACAGACCAACTCATTGACTTACTGACCCACTTACTTCTTCTGACTTCTTGGATTGTTTCCTTTTATTAGCCCAGTTTGGAGGCAGGCTCTTGGGAGATGTAGGATGTTCAGATGATCAACAGGTGTCTTCAAAATTCCATTTGTGTGTAGGAGCTCCTCCCTCTAAGAAAGACCACCTGGGGATGGGGTGGGGGATGAACGCAATGCAGTTTCAAGCCTATGGCATATTTTTATCCTTAGGTTCCTTTAGGTCACTTTCTAAATCTTATTGTGCCTGGGCTGGGGAATTCCCGGTTTGATAAAACATGCCCTCCTTCCCCAGGTGTAGCAGTTTCTGGGGATAGGATTAAGGGTGGGTCAGCACCAAAATGGAGTGCCTGCCCTTATCCTTCTTCCCAGGTCGAGCAATTTCTCAAAACAGCACCAAAACAGGGAACCCTTGTATCAAAAAGAGCTGGAGAACCTAACTATCTACCTAACACCTCCACAACCCCAGAATCCCATTTCTTCTCAAGTTTGTCTCATTTCAATAAATGACATCATCATTTCTCAGGCTAAAACCAAATTCTCTTTCATCACTCTCACACATATTTCTTCCAATCCAAGATCAAGTCCTCTAGGCTCAAATTTAAAAATCGATCTAAAATTGAGTAAGTTTCTCAGCTTCAGAAGAAACACTCTGGTCCACACAACAGTGATCTCTCTCCTGGATTATTGAAATAACTTCCTTTGTTGTGTGTATTCCTACTTCTACTCTTCTATGTCTGCAGTAAATTCTTTACCTGAAAGTCAGAGTGATCTGTTAAAATTGAAAATCAGAACACATCAGTCCCTCTGTGCACCATGGTGTGTCCCTGGCCAGTGTTGTGCTTTCATAGTCAGAATAAATCCCACATCTTGTCCTGGATCCTGCCATCTCCACCATCTCCCTGATCACAACCGTCACCCTTCTGCCCTTGTTACCAAAAACTCAGCACTTGTCCACGAGGCCAAAGAAGAATGAGGACAAGTGGTTTGAGGAGGAGGGAAAGAATTTACTTTGCTGGCAAAGGAGGAAAAATGGCAGACCTTCTCGTCTCAAAATCCCAAATTTTCCTGAACATTCACAGAAATACAGAGCTTTTAAAGGATGGGTTCTCAGCATCAGGCAATTACAGTTGATAATTCTGATCATCCCATCTCTGCTGAAGACAATCTTGTGACCTCTACTCAGGGTCTCCCTTTACCAGGTCGGGCTGGGCCATCTCCTGTTGCACAAATAAACAAAAGACTTAACCCTGCCCTTCCCAACCACTGGCTGGAGGCAGGGGTGCAGGGTTTAGAGACAGAAAATATTTTTGCCATTTTTTTCTAGGCCATTCCCCCTCTTATACCCTTTCTTATTCTTCTCCGGATACACTGGCCTTCTTGCCATTGCTGGAACATACTCAACTCACTTGTGTCTTAGCAGTTTATATTTTCTGTTATCTCACTTAGAATATTATTTCTCAACATCTTTATATGTCTTGCTTCACTTTCATTCAGGGCTCTGTGCAAATCTTACCTGCTCACAAATGCCTTTATAACCACC
>NW_012148308.1:2483632-2484486 GCF_000956105.1 Propithecus coquereli
ATTGATTGATTGATTGATTATTGTTTGTTATCATGTTCAATTCTTTACAAAGGAATGTAGATTTCATGAGAGCAGAATATCTTATTGACTTCTGTATCCCTGGTCTTAGACCGATAGTTGTAAAAGGAAGGGAGAAAGAAGGAAAAAAGGAAAGAAGAAATGATGAAAAGAAGGAAAAAAGGAAAGAAAAAAACAAAATTAAATTGGAAAATCTTTGTGAAGAGTTTATGGCATTATATGGCATGTAGTTAATGCTTAATAAATGATAGTTGTAATGATTATGGTTGTTTTTGCTCTTGGTGTTAGCATTGTGTAGGTTCATTACGTAGGAGATAGGAAAATAAATCTTAAGATTTGGCTTGGGCATTATTGTTTCTAGTAAATTGCTAGGAATAGTAATGTTGTATTTAACACTTAGCCATTACCCAGTTACCAATAAAATAATCAGCAATGTCATGGGCTATACCATCAGTAGAACCTAGGGGAGATTATAGCCTGAAATTTGAGGAAGAAAATTAATTTATAGAACCTGGGATTTCTGAACCATTAAGTCAAGGTATAACATTTAACTTAGAAAATTTGAGAATGTATTTGTTTCCTTTAAGCATTTCATGTGTTTGTATATTACAAGTATATATGGAGATTATCGTGGTGTTTTGGTCTAGAAAAAGATCTATTAATATTCAGTTATCACTGAGATTATTTCAGTTTTTCATCCCTGGAGAAATTTTAAATTTCTTTGCTGTTGAGCCACTAGTTGTCACTATGCGTGTTTAAAGAATGAATTTCAAAAGCAGTCTTACAAGACATACATTTTTCATTTACTGTAAATAAAACAGAATTTATGACAAAAA
>NW_012148308.1:2487891-2489524 GCF_000956105.1 Propithecus coquereli
TTCCTCCTGAATAACACAGACACTTTGTATAATATAAATATTTACACTCCTCCTAAATTATATGGTATACTTTTGTGTGTTTTAATTTTAATTAATTTATATGCCACAAAATATTATTTTTGCTATATATGCTCAGTGTTTATTGCTATACACAGTATTTATCTGATCTTCATTCCATTCTGAAAATTTTACTACCTGGAATTATTTTCTGTCTGACTGAAACACAAACTTTAGAATCACTTTTCATGTAGTTCTGAGGATGGAGAGATCTCTTTTATTTGTGTATGTCTGAAATATCTTTATTTCACCTTTATTCATGAAGAATGATTTTACTTATAATTGAATTCTAAGTAGGCACTTGTGTTTTACTTTCTGTGATTTTTCACACTGAAGATATCATTCCACTTTCTCAGCCTTCCATTGTGGCTATTGTGAGGTTAGATGCCAGTCAAACTTTTGTTTCTTTGAGAGTAGTATTTCATTTCTCTCTTGTTTTTTTTTAAACTTGTTTTTTTTTCTGTTTTTAATTCTGATTTATTATGATTTATCAGATTGTGGATTTATTTTGAATTATCCTTTTTGAAAAATGTTGATGTTCTTGACACTGAAGATTAATGCTTTTTTCATTTTGGAAAATTGGCAATGTAATCTTGTCAATATTTGTCTTGACCTTATTTTTTCCCCTCTTTTTGTTTTAGGACTGCCCAGCTTTTTTCACTCTATTTTCTGTATCTCGTAACTTATCTTTGAATTTATTATGTCCTGTCTTCCTGTGCTGAATTCTAGATAGTTCTGGCTGCACATTCCAGTTCACTAGTTATCTTTTCTGCTTTGTCCATTCTACCATTAGACATGCTCCCTGAGTTATTAAATTAGATTTTTTTTATTTCTAGAATTTGTATTTGTTGTGTCACCTCATATTTCTTTTTCCTGCTCATATTTTCAAACTTATTCTTTACTTGTTTAAATATAGTTAGCATTTTTTTGTTGTTTTATAATGTTGGTTAATATTAACAATATTTAAGCGATATTTAAAATTCAATGTATGGCTTTCTCTGCCCCCTGTTTGTTTGTTTCTTTGTTTGTTCCTGCCAGTTCTCACTCACATTCTCACATTGTCTTCTTTCTTCTTGGAGCCAGTGATCTTTGTGTATCCTTGCCCTTGAAAATCTGTGCCAGTTTCCTGAGGCCTGAAATAAATATGCCTTTTTACAAAAAGATGAGTGTTTAATTCTGCTAGATATCTAAGGGAACTGCCATTTTGGCACTACCTAAAGTCAAGTTTATGACTTAAGTTTCCCTGGCCTACCCAAATTACATATAAACCAACAGAAAGTCAAACTGTGGCTGAAAATTCTCAGGAACATTCTGTTCTTTTCTCTGCCTTCTCATTCTCACCTCAACACCAAACATTCATTTCATTGCTTTTTGTTTAGGCAGGACGAAAAGGCATATTTATGTTTTACTCATTCCTGGAAATCCAATTCATGTGAGGGACTATAAGTCTCTTACCTTCGGTGACACTAGTCTTGAATTTGGTAATTCTCACCCTGCAAGGATGGCGCATCAAAGGAACATGACATTTGTAAATGCCACCAAGTGAAAATGGCTGTATGCTTTAGTACTTCATCTT
>NW_012148308.1:2489574-2492165 GCF_000956105.1 Propithecus coquereli
ATTCTTCATATGGTTTTGGAAAATTGAAAATATTGATCAGGGAGATATTTTGATAGCAGTTATTTTGATAGCAGTTATTTCCCTGCTTCTCAAGAAATCCTTTCTATAGGCATGTATGACAGGCAGAAAATAGGATAAAAAATTAAGAATACAATAAACACTTAATTTTCAACATTGATTTTTTCAAAATCTATGTCGCAACAGGTTAGGTTTTCCTAACCTCAGCACAGGCTGAGTAATTTGGAAGAGGCTCAAGATATATCTTAACAGGTCATGTCTAAGAAGCAGCACTTTATAAATGAAATACTTACTGTATTAAGTGGTTTTAATTTGAAAGAAACTTAAGAGAATCATCTTGAACCATTATCTTGTAGTGCTGAGTGTACAATGTTATATATATTTTCCTGCTAAGTAATAATAACCCAATTGATATTTGAAACTCCTGGAAACTCTGTTCTGGTGACTGCAGCAAAGAGTGGTTCCTGCAGGGAGTACTTCTAAGGAAGTCAAAAGAGAATATTCTTTCATGACCCGTCCTTCTCAAGCTTCAGTTGCTTTATATATTCTACTGATTTGGTGTTTATCATTCATTTTCTCTTTTGCCAGTTACTTCCATAAGTATTTTTACCTTTAATAGGCCTTCTCTTTTGTCAAACTTCTCCATTCCAAAGATTATGGACTTTCAGGAAATGATTCTTGAATAAAGCCTGAGGAAGATTCTTATGTTACTCTTTCACTTTGGTTAATTTTTATTGTATGTTTCTCATTAAAGACTTCTTTAAGGATTAGATTGGAAAAATCAGGTGTATTATCCCATGTGACCTGATCAGTTGGGTTTTAGCATTTGCTTAATTACACTTGATTTATAGTTATAATTTCTGTTGTGGTTTTGAGATTTGAGTGTTATTTTTATTCGTTAGCCTCTGTTAAAGAGTTAAAAAGACTAAGGCATCACACAGACGAAATGGCCATTTTCTAAATTTCCATTAGAAATAAGCAACAACATGGAATTACACAAAAGCTAGCTTAAGTACTCATTTGAAAAGAAATCCAATATAAAAGTTATTGTTTTGGGTTCCAAAGAGCTTAGTTTACATATGGCAGGTTTCAGCTTTTCTTTATTTCCTGATTGGCATTTTTGAAACCATAAAATCTGTTTATTCTTTCAACCCCTGGATAGAAACAATATCAATACTGTATTGTTGCCTCCTATATTTTTTGTAAGCAGTTAAGTTAATAAAATATCAGGGTACATGTGTTTAAGCATAAGTACTTTAGGTGTGTGAATTTACCTGATGAGATAACAATAAAGCCTTTAGCAGGCATCAGTGATACATGTTTATGCTACTGAAATGTATTTGGAGCAAAGATTTATTTGTGCATATATAATATATCTAATCAATTGTATATGGATAGATTTGCTTCCAGAATAACAGTAACACTCAGAGTTAAAACAGAATTTAACACATAGGATTATGGTATTGAAGAAGATGACCATTTTGGACAATTTGGAAGTGTCAATGGAAAAGAAGCCAAACTCTGTAAAATAATTTAAACAGGCCTACTTTGAGCCAAATTTGAGGACCATGGCCCAGAGCCACACCCAAGAAGCCTTGAGCAAGTGGACTTGCAGTGGTTGGGTTACAGTTTGTTTTTATACATTTCAGGGAGACAGGAATTACATGTAAAGTCATAAATTAATACATGGAAGGCGTACATTGGTTTGGCCCCAAAAGTGGGACATTTCTAAGGGGGAGGGGCTTGCAGGTTATTGTTGGGTTTAAAGACTCTTTGATTTGCAATTGGTTAAAGAAATGAAGCTTTGTCTAAAGGCTTGGAATGTTTTAAATTAAGATAAGGAAGTCTGTTAATCAGAGACAAGCCACCAGATATATACCCAGACTCAGTGATTTGTTATGTAAATTGAGTGACCTGTAGGTTTGTCTTGCATAGCCTTAGGCTTTTTAATGAGTCTCAAGTGATATCTACATGAAGGGAGGGGGGCATGTTGAGACATGTCTGACCTCCTTCTCATGGCCAGCAGCTCAGTATTAGGGTATCCTCTTGGCCAACAGGGGGTCCATTGAGTCAGTGGGTGGTGGGGAAACTTAAGATTTTATTTTAGTTCACAGAAGGAGACATCATCTGAGTAAAATTTTGAGTTAGTAGTTTAATACTTGAAGATAAAAAAAAAAGGAAGAAAAGATAACCAGGTTGAGGGAATAGCATGTACAAAGGCACAAGATAGTTAAGGAGCCCTCACCTCAACACGCAAGAAATGGGAAGTTTAGGAACCACCCCTCTCACCTAATATCAGGGATTGCAACACTTTAACACCTTTTCTACAATCTATTATCTGAAGTTATTATTTTTGTTTCTTTGCTTAGGCAACTGATTTCCAGTGTGTTATCACTATTTTATATATTTAATGTCTGCTTAAATTTGCTAACATATTTGTTTTTCCTCTTGTATCTCAGACCTCTTACCTGGAATCTCTTTCCTTCTTAAAGAACTTGCTTTAGTTCTTTTAAGGAGGTTCTGTTGGTGATGAAAGTTCTGTTTTTGTTTATCTGATATGTCTTTTTTTTAAT
>NW_012148308.1:2496806-2498437 GCF_000956105.1 Propithecus coquereli
AAGGACAAAAGAGATTATCTTTTGTAGGATTTTATTTCAGGAGTGATTTAACCTTAGTAGAAGCCCCTTAGCAGACTTCTTTTGATGGTCATATGGCCATGGATAGATCCGTAAAGATAATCTGAGCAGTATGATTACACACAACAGTCAGTATTAACTGCTGACCTGGGTCTGGGCTATGGCCCCTAAGTCTCAAAGATAAGGCATAGGTACTTAAACAAACCAGGAATTCTATTTTACAGGAAGAAGAGAGAGGAGGGGTGGAAAGCAGCCACTGCTTACTGAACAATAACAAGTACAACTGTCTAGTTTAAATTGGTTCCAGAAATCTTATAATCACCTTCACTCCCTCCCCAAAACAAATAAAGAAATTAAATTCTTAATGGTTTAAAGAACTTGCACAAGGTCATGTAGAAAGCTGTATAATGTCATTTTTCCAAAAGCCTCAAAACAAACAAATATACATATAAACAAACAATGCAACCTGTGTTTCAATGTATGCTTATGTTGATAAAGCAACAGCTATATAAGTTTGTACACATGAATGAACAGCAAGAATTCATTGTTAACACTTGCTCAAAGGGGCCTTAAAAATAACAACTGTCTTCAAGTTGTAATTTTCCACTTCTGATCTCTGAGAAAAACAAATGCTGCTCTTCTCTGTGACTCTATCAGGTCCAGACATTTAAATGGTATGGTGATTTAAATCAAGCAGTGTTGATTCTATAACTATTGTGTGCCAGCTGTGTGTAGGGCAATGAAGGGGGCTGCTAGGGACAAGAATTCTACATGAGGAAAATGAAGGCATAAAATTAAAATGGATGCTGGAGAAAAATGAGAAATGAGGATGGATATAATGGAATGCAGTACTGAAAATATTTATGAAGTAGCTGGGCTTAGATTTCTTGTTAGCACAGTTTGTAAGAATAGACTCAGCATCAAAATGGAGGGTTCAAAAGACAAAGGAAGGAGAAAAAGGATTAAGGCAAGACAGAAGTGAGAAGAAAGGACACTAGACTTGTGAGATGGGCCAGAGAGTTAGAAAACGATATATTGGGACCCTACTGGATTCACAGAAGCCTGTCACAGGTCACAGACCACCCTTTGGTGAAAGTTTGGGCTTCTCTCTGAGGAGTTAGGAGGTTTTTAGCAGGAATGAAAATGATATCATTAGGAAAGAGATAAATTGGACATGTGTGTAGATGAAAACTTAAGGTGAAAAGAATGAAGTCAATTAAACTGGTTTAAAAACATTACAGTAAGCAAGAGGCAAGTTCTTGTTTTGTTTGTTTGCTTTTTAGTAAAGGTTTGGACAACTCTGACAGGCCACAGTTAGAAACAGAACACAAAGGTGAACATGTTTAAAAAGTGGTAGCGGCAGGTCACAACGTATCTCCAGAGGTCATAACTTGAAGTGATGCATGGACACACTTTAGCTCAACAGAAGATAGAGCTCTCACCACCTCATCAGGTACCAACTCCCCCATCACTGAAAGTTCAATCCAAGGTAGGAAGAACAGCTGGGAAAGGAAGCTTGATTTTAACTTCTGCATTCATTGTGCTCAGGTGGAAAGAGATAATCAATAAAATCTTCTTTCATCTTTATCATGCAAATACATTATGACTATAAT
>NW_012148308.1:2498487-2501399 GCF_000956105.1 Propithecus coquereli
CTGGTGCATGCTTCTGATTCCCACTGAAGGTGAAGTTCTGTGTGGGGCCTGGCTTCTTACCTCACTCACGAGTCTTGGTATCTCTCCTCAGTTTTCTTACATGCCAGTGCTTTGTCATGACGCAGAATTGTGAGGCAGCTCAGATCCTCTGAGACAACTTTCAAAAAAGTAGAAAACAGCAGCTGAAAGACTAATTCTAGGAGGGCTTCCTTCTGTTCTTCCAAAAGATCCCGTGAGATATGGTTCCAGTTGCCTACATGGCAACCAACTTAATAAAACACACTTGTATTGCCTTCTTTCTTTCCTGTGTCCCTCCCCACAACCCCTTGTTTCTGTTTCCTGGTATTACTTCCCAAACAAATTTAAGCTCTGCTTTTGTAGAGAACCAGGTTACAACAGAGATTTTTGTTAACTTGATTATTATCAGACCCCTTCCTCATTTTTCAGATCTATCGTGAGGGTTGTTGGATTATGAACATAACTTTTTATTTTCTTCCTAGTTTATTAAGCAACCAAGCAGGATAGTTTTATGTACTGAGGTATAACATCATCCTGAACTTATTTCCTGGTTCTCTAAAATGTTCAGCCAAGAATATATCAAAAGCTAAATTTCCTAGTCTTCTTTCTTTTCTTTTTTTCTTTTTTTGGAGACAGTCTCACTCTGTTGCCCTGAGTAGAGTGTGTGGCGTCAGCCTAGTCACAGCAACCTGAAACACCTGGGCTCAGGCAATTCTCCTGCCTCAGCCTCCCAAGTAGCTGGGACTACAGGGACGCTCACTATGCCCGGCTAATTTTTCTATTTTTAGTAGAGACGGGCTCTTGCTCTTGCTCAGGCTGGTCTCGAACGCTGCCTGAGCTCAAGGGATCCTGCTGCCTTGGCCTCCCAGAATGCTAGGATTATAGGTGTGAGGCACCATGCCCAGCTCCTAGTCTTATTTCTTAACAGACCTAAACATGCCTGTGTTTTCTCTGTTGACTTTCTAATTCCCAACATGATGAGCTACCGTCTTTCTCCCCTTCTATCATGCTCTATTGTTTTTGGTAATTAGTGGTTTGTATTTTGATAGAGAAAAATAGGTAGTGATAGAGTCAGTCCAGGGAGAAATAACATCCAATAGTCACATCAAAATCAGCAACTATGTCAAAAAGAGACTTTTAGACAAAAATTCTGTTGGAACCAACCTAAGGTCTCTGGCTCTGGGAAAAGAAGTGAGGGAAAGAATGCGTCATCTTCCTCTTCAAACTAGGGTGTTTTTCTCTAGTGGCATAAAGGGAAAAAAAGTGTTGGCCATCAACTCAAATTCCAAACTAAGCTGCAGAGATGTTAGACAAAATTTATAAGGATTTGATTTGAGAGAATTTTACACGGTTTGCCTTAACTTTTGATTGTATTATCAGTTTAATATGTTATGTGCTTTCACAGGAAATAGGAAAGTTGAGATACGCAAAACAGGAATTGCTATTTAGATGCCACACTAAACTTTTAGAACCTGTAGTTATATTCTTTAGCAGTTTCTAAGTCATAAGGAAATGATATTATCTATCTTACATTTTCCATTTTGCTAAAGCAGATTAACTACATTGTTGACTTTCTGTAGTCTCCCTTCGAACGGAAAAAGCAGTAAAAATGAAATAATGGTAATAATCACAGCTGCCGGAAGGTTTTTCTCCACTGTGCATATAGAGAACACAAGCACCCATAAATGAAAACCCATGGGATCAGATCTTCCTCAAACAGGTCACTAATTAGCTTCTATAATTAATATATTGCTATAGTAGGGAGAGCCAGGTAATTATCTGGTATATTCTAAAGGTGAGTCACCCCATTTTAAATAGCCATCATCCTAGAAATACAATTGTAGAATAACAACTTCTTCTGCATGTTTAAGGGAGTCATAAACTTCTTCAGCAGTTCTAACTACAGCTGTATAAAGCACCTTTTCCTGTCTGTATCGGCAAAAAGATCTGACATAAAAGCTTTATCTTTTCGACCATGGTGCCAATGAACAGCTTCTTTTATTTTTAAGACACCCATATATCTTGATGCAAGAGATTTAAGCTATTTGAGCATTTCTTGTACAATTAGAATTTAGCCCTTTCATTTTTGAATTTGTCTTTTATGTATTTCTATTTCCTAACCTAGTCAACTAGCATAGTGTTTATCCCTTCTAACTGGCTACTTCCCACACAAGAAAGACTTGTGTGGGATGAGGAGAGTGATTAGAGGGAATTATAAGGAAAGTGAATGGATCAGAGTTCATATCAAGCAATCCCAAGATTCATTAAAAGACATCAGTCATTTTCTTTTTTTCTTCTTTTGCATGTGCCACCACCGCTGGCTAATTTTTGTATTTTTTTTGTAGAGACAGGGTCTTACTCTTGCTCAGGCTGATTTTGAACTCAGCCTCAAACAATCCTCCCACCTCGGCTAAGTTTACAGGTGTGAGCCACTGCTGCTGGCCTGAACATTTTCAATATGCTGTCTCCTTTCAAGATACCATGTCCCCACTTTTTATCTAATTTCTTGAGTTATATTGAGTCTACATATTTATATCTATAGATATCTATCTCTATGGGGAGGGAAAAATATATACACACATGCACACATTTATGGTCTTATCTGTTCAAAGTACTTGAATTTCCTGATATTGTTGTAATAATAAAAATATTAGCTATCAATTAAAAAATCTTAACCTAATATGGCACTTTTACTTATATTAGTTCTAATCCTTAAAAAAGCTTTAAAAGCCATAATCCTTATCTCCATTTTACATGTTGGTAGTTTGAGGCCTAGACATACTCATATAGTATATTCAAAGTAGTCAAAATTCTAACCAATTTTGGTAAACTTCAAAATATCACTTGCATTATTCTATGTTGCTTTACATTACTAATGTTTGTTTACCAGTAAT
>NW_012148308.1:2501449-2506853 GCF_000956105.1 Propithecus coquereli
GAGTAATAGCAAGTACGAATATCCTGACATTGCAACCCTCACCCACACACTAACTATGTTGCTATGGGAAGATATTAAACAACTCTGCTTCTTTTTTTTTTTTTAGGTAAATAGCAATAATAATGGAATGACATAATAAGGTTATGAAGTATAAATAATTAATGTAATGTACTCACAAAGGTTCCTGCCACATAGTAGGGTATTTGTTATTGATAATTATAGCACAGACCAAAATAAGACACTGACAACACATTCCAAACATTGGGGAGGTGAATAAAATGCCAACATACTTGAAATATGTTCACATGTTTACATTATTATTATAATTATCATTATTATTATTTTCTGTAATTCTCCTCTATTTTGCCTTCTGCCTAGAGTTGGAGAAATGATTAGTTTTTTAGTTGTCAGGTTGAACTGTTCCTTGATTTTAAGGGTAAGTTAGGAGAAGAAACAAGTACGTGTTTTTTTTTCTCTTATTAAATAAATATCAGTCTTAGAAATGGAAATTAAAAGTGCAATAATTAATCAAAAAATCTTCTCTTGGAAGAGCCTTAGAGATCAGCTACTGCAACAACCTGACAAACACAGAAATTTCCTCAAAAGTATCTCTGACAAGACTTTGTCCTCCAACACATCTTCAGTGAGGGAAGTTTCACCACCACGCAAAGCATGGTGTCACTTTATTGGGCATTTTTTAATTGTCTGGATAAAAAGAAACTTTCCTTTTCTTAGTTTCTATCCCTTCACTTGCAATCTGCAGGGCAAAGTACAAGCTAATTAACCTCCAAGAGCCTCTGATTGTCCTCTTTCTCTGGAAGGGAGATAAGCCTGTCAAACTTGCAAGAGTATTGTGACCATTCAATGTGAAAGATACCTGTAAAGTGCCAAAGAATGATGTCTTTCTGATGAGAAACTTTTGCAAAGTAAGAGTAGGCTAAGACAAATGGGACCAAAAGTCTCTAATATTGCTCTTTCTTTAAGGCAGATCATTGTGTGAGGTGAAATTTTTAAACCAAGGACAAGATAGGGGAAAAAAGAATTGGGCCTCACCAAAAGGGAGTCTAGGTTAAGGAAAAAGTCTGTAGAAACCAATGTATATTTTACAGCTATAACAGGTTTCTAGTATAGTGATTTCTAACAATTCTTACCTTGGCTTTTCTCATGGCTACTTATGAGATTTTCTCATTGTCAGCAATATTGGAAAGTGATTTCCAAGCTCTCCTGCTTATCGAATCTGTCCTACTCCTTGATATAGTTCTTCCCAATTGTGTTTGCAAGTGTTTGGACGTCACCTTTTTGTTAATGAACTCCTTTACTTTTTTGGTCTCTCTTTTGTGTACTCTGCAGGTTTATTTCTTTTTTTCTTTTTTCTTTCTGGTTTCCTAGTGACAGCTTCCCTTCAATTCCCCTTCTCTGTTTGCTTCTCCTGAGAAGGAGCCAGTGTCAAAATGTTAGCTCAGTAGGGTTTCCCATTACCAGCTCTGCAAGTCCCCAGGCACCTCCTGTATTTAGCAGTCTAGGAGCCATTATGGCCCAAACATCATTTTCAAATTGTCATGTAAATAAATTCACAAGGCTCAAGAAAATTGGAAAAACACAAACACCTGTGAAATAATGATTACTATTGCGTTACCTCATGCCCACTTCGTGTTAGATTTATCCAAATTCTTTCATTGGAAGCTGATATAGCTATGCTATAACTGTGAAATTAATTATCAGCTAGGAGGGCTAAGGACTTAAGGTGTGAAAATTGCTGGTTGACAAAGGGCGACAGCTCCATTACATCTTAAAACTGGAGTAGACAATGTGAACTAGTCTCAAAACCTATCTTAACTTCATTAGTCTGTTAAAAAATACTCCTGGAAGATGTCTCATGGAGAAGAGTTAGTCAAGGAACACCACCAACAAAATAAACATGAAATAGGCAACTTCTAAATACAGTGCCTTCTTTGACTTCAAATATTTCTAAACAGATATGTGGGCATTAATTGCCAGATATTCATTTATTGGGAAATAAATTGGGTTCAGTGAAATCGGACTATATGATCAGTCTGTGCAGTGTGCCTTCTTTGAAGAACTGGCCTTTCCCCAACTATGTGATCTTGGCCATATTATCAATTCAGTACCCTGCTCTACTTCGGTAGAGACAGGATGTTATTTAGGCAGTTCAACAGACTAACCCAGCACAGTGATTGCTGTAGTCAAGATCTCTGACCAAAAAGTACCAATGACTCGGGCTGGGGGCGGTGGCTCACGCCTGTAATCCTAGCAGTCTGGGAGGCCGAGGTGGGCGGATTGTTTGAGCTCAGGAGTTCGAAACCAGCCTGAGCAAGAGCGAGACCACGTCTCTACTAAAAATAGAAAGAAATTAATTGGACAACTAAAAATATATAGAAAAAATTAGCTGGACATGATGGTGCATGCCTGTAGTCCCAGCTACTCGGGAGGCTGAGGCAGAAGGATTGCTTGAGCCCAGGAGTTTGAGGTTGCTGTGAGCTAGGCTGATGCCACGGCACTCTAGCCCAGACAACAGAGTGAGACTCTGTCTCAAAAGAAAAAAAAAAGTACCAATGACAGAATACTTGATATTTGATAAAAAGATATTATATTCTGAGTTGTTACTAAGATACTTGGCTTGGTATTATCCAGGTATTTTCTGGGAAAATGTTGAATGTTTCCCCTCCCTACCATGAGAGAGAAGCCAATAGAGACAGAGAAATGGAGATGACAGTTGTAGAGAGAAATATAGAGCCCTTGATAAAATTGCTGGAGCTCCTGGCTCCAGTCATACTTGTTGTCTCTGTTGCTGGACTTGAAAGTTCCATGAGTCCTTAAGTTCATTTTACTTGAGCTATCTGAGCTGGGTTTCTGATACGTGCTACCAAAGACTCCAGGCTAATACAGAAACTCTACTAAGAACCCTCTCAAATCCAAGGTAAGCTATTCCTTACTGAGTGCCCAAATACAACAGGCCTATTATAAGATTGCTGGTACAAAGATATCTAAAAGACATTCCTTGGCTTTAATGGCCATAGGCAATGACCAATGACCATTCAAACATCAATTTTGTTTATGCATTCATTCACTCATTCAATAAATACTGAGTGTTAACTTTATACCCAGGCATGACTGTGAGCATTGACATACAGTGATGAACAGGCTGGACATGGTGGTTTACCTTGTGGGGCATAAATTCTAACAAAGGGAAGGTGTATAAACAAACACATAAAGAAGGAAAGTGCTTTCTATTATTGATAAAAACATTTATTGCATTCTGTAAACAAAATAATGTGGTAAAAACTACATACAAAATGGTAGAGGACCCCTCAGCATGTGATATTTAAACTGACACAAAACAAGGTGAGATGAGACCAGCAATTTCAACAGCTACTAGAAGAGTTTTCCAAGAAGAGTAATAGCAAGTACGAATATCCTGACATTGCAAGAGGGATTGAAGTTCAAGAAACCAAAAGAAAGCCAATGTGCCTGTAATGGTCTCAGCAAGGGAGATTGACATTGGAGAGTTTGAAGACTTAATGCACAAGAAACAAGACCTTGCAGGGCCTTGAAGGCCATGGCAGTATTTCATTACAATCAAATGGCAACAGAAAACATTACAGGTTTCAAGAGGGAAAGTATCATGATTTTCAAGGTATCATTGTGGTTATCTTATAGAGGGTGGTTCATGGTAGAAGTGAAAGAAGAAACATGCAAGTGCCTTGGACAAAGGTGAAAATGGACTATACTGAATGCATGTTTTTGAAGGACATTTATATATTATTGGTTAAGTTCAGTAATCTCTAGGGTCTCATTCAAATCCACTTTGGATCTTAAAGAATTTCTCCATGTTTAAGTGTACATATATAAGACTGATGGATACAATGACAAAACTAACAAGGTATCTTCCTATTTATTTGGGCAATAACCTATGTATAGATATCAGCTATGGCAAGAGCTACTATACAATTATCTACATGATGGTTCTTTCATCAATATTAGTGATATTTGCTAATTACTTGAGAAAAATAAGAATTACTCTTTTTTTTTTAGGTCCCAGCTTTATAATTTTCTGTCTTACAGTGTAGTAGATTTGTGGACCTGTTGGCAGGGTTCAGTCCTGAAAACAGCTCCTGCTTCAACAGGATGCTGTCCACATGATATTCTCTAGGCCAACCGCCTAGTCCCTGATCCCAGCCCTTTCATCTCTGACCTGGGTTTATCCATGGACTCATGTAAACTACCTCCTTTCCTACTGTCATTGTTTAAAATTAATAACTGCTGTTTCTCAGAGATGTATCCCACCCTACAGTGCCTCTGACTCCACAAATGCACTATCATCCCTTCTCTGCAAATACCCCGACCACAGCCCATTACCTCTGTTTGTCCTATGTCATCATATGTAGATCAGAGGCGAGATAGGCGAGATCTCAGAGCTCTGATTCCCTTGCTGAAAATGATCACAATTCTGGCCACACAGACAAATTAGCTACTTGTTTCTATTTCTTCTGAGTGTCCCCTTTAAGTCTCCAGTCTCCTGAAAATAGTTGGCCAGATTGTGCTTCACTTTTGTTCTGTTATTTCTCAGAATGCGTCCTGAAGTTAGTATCCTGCTCAGATGTACCTGGTGATAGACCAACCTTTCTAAAGAGAATATATTCAATGAGAAAATAATGTAAAATGTGTAGGTGTACTTAAGGCATAATAGTAACCACAGGCACAAAACATCAAGGGTAATATCTATTATCCTTGATGTTCACCTTTGAGTCTCCTAGAAGAATGCTTTTAGAGTAGAAACATTCTTCTACTCTTTTTGAATGGCGTGCAGCCAAACATTATACTCCAGATGCCTTCTATCTCTACCTAACACAAGCCACTGTTGCTGATGGAATTCCTTACCTCTTAGCCAAGTGCTCCAAGAGAAGTACTCATCACACCCATGTGAACTACAGGACTTTAGAATCATATTAATGAAGGAAACTATTAAAAGGCTTATATAAGAACAAGCTCAAATCCCTCAAAAGTGTTCTTACTCTGTCCCTGTTCACTCCCTGTTTAAAAATTGCTTAACTATGTGTGATGACTCCTCCAAGACTGCAGCTGACAACAATTTTATTTTCTAAGTGAACAATTTTATTTTCTCTTGGTGTTATTTATGTAATTTAATGTTCATTAATGTTTGGTTATTTCTTTATGCATTTTATTTATGTATTTCAGGTCTTTAAATTAAATTACTCAAAAACTTCTATAACTTCATTTTGAGTTACTTGATCTGTCCAAAGCTGAGAAAGTTGTACTGAAGTAACCTTCCATTATCTAAGAGCTTTTACATAATTTATTTTGATTCAATATTTTGTTACATAATGATTTATGACTCTTAACTCCATTATGAATTGTGCCTTTT
>NW_012148308.1:2506903-2509102 GCF_000956105.1 Propithecus coquereli
AATCTCCTATCAAGTGTCACATCCTCTAAAAAGCTTCCCTGATCCCTTTTTGACTTAAGTGTCCCTTCTCTGCTTTTATACATTCTCTGAAGATATCTATTACAAAACATATCACACTATAATTTGTAGTTGTGTTTTCTCTCTCTCCCACTTAAGAATGTGGTCCTTGAATTGTCTTTGTTCTCAGCTTGCATCAGTGTCAGAAATAGAGTAGATGCTTAATAAATGTGATTTCAATAAATAAAATTTGTAGTTTTTCTTCAAGTATCTTTAGAAAAGAAAACCCAAGCCTTCTTTGCCAATATAGTCATTCCTCTTAGAATATATTACTTAGATCTTTCTATTATTCTGTCAACAAAATATATTATTTAATTGATTGCACTAGAGTTGACAATCTTGGGTGTCTTTGAGATATACATTTAATAATATATATACATGTGTATGTGTGTGTGTCTATTAATTATATATTTTGAGATTGTTCAACTTAACTGTCAAATATAGCATAGAAATTAGAGGGGTGGTTTGGTTCACTTTAATTTTATTGACATTTTTCTAATGTTTTTCATGAAGTCATGATGTGTTTACATTTTGTCAAATTCCTGGTTCTTGGAAAAGATAGGCATTCCTAATGCAGCTGCCTCTGGATGTGAGCCTAAAGCACCTATCGCTTTATTCTTGCAGTGCTTTGACAAGCTTGCAATCTAAAAATAATCTAGGGGTGACAGAATGGATATGCTAAGTTGTATAAACATAAGGAAGGACTAAAGCAGCTTGGCCATGCCTTAAGTGTGATACATTTTAGTATCTAAGTTTAAAATTTATTATTTTAAATTATTTTTTAGTTAGATTGAAATAAAGCAACTTTTTCTCTGGTTTTTCCTCCTCCAGTACATACACCATCAGTGGGCTGGCTCACATATTGTGACACTTTATGAAATACTATGACAAGAAGTATGAACCAAGAACCCACCCAGATACCATGGTATGGGTAGCCAAGATCAATAAATTGCACCCTCTTCAACCATTTTCATAGGAATTACTTCTAATCCTTACTTAGCTTCCACTCTTTCTGTTATAATTTGAATTGACATGTTTCTGAACATAGAGATTCATCACACATTTTAAATTGTGGCTCTTGCCTTTGAAATGAATGGCTGAACCTGGCTGCCTCCTTTGCACCCTTAACTGTCTCCCTATGGACTCAGTTTGTTCCCAATCAGAATGCCTTGTGGAAAATATTTGTTTTGCCCAGCCCTAGACTATGGTCTTACTCTAGCTGCATGCAGTACAAGGAGATTCTGAGGGACCACTCAGTCAGTCCATCATATCTCTCTGAGTATTCTACTGCAGGACAACAATGCAGAATTGAAAACCTATTATATTTATAGAGATCATATTTATAGATTCTAGTTTCAATCCTTTCTGTAACTAGGAGATCTCTGTTAACTTTTAAGAGAATATGGAAGAAATTAAATAAAAGAGGCAGTATTCTGTAGTGCAGTGGATCTCCAAGTGTGGCCCCTGGACCAACAGCAGCAACTCCACTTGAGAACTTACTAGAAATGCACTTTTGATTCCCATCTCAAACCTACTAAATATGAAACTCAGGGGTTGAGGCCCAGAATTCTAGATTGTAAAAAAGCTCTCCTGGGGATTCCGATGGCTGCTGAAGTTTTAGCAACACTGGTTGTCATGGTTAAGAGTACAGATTCTTCACATAAACTGGCTGCTGTGGACTGAAGGTTTGTGTGCCCCTAAAATTCACAAGTTGAAGCCTAATCCCCAAAGCGATAATATTTAGAAGTAAGACTTTTGGAAGGTGATGAGGTCATGATGGTGGAGCCTTCATGAAAGGAATTAGCACCCTTAGAAAAAGACTCCAGAGAGCTTATTCTCTGTTCTCTGCCATGTGAGGATTCAAGAAGGTGACCATCTGCAACCTGGAAGAAAGTTCTCACCTCAAATCCGACCATGCTGGCACCCTGATCTCAGACTTCCAGACTTCAGAACTATGAGAAATAAATTAATGTTGTTTATAAACCATCCACTCTATGGCACTTTGCTATAGCAGCTGGAACTGACTAAGACACAGACTCTGGGAGCTGAGGAAGTTTTGCCCCAAAATATGATACTTGGTATAAAGTGTATTTTGAGTTAATGGCCCTTAAAGAGATCAACTGGCCCTTGGAAAGGGGCTTT
>NW_012148308.1:2520362-2523272 GCF_000956105.1 Propithecus coquereli
AATTGGTTTAAGAAAATTATTAGTTTTCTATTTCTGTATTAATCAGAAAAGGGTAGGCTATTTTGCAGTAATGAATAAATAAAAAAAAAGGAAGGAAGGAAGGAAGGAAGGAATCTCAGTGGCTTAACATAACAAAGGACTTTTATTGTTGTTGTTGTGGCACACTTTGATCCAAGCAATTCTTCTGCGTGTTTCTCTTTCAAAGGGTAACTCAGAAATCCAGGCTGTTTTCATCTTGTGGTTATGCTACTGCTGGGCTACAAGGCTCCTGAGTTGCTGTGGAGCAGTGGGGAGCGTGTTGTATACAGCACTTCTACCCACCTTCCTTCTTTTACATCTCTTTCACGTTTTTGCTTATTTCCTGGGAGAGCTTCTTAATTTGTCTTCTCTACTATTAATCCAATCTGATTTCTTGTCAGTTTTTCCTTTTCCTGTCTGCTTGCATGTATAAATTCTGCTGTTGTATTTCCAGTTCCCTCACAGTTTTTTCCACTATTAAACAGCTGTCTTTTTTCCTCATAATGGCACATTGTGATCTCAGAAACAAAATGCTGAAGAGAGTATAAAACTCTTAAACTCTTTCATAGAGACCGAGGCATTTTGGATTCTTTGCAAAATGCCAAACATTTCCCCACATTTTCTGATAGTTTTAATTACAGTTTTTGGTGAATGACAGGGTCATCTGAATCTTCACGGTGTGCTATTATTCTTCTAAAGCTTAGAAGGCTAATTCATTATTATTTATTATTTAATTTGACACATAATAATTATACATATTATCAGGTACAGTGTGATATTTCAATACACATATGTATACCATGTGTAATGATCAAATCAAGGTAATTAGCATATCATCACCTCAAACATTTTTATTTCTTAGTGTTGGAAACATTCAAAATCATCTTTTCTAGATATTTGAAAATATACAATAAATTGTTGAAATTGTTATTAAACATGGTCACCCTATAGTGTTTTTTCACCTATTTGCTCTTTGTGGGCTGAGGCATGATCTGAATTGACTCAACTGAGTCTATGGGTATGTGGACCAGACTTTTTTTTTTAAGTTTTTTTTTTTTTTTTTAAATTTCAGAGGATTATGGAGGGGCAAACGCTTTGGTTACATATATTCCCTCTGCACTGCCCAAGTCAGAGTTACAAACATGCCCAACCCCCAGACATCGTGCACCGTACCCATTAGGTGTGAATTTACCCATCCTCTCCTCCCCACTCCTACCTGCCCGATGCCCTATGAATGTTACTTCCATATGTGCAAATAAGTGTGGATCAATTAGTACCAATTTAATGGTGAGTACATGTGGTGCTTATTTTTCCATTCTTGTGATACTTCACTTTGAAGAATGGGCTCCACCTCCATCCAGGATAGTACAAGGGATATTAGTTCACCATTTTTTTTTTTTGTGGCTGAGTAGTACTCCATGTTATACATATACCACGTTTTATTAATCCACTCATATATTGATGGGCACTTGGGTTGTTTTCACATCTTTGCAAAAAAAATTGTGCTGCTGTGAACATCCAAATGCAGATGTCTTTTTTATAGAATGTCTTTTTTTCTTATGGGTAGATCCCCAGTATTAGGATTGATGGATCAAATGGTAGTTCTACTTTTAGTTCTTTGAGCTATCTTGTGGATCAAACTTGATCTTGATTCTCTCAGCTGCCTCTTTTGCCTGGTGCATGCTTCTGATTCCCACTGAAGGTGAAGTTCTGTGTGGGGCCTGGCTTCTTACCTCACTCACGAGTCTTGGTATCTCTCCTCAGTTTTCTTACATGCCAGTGCTTTGTCATGACGCAGAATTGTGAGGCAGCTCAGATCCTCTGAGACAACTTTCAAAAAAGTAGAAAACAGCAGCTGAAAGACTAATTCTAGGAGGGCTTCCTTCTGTTCTTCCAAAAGATCCCGTGAGATATGGTTCCAGTTGCCTACATGGCAACCAACTTAATAAAACACACTTGTATTGCCTTCTTTCTTTCCTGTGTCCCTCCCCACAACCCCTTGTTTCTGTTTCCTGGTATTACTTCCCAAACAAATTTAAGCTCTGCTTTTGTAGAGAACCAGGTTACAACAGAGATTTTTGTTAACTTGATTATTATCAGACCCCTTCCTCATTTTTCAGATCTATCGTGAGGGTTGTTGGATTATGAACATAACTTTTTATTTTCTTCCTAGTTTATTAAGCAACCAAGCAGGATAGTTTTATGTACTGAGGTATAACATCATCCTGAACTTATTTCCTGGTTCTCTAAAATGTTCAGCCAAGAATATATCAAAAGCTAAATTTCCTAGTCTTCTTTCTTTTCTTTTTTTCTTTTTTTGGAGACAGTCTCACTCTGTTGCCCTGAGTAGAGTGTGTGGCGTCAGCCTAGTCACAGCAACCTGAAACACCTGGGCTCAGGCAATTCTCCTGCCTCAGCCTCCCAAGTAGCTGGGACTACAGGGACGCTCACTATGCCCGGCTAATTTTTCTATTTTTAGTAGAGACGGGCTCTTGCTCTTGCTCAGGCTGGTCTCGAACGCTGCCTGAGCTCAAGGGATCCTGCTGCCTTGGCCTCCCAGAATGCTAGGATTATAGGTGTGAGGCACCATGCCCAGCTCCTAGTCTTATTTCTTAACAGACCTAAACATGCCTGTGTTTTCTCTGTTGACTTTCTAATTCCCAACATGATGAGCTACCGTCTTTCTCCCCTTCTATCATGCTCTATTGTTTTTGGTAATTAGTGGTTTGTATTTTGATAGAGAAAAATAGGTAGTGATAGAGTCAGTCCAGGGAGAAATAACATCCAATAGTCACATCAAAATCAGCAACTATGTCAAAAAGAGACTTTTAGACAAAAATTCTGTTGGAACCAACCTAAGGTCTCTGGCTCTGGGAAAAGAAGTGAGGGAAA